>NC_056737.1:1227841767-1228029267 GCF_019279795.1 Protopterus annectens
GAAGTTGAGTTGCTTTAAAGCTGTACAATAATGTGACCTATAAGAAGAGTCAGAGACAAACCTGGCTGTTTTGTTTTAGCAGGAGTCAAGTTTAGCTAAATCAGTCTATCTATGGTTAGTAAGGATCAGAGAAACATAAGGAAGTGCTGAGGTGAGATGAGTGTGTGCAATGGTGAACATAGTGAATTTATTAAGGAGTTGCTTATTTCTGTATAGAACACCCAGATTTGTGGACTTTATGATCTGGGAGATTTGAATAACGAATCTCATATTATTGTCAATCTCTTCTCCTAGAAGTTTTATGTGAGTTACAGGAGAGATAATGGTTTTATCACTGGACAGAATGTCAAATGAGGGACTAGGTCCACTGGATCTTGTAGGTTGGAAGAGCAGAAGTTTAGTTTTCTTAGGATTCAGAATTAGTTGAAATTTAGTAAGCAATGTCTCAACAGACAGAAAGTAATTTTGTGCTGGCAAGTGGAGTTCTTGTAAAGAAGAAGTGGCACATATTAGTGTAGAATAATCTGTATATTGGATGACAGAAGCATGTAGAGTAGAAGTGTGGAGGTTGTTAGTATAGAGAGAGAACAGTAGGGGTACAAGAATGGAGCCCTGTTGAACTACTAGAGTAACTGCAAGAAGAGGGGAGAGGTCCTGCTCCCATTTAACTGCCTGCTGGCTTCCTAATAAATAACTTTGGAACCAGGCAATAGTGGATTGACTGAGACCAAGTCTAGAAAGAATGTTGATAAAGTATGTGTGACCATGTCAAATGTCTTGGCGAGGTCGAGAAATATAGCAGATGCAAATTTGCCATCGTTTCTGTGGTAGTTTACTGTACTGGCGAAAGACATTAGAGCAGTGGTAGTGCTATGAAATTTGCAAAAGCTGTGTTGAGTGTTTGACAAAAGTTTTTGAGAATGTAAGTAGTTCATAATTTGTGTATGTATGCATCTTTCCACGATTTTAGCAAGAGGGGATAGTATAGCAATAGCATGGTATTTAGTTCTGTAGATGTACCACCCTTGTGTAGTGGAATAATATGGGAAATTTTCCAAATTCCAGGGACATGATTTTCTGACATAGATCTGTTAATAACAATGGCAACTGGTTAGGTGACAGCACTGGCAGTGATTTGTAGAAAGTTGGCTGGTAGCGTCTGTTGCCGGTATTGTGGGTTTTAGTTTTTTAAGTCACTTTCTTATTATATCTATTGAAAGTTGAAGGTGGTGTTGTTACATGACTTGGAGGTTCTAAGGAGGAGGGGTAGTTTTCTTGGTTAGCTAGGGCTAGAATGGTTTCAGTGAAGTATTTATTATATTGAGTTGATATATTGTCTGAGGTATTTGGAGTTGTTGGGGTAGGAGTACTAAATTTGTCAGGAAGGAGTATGTTATTGATGGCCGTCCAGAATTTCTGAGGGTTGTTTTGATGCTTAATTTGTATGTTGTGATAGTAACTGATATTGTCAAGTTTAACTAGTTTCTTTGTTTTGTTTTTAAGTTCAAGGTATGCCTGTTTCATGGCTGGGGTCCTATTTTTATGCAACTGGCCCCAGGTTTTGCATCTAGCTTTAAGCAGTGACCTGGTATCTTTACTTAGCCAAGGAGCAAAATTAGATTTGATTCATATCATTCTGGGTGGGATATGTAGATTTAAGATATCTGGAATGGCGGAGTTGAAGTAGGGAACGATTCTTCAAAGTCAAGTTGTTTGAGAGGAGCCCAGTTATAACTTTTAAGGGCAGACATGAAATTGATGGGGTTAAAATTAGTTTTGTTTCTTAACTGGTAGATAGCATCTTTGGTATGATAGATATGTTGTCTTAGTAGATAGGTTAGAAGATGGTCACTCAGGCCATCGAGAAGGCAACCAGTGAGGAAGGAGTGGGTTGGTCTATTTATTAGTATCCATTTGAGGATTGATTGCCTATTGGATGTTTTGTTAATTCTTGTAGGATTCTGTATGACTTGTGTAAATCCATGTAGGTTTATATAATTAGTGGAGTTGTTAGAGTTGTAGGTAAGTCAGTAAATGCAAACATCACCCATGATAATTGTTTCTTGTTGGATTTCATTGCATGATCAATGTAGTAGGTTGTCAAGAGTTGATACATTGTTTCCAGGTGCCATGTAGCATCCAATTATGTTGATCAGCTTTTTGGAGTTAATTATTAATTTGGTTAGAATTACTTCAACATTGTCTAATTCGGGGATAGATAGGTCCAGTGTCTCCACATTAAGGTGGGTTTTAAATAGTATTGCTATGTCACCTCCCCTTTTGCCTATTCTGTCCTTCCTTATGATATTATATCCTGGAGCCAGGATTTCATTATTACTATTGTCCGGATTTAGCCATGTTTCAGTTAGTAGCACAATATCACGTGATTATAGTGAAAGACTGGCATGTAGATCATGAATTATGTTAGCAATACTTTGAATATTAATATTTAATAACAGTAGATCTATCATTTTTTTGGGAGATGAAGTATGCTGTGGGAGTTGTAGGTATATTGGGAGAATGAGTAGTTCTGACTTGTTGGTCCAAGATTGGGATAAATGTCTCCAGTGAGAAACAGTTTAGATACTATGAAGGCTATAGTTTTTATGGTTTTTGCCAAGTATCTATCATATTTCTGAGACATTTGGTGGGACTGATGGATGGGTAGTAATATGAAGGGAGTATAATGAGTGGGAAATGAGTTAAAGATAGATGAGGAGATTATGAAGTCATTAAAATTAGTATTTTGAAGATGGAGAGAGGTAGCTTGTTGAGGAATTGGTTCTTTTAGGTCAACATGATATGAGGTAAAGTGGGCAATTGATGTTAGTATTGCTAGAGCATTAAAGTGTAGCTAGAGAATGTTGTAGTGTAGGAAGAGTTTGTTGTAGGATATAATTTATTTTCTTACTGTGATATGGTTTGAGACTGAGGAATTAAGTAGGTGATATCTATTGTGAGAGAAGATGTGTATTTGTGTCTCTTGGGGGTGTGATAGTTACTTAGTAGGTGACTCCATTGTATTGATGGAGGTTGGAGGCTGATTAGATAGTGAATTAGATGGGTGTGGCTAGATGGAAGTAAGTGTAGGCATAGGGGGTGCGTGGGAAATGGGGGTAAGGTAGGGGAGCGGAGTGAGCTCAAGCATAGTCAGGGCAAATGAAGTGGGTAGAGCCGGATGAGTATAGCAGCCAAGTAAGCTACAGAAACAATCAGTCAACTCTGTAAGGAAAGGTTTGTGATCAACCTTTGTTAGAGTAGCAAATTTGGTCTACTTGAGACAGAGTAGCTTGCTTAAATGTAAGTTAATCTGTTGCAGTATAGTTTTCTGTAATTGTATTCACATTAAGCCAGTTAAAGTCAGCTGAGATTTGGAAACTTGGTTATAGGTGGAAGCAGGAAAACAGGGCTCTATAAGGCTAGATTGTATGCATGCCTCAAGGAACAGAACTTTACCACTGCTACTATGGTAAGACATAAATAAGAACATACATTCAGTTTATTAAAGGCAAGCTCCATTCCAAGTGATTGGGCTCATGTTCAGTCCTGCTGTAGTGGGATTTCACAGAACCACTATCTTCCTGGTGGGGTGGGACTTCCCAAGTTCTGCAGGGAACAAAGAAACTGTGAGAGATGTTCACACACAACTGAGTATTGGTGATGTAAAAGATAAAAACAATATCCAGGAAAGATGGTTAGGAAGGGTGAAACGGGAAGAGTACACACAGGAAATACATGCACCACAGTAAATGTAGAGGAGCAGACACCAAGTAGAAGGAAGAGAATGTGAAAACAGTGTATAGATAAAGGAATAGGTAAAGAAAAGGCACATTTGTAGTGGATTAGATAGATGGTTTACAGTATGTAATTAGAGAAATCAGAGGGGTACAGAGTCAGACATTCTAGGAATATTAAATAACCGTATGCAAGTAGATAAGAGTCAGTAAAATAAATTAGGGAGCTGAGGATACAGAATAATACAGTATATAGAAAGAAACAGCTGTTGAAATGCTAAATCTAGACTTATTTAACAAACAGATACTTTAAGAACTGATTAAAAACAGTGGGAGGTAGTGCTAAGTGTAATATCATAATATATCTATAGCAAGCTGACTACATGTAACAGTCTGATATAATTAGTTTCTCTGGGTTGTAGCCAAACAACTTTAGCTTGAACAATTTGCTGGATAGACTCATTGCCAATCCCCAGGCAACAATGAACCATTAACAAATGGTGACAGCCTTACTATCTAATTTATCTAGGTCCCTGAAGGCTCAAGACAACAATAACATGCAATACAATCAGGAGCAGCCTTAGGTTAACTGGTGCCCTAGGCAAAAGGGCTCTACGGTGCCCCCCCACACCACCCGGTGCCCCCATCCTGGTCCACATACACCAAATAAATACTGGAAAGGCGCCCCTGCTACAGTGGCACCCTAGGCGGCTGCCTAGTTGGCCTATGCCTAAGGCCGGCTATGAATACAATTCAGTAGATCTCAAATAGTACACTGGCAGACATTCATGCAGGCATTACAGCCCAGTTGCTATACACTCAGGACACAAAGGAACACCTAGCATTCAGTATGAGCAAAATAGTAGTCTATGGCATTTGCATGCATGCAGCTCATTAGATATCATTGCTTAAAATCAACCTTTTAACAATACATCATAGAAATGCAACATTATATGAAGATAATAAGTCTTACAGTTTTTACAGAAATATTAACTTTACTAGGCATGCATATAAGGCTTGGAATGTGAGATAGGGATTGGCACTGGGACTGGGGTTTGAAAATGGCACCCAAGAAATTGATAGCTTAGTAACCTCACTTCTGACATTGGTAAGGAGAGGAGCCTTTTCTCTGAGTGACAAATCAGTGTGCAGTAAAGCCAGAGGCGTACAGCAGCCAGTTAAGCTACAGAAACAATCAATCAACCCCGTAAGGCAAGGATTGTGATCAACCTTTGTTAGAGTGGCAGATTTGGTCTACTTGGGACAGAGTAGCATGCTTAAATGTAGACTAATCTGTTGCAATATGGTTTTCGTTAATTTTACTCACATTAGCCAATTCAAGTCAGATAAGATTTGGAGATTTGATTATAGGAGTAAGCAGGAAAACAGGGCTCTATAATGCTGGGTTGTATGCACACCTCAGGATACTGAAATTTACTACTGCTACTATGGTAAGCCATGGATAAGAACATACATTCAGTTTTTTAAAGGCAAGCACCATTCTAAGTGATTGGGCTAGTGTTCAGTTCTGCTGTAGCAGGATTTCACAGATCCACTATCTTCCTGGTACTGTGGGATTTCCCGACTTCTGTGGGGAGCAAAGAAATAGTGAGAGAGACTCACACAAGAATGAGTATTAGGGCTGTAAAAGACAAAAACAATATCCAGCAAGGATGGTTAGGAATAGAGAAATGGGTAGAGTATACTCAGCTCTAAAATTCATGCACCACAGTAAATGTAGATATGAGCGAACATCAAGTAGAAGGAAGAGAAGATGAAAACAGTGTATCAATAAAGGAATATGGAATGTAAAGGCATGTCTCTAGTGGATTAGATGATATACAGTATGTGATTAGAGAAATCATAGCAGTACAGAAGACATTCTAGGAATGTTAGCTAAGTGTATGCAAGTAGATAACTCTAAAATAAATTAGGGGGCTGGTGATACAGAATAATACAGTGTTCAGAAAGATCTTGGGTAAAACAACCAAACTTGAATTTTGAGAATTCATCATATAATTTTAGAATGCTTGCACATTTCAAGCTTCTGAACTTTGTGATGTTTTCACCTAATTGCCTGGATATTCTAAATTAAAATGTTACCATTTTGTTATAAGATTTAATTGGCGAAGGGAGTACCAAGGAGATAGTTGATATTGGTGCCATATGGGTAAGGACCAGGTCACAAATATTTTGCCCTCTTGTGGGTTTCTTTGTAATTTAGCCCAGGGAGCTTTTATTTATGAAATAAAGGCATTTTGGGGGTATAACCTACAGTTGAGTTATGTGAATCCCAGTTCATTATCAGATAGCTAAACTCTCCTAGGGTAATGGAATCCCTATAGATTTGGAGTTCAAACATGGTTTTCTGGGAACATTAAGGCATCCTGTAACATGGTATCATCTAATACTTAATCATCTTTACTCGGATATGGATTTCAAGCAATAGTTTGTAGATTATTAACTTTTGTGTGAAACAGAAGTTGGAAAGATTTAATTCAGTTTAGATCTATAATATTACTTAAACATTGCTAAAAACAGAATTGCAAAAATATTTTTTTTACACGTAAAAAATGTAATGGATAAAGATAGTTTTTGGACTGGGGGCTGGTATGCTTGTGTTGATCTGGCAATTAATGACAAGCTGTTTTGATAAGATATTAATAGGGACATGACATAACTATGATCAGTCTAACAGCTGTTATTTCTGTGGTGAAACGAGCAGTTCATAAAAGACTATATTAAAAAGGCATGAGATGTATGGGGGAGAGGGCACCAAAGAACTGCTGTAATGTGGGATTTATAGAATACAAAAGAACTGCCATTGGTGGATGGACAAGAACAAAACAAATAGGACCAACACTGAGGTAAACCACTGGAATACATAACAAATTCAAATAACTAACCACAGAATTCCAAATAGCGGACATGTTGAGCCAACAAAACACAGGTTTATTTTATATCCACAGAGCTTTCAGGTGATACCCTCTTCAGTGTGCAAAAAAAATTCTGATAAAACTCAGTGCAATTTATACAAGACACGGCCCACTCAGAATCAATTACTAATTAAACCATCAATTATAGTTTAAAGTCATAGTATAAAACTATGCATATTATTCAAAGCATATAAAATACAACATGTAAACAGATATATAAAAAAGAACATGTAGACAGATATATAAAAAATATACATAAAAAACATATTGCTGTATTCAGGCCAGGTTTCTTATCTGCATCTAGTTATGTTATCCATCTATATTCAAATAGCACATACAGTATTAGATGCAGGTAAGAAACCTGTTCTGAATACAGCAATAAGTATCAAACCAGTACTTAAACAGAAACAATATATGTTGAAATAATTGTATATGTTTTTATACATGTTTTTTAGATATCTGCCTACATGCTGTTTTGTGAAGATGGAGTTGGCTAAAGTACAGGATATGTTTCTAGAAAGGGGCTACCCTATCAAGATGGTAAGGGATATAATCAACAAGGTAGTTACAAGGGGGTTGGGGTATCAAGTTCAAACCACTTTTGGATGCTGGACTGGAGAAGGTTAATAAACCCCACCCTGAGGCTTCTTACAATAGAGCTTTAGTGTTTGAATTTAATCATTATACTAGAGGGGTGCAATAGATTATTAAGAGAAATTGTTGTCTTTTTAGGGTGAACCATGAAGTACAAGATTCTGTAGGTAAGACCCCTCTCTCTTTCTTCAAAACAGGAAAGAACTTCAAACAAATTCTTGAATCGAAGACTGTTCCCACTAATAATTTGAAAGTTGGGACAAAATCTTGTGGCAGGTGTAAACAGTGCCCCTTTATTTTTAAGGGGAATACATTGTTTTAGAAAATCAACTAGGAAGTACAGTGAATTTCATGAATGGGAACTGTTGTTCCAAAAGGCTAATCTACCTGGCAACATGTGAGGGGTGCTCAGCGTTTTATATCAGTAAGACCGAAAGGGCCCTACAAGCAAGAATTTACAAACATCTTTATGATATAAATACAAACAAAGAAACTAATGCCTTCTGTAAACATGCTAGGATATGTACCATCTTTGTAGGATTTAAGTTAGTCATTATCGATATTTTGGTACCTAGCATCAATGGGGGGACTGGAAATCAGCATTGTTAAAAAGGGAGTTGAAATGGCAGTTGCGATTAAAAGCAACCTTTCCTCCGGTTTGAATGATTCAGGCTCCCTCAAACCTGTGTTAAAGGAGAAAGCAGCTCTAGTGTGAACATGTGTTGCATGTATTTTTAAGCTAAACATTTTTAAGATTATCATTTTTAAACATGATTAATGTTTTTATTTTTCATTTTCTAAATTGCAACTTGAATCATGTCGACATTAAATGGATATCTAAACTGTTTTAGCACAAGGATGACAATTTTTGGTATTTTACCCTTTAAGGGTTGATTGACCTATCATGCATATCAGAGGAAGGGTATATAAATTAAAATGGATGTTGAAATAATTTATCTGATGAAGTCTCTATGTGTATGAGATGAAAGTGCTTATACATTGTGCAATTAAAAAAAAATTATTACATTTTTAACCTCGACTGTTGTGTGGGATTACTTGTATTTCTTTATATGGTTCCTGACACCCTTACTCCATGGTAAAGCTGTAACTGCTGTTGCTAAATTGTCTAATACTGATTGCTTAAATTATACTACAGTTAAAAATCATTTATTAGAGTGTTTTAAGTTAACAGCTGAAGCTTATAGAAAAAACTTTCGTGAGCATAGATGCAAGGCAGATGAAAGTGTGTGTGAATATATTGCCGAGTTAAGCACTTATTTTCATAGATGGGTGAGTGGGTGTCAGGTCACTACTTTTGATGGGCTGGCAGACATTTTGGTGAGGGAACAAGCCTTTAGCACTTTGCCTGAGGACATGAGAATCTGGTTAGAAGATAGGGAATGTAATACTGCAGATGAGTTGAGAAAAAAAGGGATACCTATATCTAGCAAGCAGGGCATCACTGCACAGTACAGGGATATCCAGTGCTGCTCATGGGTCTAAGAGAACCCAGAATGGGCAGCCTAAACCACCCCAACAGAGTCTGCCAGTAAAACAGGAAGCCACTAGTTCAGTTACAAAGCCAGAATCAAGGGTTAAATATTTTATATGTAACCAGTGGGGCCATGTAGCATATATATATCCACAAGGGCAAGGTGGGGAACAAAGGGTGGGAGAGCCAGTAAGTGGGAATGACAGAATGCCAGCAGAAAGTTTTCTGGAGACAACAATGGTACCAAACTACCACAACAGGTTATATCCTATCTTAGTAGATGGGAAACAGGCCACTGCTAAGAGAGACACAGCCTCTGACCTAACCATTGTGAAGACTGCAATGGTTAAAGAGGAGCACTACTTACTTGGGCAGTCTACTCCAGTCAGAGCTTTAGGAGAGAGCCCATTCTAAATACCTTTGGCTAGGGTTCACCTTGACTGGGAGGGTGGAGAAGGAAGCAAGCAAGTAGGTGTGTTTGAGGATATCCCTGCGGATCTCTTGATAGGGAATGATTTTGATAATGCAGTACCTTGTATGCATGTAGTTACATGCAGTCAGGCTTGGAGACAAGCATGTGAGTCTGGTAGCCTGGGGGGGATCCAGAAAGACTACACACTTGAAGCCAGGACAGGGAACGTGTCTACTTCAGGGAGGGAACTACCCTGTAGCAGTGAGATGGAAATGTGACCCACAGCCGCTTGTGGGTACTGATTTTCCTTGGACAGAGTGACTGCAAGGGCAGAGGTGAGTAGTAGTACCCAGGCTGACAGTGAGGCACTGCTGTCAGAGGATTCCAGTGGAAAGGAAGCTGGGAAAGATTACAAAGAGAGAGTTGAGACAGGCTCAGGTCTCAGACCCTACATTACAGGGCCTGAAGGAGATAGCCAGAGAGACACCAGAGTTTCAAGGAAAAAGTGAATCTGTATACTGGGACAAAGGGTTACTCTATAAAAAGTGGATCCCTGAGGGAGGGCTAAGAGGTGAGAATACAGCAGTTGGTAGTGCCCAGAGCCTATCATCTAGCACTTCTAGCCATAGCCCATGACATTCCCTTTGCAGGTCATATGAGCATAAGCAATCCAAGAGATGTATTATGCAGAACTTTTTTTGGGCTGGTATTTCCAGGGATGCAACAGGGTACTGCATGACCTGTGAGCATTGCCAAAAGGTAGGCAAGGCAGGAGACAAGTTCAAAACTCCTTTGGTGCCTTTGTCTGTGACTGAGGAGCTGTTTCAGAGGGTAGCTATGGATATTGTGGGGCCTTTGAGTACCCCAAGTTCCACAGAGAAGAAATATATCCTACTTGCAGTAGATTATGCTACCAGATACCATGAGGTGGTGGCTCTGTCCTCTATTGAGGCAGAAAATGTGGCAAATGCTTTGTTGAAGTTTTTCAGCAGGGTAGGTTTCCCAAAAGGAAATACTGACTAACAGAGGTGCCAATTTCATGTCAGACTTGATCACTTGTCTGTGGAAGTACTGTGGGGTGAAGCACCTAAAAAACAATCTCTACCATCCCCAGACTAATGGTCTTGTGGAAAGGTTAAACTCTACACTAAAGACCATGCTTCGGACATTAGTAGACCAGCTTAAGAGGGAGTGGGACAAATATTTGCTCCAGCTGTTGCTTGCTTACAGAGAGGTGCTCCAGGAATCCACAGGTTTCTCACCTTTTGAGTTGTTGTATGGGCATAGATTGAGGGGTCCTCTAGATTTGATTTGCGATGAGTGGGAGGGTGAGTGGGAATCCCACATGGAGTCTGTTGTGGTATATGTTCTAAACATCAGGGTATGGCTCAGGAAACTCATGGGTTTGGCCCAGGAGAACCTTGCAGAAGCCAAACAGCAGAAAAAAATCTAGTATGACAGGAATGGTAGAGAGTATGCTGTGGGTCAGCAGGTTATGGTTCTTATGCCTGTCAGACACATCAAGCTGCAGGCAGCTTGGGATGGACCCTTCAAAGAAGTAAGGAAGGTCAGTGCTGTTAACTACATGGTAGAACTGCTAGGCAGGAGTCAGGGGCACAAACAGTACCATGTTAACACTATGAAACCTTAAAATTCTAGGAAGGTCCTGGTGCCAAGTATTTGCAGTAGAAGGCAGGAGGGGTCTGAGGGGGATCTCTGGCTACAGGGAGCCAGCCAGCAAAATCCCACATTACTATGGTGGAGCCTAGGGTTGCAGGTATATGATATGAGAGTGCAACACTGTAATGGGGTCAGCAATGCATTGGCAAATGGAATCTCAAGACAGGGTATATGGTAATGTATTTCCAGATAGACTCATCCCTCTCAAGCAATGTTTTTCAAGGGTCACTTGAAAAACTAGCTTGTGTCTTTGGGGGGGGGGGGTGACAAAGGGAGATTCTGCCAGCACAGCTATTTGGAGTTTTGCAAATAATTATATGTCATTTGTGAATATCAACATGATTATAATTGTATTAGAACTGTATGTCATGTGTATATCAAACTTGTGTGTACAGACATCAGGTTTTTGCAAAGTACTTGAAATGTATCCATATTGTGCCCTACTGGAATAAAACAGAAATGTACATGCACTATTGTAACTGTTTTAATGTATATATTTTAACAGTGGAAACTGGAACACAGGAGGTTAACATCAGTTCAGCAAAACTTCAAAAAATAGCTGAAATTAAAATGATTTTATTGCTACACAATAAAAGATGATATCTTTCAGTCTTTCAGTTTCAATGCAGCAAGGAGACACAATGTGTAAAACTAGGAGCTTTTTGTATTGTCTCTAAGGTCAACTAGTTACTAACCTTGAAATGTGAAGTGATGTAATTGTTTTATGACTTCCAGCATCTGCCAAAGATCTGAGGTCCATGTATTTTCACAGGCAGATGCTAAATGCTGCTAGCTTCCAGCAGGGGTTTCACATGGGATAGATTCGGATGACAAGTAATGGTGTCATTCTGCAAGCTATCCCAGCAGTAATATTTGATATATTAATTTGAGGAGTCTCTTAGAGAGACACATAAAACACCCATTCATCACACATCTGCCTTGCTGTTAAGTAAGTTAACTAGGGTATAGTAATTTTCCTAGAGTCAGTCAGGAATATAGTGAACCATAGTTTAGATATTTTTCTTTATTTATGTGAGACTGTACTGCAATGTTGTTTTAAATATTTCCTGTGGTTTTGAACTCTGATGTCTCTGTGAATATATACTGAGTATTTTCTTGTTCTTTTATTATTTATTATTAAATATATTTAAGCCTTTCATTGTGGATGATCTGTGCAGAGATATTTAATTCTGGGAGTACTTGCATATTTATTTGGTGACACTGTATAGTCTACTCCTAATAGCCTTGATCTTGGTAAAACTATTATTTGTATTAATAGTAACATTACACAGTAAGATTGGACACCCATTGTTAAGGGCCTTAAAGTAGCTGATAAGGAGTTGACTGGTGGCAGTGATATCTACCTTATAGTCTGGGCAAAAGGGAACATAGCTAGTAAACATGTGCCAGCCTTTCCCAGGTGTGTGAGTGTGTGTGTGTGTGTGTGTGTGTGTGTGTGTGTGTGTGTGTGTGTGTGTGTGTGTGTGTGTGTGTGTGTGTGTGTGTGTGTGTGTGTATAAATTAAACTGCAAAGAGTGTGTGTGTCATCTACTTAGGCAGGGACACAAAGCACTGGTTGGACAGAGAGGATGCTGGAGGTATTGGCTTGGCCACTCAGCTAACATTTTAACTCTAGCTGTGCTAGTGGGGAGTCTTACTGGGGATCTAGAGAAAGAGGGAGAAACCAGCCCTGGATTGACTGTGGTCTCTGTGTGCTCTTAAGAGAAATACGGTGTGTGTATCTGTCATCCTTACGGTGTACACCACCCACTGATTCCAATGGTGAGGATTGATACTCCTTGATTACTGCTCCAGTGGTGGGGCATCACAGACCTTTCTAGACTGATGCAGAATCATTGGCTAAAATCTATTTTTTCAGCTTTTCAGAATAGTTCTTTTTCACCACTTTGATTTCTTTTGTTTGTGTGTTCCTTGCCTGTCTAGAAGTGTTCTATCCCCACTTCTATAGGCATCTTTCTTGGCTTGATGAAGCTACATATGTTTAGAAGTAAGCCATGGCTTGCTGTTGTTAAATTCTAACCAGGTCTTAGTGGAGAAACACATATATTCACAGAAGCTAACATAAGATGTTGTGTCTGCCAGTTCATGCAAGATAGCAGTAGAATCTTCAAAGGCACTCCAGCCTGTACAATCAAAGCAGGTTTGCAGCTTCAGCTTTGCCTTGGTAGTCCACCTTCTTGCAGTATTAATCACAGGTTTAGTAAATTTTAACTTGCTCTTATAGGTAGGAAGTAAATTAAACAAAGAGTGGTCAGAAAAGCCCAATGCTGCATGGGGAATAGCACAATAAGCATGGTGTAACACTGTATACAGCTGTATAATAATGCTGTGTAAATTTAGGAAGCTTACGGCTGAGATTTGCCTTAATAAAATCCCCTAGAATAATTAGAAAAGAGTTTGAATAATTCTGTTTCGTGCACATTATTTAATCAGACAGTTTTTGGTAGCACTCCACAAACAAAGACATGAGGTGGAATGTAAACACTAACCAGAATAAATGAAGAGAGTTCCCAAGGTGAATAAAAAAAATCTACAATTAACAAAATATGTTTTTAAGTCAGGGAAGCACATTTTACTTAACACTGTGACATCAGTACATCAACCTTTGTTGATATAAAAGCAGATTCTAGCTCCCTTACTCTTCCCTGATGTCTCCAATACTTGGTTTGCTCTGTAAAGTTGAAAGTTAGGCAGGAATAATTCAGAGTCCAGAATGGAATTGTTTAGCCATATTTTTGTGAAACAATACAGAAGAAAGTGAAAAATCCTTATGAATTTCATTCACTTCGTTAATTTCAACAGTTCATCCATCTTATTGCATAGGGAGTGGAGGTTCGACAGATGTAAACTCAGGAGTTCTGTTTGAATACCTGTCTGTCTCAGCCTAACAAGTACACCAGCACACTTACACCTTTTGCGATGCCTATGTCTACCTCTACTGCTGACAGCTGCTGGTCTCCCAGCAAGGATAGCCAGAAAAATTTCTTAATTGTGAAAAATCCGGTGTCAAATTGCATGAAGTGACTTGCCAAATATTCAACAATTCTTCATAAGTATATTTAATTACAGTTGAATACCAAACAGCAGGACAAATAAACAAAAACAAACAGAATACTAGAGACTACTGAACCAAGGCTGCCATTTATGGTGCTCTATTACTGAGTGAGAGCTGTTTCAGGCATACTGAATAAAAGCTGTGTAAATGATCAGTAAGGGTATATAGACTGCATTATAAATAAATAAAGAGTCAGGGGAAGTGTGTGCATTGAAAAGGGACACACAGATGGATTGTAGGAATGAACACAGGGGAAGAGGGCAGGTGAAATACTGTAATGTACAGAAGATCAGGGCATGAAGACAGTAGTAGCATGAACACTAATCACATATCAACATGCCACAGTACTGACTGCATGGTTGATGTATATTACGTGACTGTCACAAAAGGTAGCATATCACATTGAAGAAGATTCTTTATGATATAAGCATCCTTACATGTGCAATGGAGAGAACATATATCAGAGACGGTATATACAATATGGTTAGGTAGATATTGTGAAGCTTTGCAGAATGAGTCACCTGAATAAGAATGCGATGTCAGCACAGCCCACAACCAATTGTGACACATAGTAAATGGCTAATGGACAACAGTAGACAGAAACACATCACAATCATGGACAATCAATGCTTTAACTCACATCACAGATTGTAATACACTTTTGTAACCATACTGTACAGCACACCTCAGTATTGCACATGTCAATGACAGCAACATTGACATGTCAAATGTTCATAGGGTCATAGGACAATATTAGGCTAACGACAGACATCACTTGAAATACTAATCATTATTACACCATGTTAATAAAAATCCCTATATCTATATCATGAATGAGAGTAAGACTATTGTACATATGTGTATATTTGTTGGATTGCATTACATCCTGCCACTGTCCATATAGAACACATACACCTCACTATGACAGAATTAGCAATCACTCATCCAGTGGTCTGAAGATGGCTTGCAGAGGCCCATGGAAGAACTCTGCTTCAGGATGTTTGTGTGAATATTTGACATGAGGACATCCTCCAATGCTCTGCAGGAAGGATGTCATGTGGCAAGAGGAAAATAGGAGAATGCATGGAGCTACATGGAAGGTACTCCAAGTGGTAGTGAAATGAAAAACTATTCCAAAGATCATGCAATGCCAATAATTTACCACCAACACACACAGCAGTAGGCTGAGCCTGATCATTATACCTGTGTAGGCATAGGATATGATATCTTGGTAATCTCCAAACTCTAGACCCCCACCCAGTTTGGGTTTGTAAAAGGCAGATCATGTCTACTAAACTTGATATACTTCTTTGAAGCAGTCATCAAAGATGTAGACGAGGGTAAGGTGGTTCACACAGCATATCTAGATTGTGCCAAGGCTTTTGACACCATCCCCCACACTGTAATTATAGATAAACTCACTAAACTAGGTATAGATTCCTATGCCACAAAATGGGTTGCCAACTGGCTCACTGACAGAACCCATACTGTGAAAGTAGCCGACTCCAAATATGACTAGAGATCAGTGACAAGTGGAGTACCACAGGGTTCAGTCCTGGGTCCTCTCCTGATTGTATCTACTTTTCTGAAGTACAGGCTAACACAGAAGGTCTTTTGCTAATGAAGTTCACAGATGACTGCAAACTAGGAGCCATAATCAAAACTCCTAACGATGTGGACATCCTACAAAAGGTCCTCACTGAGACAGATGCCTGGTGTCAAAGCCATAGCTCAATGCCAAAAAGTGCATTGTCACCCCCTTTGGCAAAAACTCTGCACCCATGAGCTACCACATAGGTGGTACTCTACTTAACACCGAAAGTGTGATAAGAGACCTTGGGACACAGGTGGACAGTAGTCTCTTCTTTGATAATCACAATGCCACAGTAGTTAGGAAATCCTTCTACATGGCACACCACATCACAAAAGGTTTCTCATCCAGGAAAAAAGAGGTCATTGTTTCCCTCTACTCGTCACTCATTAGACCCATTATAGAGTACAATGCCCCTTTTGGTATGTACCTCACAAGACATCTACAGCAACTGGAAAGGCCACAGAAATACCTCACAAAGAGGATTATCAGCCTCAAACAGATGGCCTATGCAGACTGTCTCAAAAACCTCCAGCTTTACTCCGTCGTATATCACCTACTCAGAGGTGATCTCTGCCTAACATACAAAGCTATGTCAAACCCAGAGCTGTTGGACATGCTCCACTTAAAGAAATCCCAATCCATATTGATATCAAACAAAGCTCCTCATTAGCACTCTTCAGAAATCTTGATGATTGGATGAGAAATAGGAAATTCACTTGGGGATCACCTCTGTGGCTCTAATCGACAGGGGCACAGGAAAATAATTTTCTTGTGTGGCAAAAGCCAGGGTACCTTTTTGGCTAGGCTTATATAGGCCCTAGGGCCAATAGCCTAGTACCTACCTATGAACCAATGAATGTCATGCAATGTCACATTAGCAATACCACATATGTCTGACTGTCACACTGCCATGTTGCACTTTATGGTGCATGATAGCATCATTGTATTCTGAGGAGAACATGCTGAGAGGGGCAGAGGGCATGGATGTGGAGTCACATCCCTGTGTAAAATTATCTCAAAAGTGATATTGTATGTATAGACATGCAAGTTGCCTGCTGTCAGATTAGAACACACACACACACACACATATATATATATATATATATATATATATATATATATATATATATATAGTTAAAGTAGCTTAAAACACATTAGTTCATGTCACTGCCATAGCACATCAGAGTGGATGCTACACAGGATGACATTATCATTGTATTCTATAACAAGATGTTCAGAGGAGGGTTGAACATTTCTGTGGACTCACATAGTGTTCTAAAATTGTCACCATAGTGATTGTTGGAAGCACACATAGCTGACTTTAGTGAGAATAGACCCTCTACTTAATTATTTACTGAGTACAGTACTCAACACAATCACCACACACAATTCTGTCTTTTATAGAGTTTGAGAATACTTTATAGTTGATGACATCATTAGAGTCTGGTGAGAAAAGGATGGTAATAGCAGTGTCCCACATACAGGTGTAAAATGGTCTGTTGAATGTCAACAAACTGAACAAACACACACCAGTTGACTGCAGTGAGAGCAGAACCCCATCCTAAGTATAATGACTACAGAACTCAGTATTTAATGCAAGCACCACAGCAGTCTGATTTGGAGAGTGTCAGACAACACTTTGCAAGTAATGACATCAGCAGTGTCTGGTGAAAAGAGGATATTGATAGCAGTCTCTCACACACATCAGTAAATGGTTTCTTGAACTAAACAAATATGCAGACCAACAGCTGACTTTAGTGATAACAGAATACTTACCTAACTAAGGACACCTACTAGAGAATTCACTACTTAATGCAAACACCACAGCACAATGCTGACTCTTATAATACTGCAGGACAGTTTATGGTTGATGACATCATCAATGGATGTTTGAGAGAAGATGTTATGAGGCCAGAACGAAATAAATATGTAGGCATGTACAACTGTCAAAACTTTAGTACTCCATGAGATTGTACTCATAACTGCAGGATACACAGTTATGCTCTTCTGACTAGACAGATAGACAGAAACACACACACACACACACACACACACACACACACACACACACACACACACACACACACACACACACACACACACACACCAATTAACCACAGTGAGATTAGACCCCCTAACTAACTAGGTACATCAGCTAGAGAACACACTATTAATGCATGTGCCACAGTACAAGTCTGACTTTTACACTGCTGCTGGGCAAGTTATATTGGATGACATCATCACTGTATGTTTGGGAGAAGATCGTGTGAGGCCTGTATGAAATACATATGTTGGCATGTACAACTGACAAAATATTTGTTCTTCATGGGACTGGATTGCTGACATTAGGATACAGACTCATGCCTGCATTGCACTCCAGTGCATGGAATGCCAGTCACAATGCAGACAGCCTTGGAAAGACTATTCCCAGCCTCTGATTTATATTGAAAACCAATACAGTCTCCCTACAAAAGCCTACAGCTGTGGAGCTTTACAAGGAGTCATATTTATTTATTTGTTTAACATTTGTTTACCAAAAAAGTTCGACTTGGAATGAGCCAATTTTCAGCAGTGGCCTGGGGAGAAATACTCCAGATGCCTGTCTTTGTAACATGGGAGGTACCAGAGCACCTGCAGGAAATCCACACGAATGCAGAGAGGACATGCAGACTCAGCATAGAAGGGATCTCAACCGAGAATCAAACCGGAGAACCTCTTGCGGTGAGTTGACAACACAAACTGCTTCACCACTGTGTGATACAAACACTGGGCTCCTCTAGACCCCATCTTTGAGCCCTAAATTGGGCACCTTCCTTCTAGCTCCTGCCATGTCCACACAGGTCATACAGCAACATTTGAAGTGTTTCACACCAATTCATGATATCGCATTTAATGGTAAGTGAGCAAACCTGCTTAACCATGCCAACTGCGTTTCCACAATGTTAAGCAGAAAGCAACAATGCCAGACATAGAGGAAGGCATTTTATGAAAGAGGAAGGCTAATTTTACAGTTGTCATTAGTTTATGCATTGTATGCTGCTGTACCTGTTACATGACTTAACTTTGCAGACGTATTTGAGTGTATACATTTTATGACTTGACATATTTTTTGTGTGGCTTTACACACTGACAAAAGTAATTTGTACAATGTGGGATTCAAACCATTGTAAAATAGAGACTACATATTCTTCCACACAGGGTTTTTTCCCTTCTTGACACAGAAGTTGTAATTGCAGCACATGCTTACCAATTATATAGAAACATTACAGAGGGAGTAGTTAAATGTGTATGACCAGACAAGGTCCTAGTTTATACATTCATGTGTATATAGCTATCATTGAAGTATGAAGTCCATCCCAGGTCAGAAAAACAGTTTTAATTACAGAAACATAATTGTCAGTATACTCTGAGTCACACATACAATTCATATGATATCCAGTGCTATATATAGTCATTAAGTATATTTATCTTTATATTGTTCCTTATTTAAAAAAAAATGAGCAATAATAAAATTTAGAGTGTGCTAGATTATAACTCTGTCTCACCTGTATTGTGGCCATGCACTTATACTAGTTGCCATAGGGAAGGCTGGCAATATGTGTGTTTTTTTACAGTCACTACTATCTAGAGTGCTCATTGCATCTGAGGACTTGTTTGTTAGACATGCTAAGTAGTTGTATATACACATTAAAGAGTTGAGTGGTTAACCATGTATCCGTGTGACATGAAGGTTCAGAAAATCAATTAATTGCAGAACCATAATTGCACTGATACCCACAGTTAGACATATAATAAATATGGTATCATGTGTATGCTCAATCGACCTCCTATGCATAGTTATTTTTATGTATAATTATTTTTATAATGTTAATTTTTATCTAAATTACACTGGACCAGCATTAATAAAACTTAGAGTTTGCTGGATTTGGAGCCTGGTTCACCTTTATCAATGCCATTAATTAATCTGTTGGCACAGGTAGACCTAAGGAGCAGGTGTAATTTTTACAATAATTACTGCGCATGAGTGCTGACCGCCATGGAATGCCACTTAGTGTGTTTGCACAATGGAAGACCACACTTGTTACAGTGTATCTTTTTAGAAACTGACGATGTCTCTTTATTGTCTGCAGGTGTTGGGGATGCATGTTGACCAGTGCACAATGCTGCTTAGCATATTTGTGTGATTGAGAGCAAAAGATGTTACAATGTATCTTTTTTGAAACTGACAATGTCTTCTTATTGTCTGCAGGCATTGTGAAACTACAGAGAATGTGTATGCATGCTGACTACCACTCAATGCTGCTTACCATGTTTGCGTGATGAAAGGCAAAAGATGCAACAATGTATCTTTTTTGAAATTGACACTCTCATTTGTTTGTACATGTATGACTTACATATTTATTGCAATGAGTGATCACACTACCAGTGCAGGTCTGTCTTCTCTTTGTATTATGTTCATTGTTCTCTTATCTGTGCTGTACTCTCAGACATCCAGTCTATAGTGCATTTTGTTTATAGGTTCATAGAAGGCCCTTACAAACCTAGCCATATTTATCCTGAGTTGCCCCAATTGTCAGTGGTTAGGTGAGTGAAGTTCACAGAGATAAGAATCTATAGTAATTAGTACTGATTGCCTCTGAATAATACCAGCTGCCTCTGAATCACTGTCCTTTAAATATATGATAACAATACATGACAGTGAAAAACATTTTTTCAGCAAAGGCCGGAAAGTTTGGTTATTAGGGAACAAAAAATGATAAATGTGTGCAAGATTCAGCAATTCTGAGTTCACACCTAATTTGCATATTCAACATGCTCAGAGGCCTGAATTTAGGGTTCCTATTATATGATCAAAAATGCATTCTTTCAAAGGCATCTTAATCAAACTTGAAAGCACAAAACGGCAAAATACCGAAACGGCATATAAGCGATTTCTTTCCCTGGGAAAGAAATCGCTTAGCCACCTCTGTTACTTAGCTGTTTTCGTCACTGTAGTGCGATCTCAGAGTTGGTATATTTAAGTAGGGGGGTGTGGGGGGCACAGCCTCCCACATTAGAACTGTGGGTCAAGCCCCCACTTTATGTAATGTTTTAAAGTTTTTTTTTCTTTTGTGGAACAGCGATTTTATTTCCCTTGGAAAATAATTGCTGTTCTAAGTGTTCAGGATTGTAAGCTTTCACTTACATGGGGTCGATAAATCAGCATTCACTTTTTTAAGCATTTGCTGATTTAATATAGACCCTGAATTTATACTATAAAAAGGTAACAATGTAGCTAGGGAACTTGCAGATGAGTACACTTGTGTATGTGGAGAAAACAGACAATTTCTATTCCTTTTGATTTATCTGCAGAGAAAGTTTCTAATCTTGTTAAGGTATGATTGTATTTTTCAAGTGCATTCTACATTTTGCAACATGTTACAAAGAAATATATATATATATATATATATATATATATATATATAATATATATATGGATTCACTTTAGAAGCCTGAAATACTGAAATATCTAAATTCAGTATTTCAAGCCCATTAACTGGAATCTCAAAAAGAGCGAAACCTCAGAAGTGCGAACTTCAAAAACCTTGAATACCCGAGGTTTTGAATTAGCACTTCTGGTGTTCCACTGTGGTTATGGATTCAGGTAAGTTTGTATGTGTTAAGGGTTTTGGGTAGGGGCTGTGGTGTGTATTAGTGTGTTTTGTTGCTGTTATGTGTGTGTGTGAAGAGAATGTAGCTTGTGTAGTGGTGTTTTGTGTGTGTTTGTATGTAGTGCGACCTCAGAGTTAGAATATTTGAGTAGGGGGGTGTGGGGGGCTTGACCCCCCTGCTTTTATGTAGTAGAGAGATTGTGTTTTTGTGTGGGGAGGAAGGTGTGTGTGTGTGGATTAGAAGCTCTAATTCAAAATCTCCATTGTGTGAGATTTTAAATTTCGCGCCTCTGAGTTTTATTTGTTTTTAGGTTTCGACTTTATAGCCTGAAAATACTGAATTTCGACATTTCAGTATTTTGAGGATATAAAGTGAATCCAATATATATATATATATATATATATATATATATATATATATTGTTGGCAAGGGCATTTTTGGCAGACATTTACATTTCTCAGAGAGACAGGTTATTATTTTCATCACAAGTGTTATTGTTAAAATTATCTTACAATGTCCATGTTATTTCAGGGAAATTTAATGTAGTATGTCAGTGACACAGGGTGTCATGCTTCTATGATGGCCCAGAGACACCTCTGGGGAGTGGTGGGCACAGTGAGAGGTGACTTGCAATCATATAAAATTAACTTTGATGTTGTAAATTTATATGGATTGTGAAAATTGTGTTAGCATATATAACAATTAGTTGTGTGGTATTCATTGGTTTGTACTAACTTTCATTTTCTTATTGTTTTGGGGGTGGGGGCACCAACTACCATTTGTGTGCTGCCATAGTAAAATTTGTGCTTCAAGAAGTTTTCTCTTGAAAATGTGTACTCATCCTGTTATTTCTGTGGGAAACAATACATTACTAAAGTAAGATTCCTTCTTTTGGACCAAACATTGGTTTGTGTGTGAGTGTTATGTGGTACAACCACATAACCTTTAATTTTAATAACTGAGATATGTATCTCCAGTGCTTAATGTTGCAAAATATGTGTGTATAAGCAATAATTTACTTATGTGATATTTATGTGTTGTATCCTTTACTGTTTTATGTTTATCCTTCTCTGTTTTATGTCACATAAGATTATGGCACCCAAGCATACAAATCCACATAAACCCCCCTTTTAGTGACTTGGAAAATTATGTCATAGAGAAGGCAATCAGATGCCACAGTGCGTTTCTGATTGAGAGGGGATGTGGGGATATGCCTGCCAGAATGCAGATTTGGAACCAGATTGTCAATGATGCAAATGCCATAGGGAGTTTTAGCAGGACTTATGATCAGGTACATCTTTGGGCCACTGATATGATTTCATATGCCCAGAGGAGAGCAGCTGCAGTTACAGATGAACAGCTGGCTACAGTGGGGAACCTTCTACTGAGCCACCAATGACACCAAATGAAGAATTCTTGTCCACTGTCAGAAACTGCATACCAATATGTGATTGTTGTTAGTGCTGATGTGTCTGGAGGACAAGAATGTGCCAGGAGGAGCTTCCTATGCTTACTTATGTTAAGTTTTCTGATTTACTTTTATAGTAAAATAAAGAAAACATTAAGTAAGATTTTCTATGGATTTTTTATGAATCTTTTGCTAAATTAATAGAGTTAATGACACATTTGTTCATTACACATGGGCTGCAGGTGGACATGCCAGCCAACTTTCAGTTAAAACTATTCTTAATGGACATATAGGCAAAAATGTGTATTCACTGTCCCCTTGTGTTACTGTAATTGTGATGCTTAATTTGCATCATTGCCTTGATTAATTTCTTCCAGGACCATCTTCCCTATCAAGTGTGGAGTCATCTGCACTATAAGCCAAAAATATTTATTTGATTATTGATGACCATTTGTCAGAAATATGTATTTATCTGTGTGTGTGAGGTGAGTGTGTGTATTGCTGTACCATCTGCAACAGTGTGACCAGTGTTAGTTTGTTATAATATAAATTGTTTTAAATATTTTAGTGTAGTATTAATTCTGTTCCTGTGTTTGTTGCTTATTAGCACAGGTAATCTTGATAGTGGAAGTGTAAGACTCTTACCACCTGATGTCAGAACATTGGCAGACTCTGATAATGATCAGAGTAGTGTGGTTACTGCAGCTTCAGTGCCAACTGACTCTGGCTGTAGTCAAAATGAAGGTGAGGTGCCACACAGGAGAGTTTTTAGGGGTGCTCAGAGGAGGCTGGCTGTCCATCTTCCACCTTATCCTGGTGTGTCATTACATGCCACTCAATGTATGTTTAGGGCTGTCATGGAGACAAAGGCATGCTCCACTAGGGCCTCGAAGGACTTGTTTAGGGTTATAGATGTGGCACAAGGTAAAGTGTGTGACTGCCTCTGCTGTGTGGCCTATTCAATGGATTTGGTGAATGGCATGATGGAATGGGCAGTGTCCATGATGGAACATCTGCTGGGAGGGTGAGATGTAGACATAGGTCAGCATCATCATCTGATCTCAGCCAATATGGCTGTGCCTCATCATGCTCTCATAGTGACACTACTTCCACAGCTCCATCAGTGACTGAGGTGTCGAACTCAGATGTGGTAGGCCATGGGGTTGTGGTCTTGAACATACCCATAAGGTGTGCTCATACAGCAGACATCAGTCACATTTAGGTAGCAGCAGAACAACTCAAGTGCTCTAGGTTGCCATGCCAACTCTGCCCAGTGTTTTACATTGGAAAAACCTGTAGACAATTTAGAGAACGCATTAGAGAGCATCTCTATCAAATACGTACAGCTTCTGACAACAATGCATTGGCAAAGCATTGTAATAGCATGGGTAGTACACATAATTTTAGTTTTCGTGTCATACAAGCTATAAGACCAAATATTAGAGGCGGAGACATGGACAGTTTCACCCAAGAGTGTGAATTACGTTGGATCATACGTTGTAGAGCAGACCAATATCCTGGACTGAATGATAAAGTGAATTTAAAGCCAATATTGAAGAAAAGAAGTCTCCCTAAGCCCAAACAGGAATAGTGTCACATGCCTTTTGTAGTAATAGGTATATCAGGACAGTTAATTTTCTGTTATATTTATTCATTAATACAGCGTCCTTACTTTTGTAAGGTTTTTATAGTTAGAGAGCCTGATAATTAGTATATGCAAAGTTAGATTTATTTTATCATCATTGTTTTGTGCATATTTGCACTTAGGGTTAGTACGTTGGTCCTCCATTGTTAGATGTAACTAGGCTTGATGTGACTACATCCTTCCCTGGTGTACTTAGATATTTTTGCACCCTGCTATCTCAAAAGTTAATTAATTGTTTATAATTATTACTTTTGTGTAAATGTATGGAGTTAGGGACAGTATTCAGTTATTTTACTAATGAGTGCAATTAGGTTGATATGTATGTTCACGTTTGCTATCTATAAAGCTATACTCTGCGTTATTGTTATTTTTAACGGATATTACCAGTTTTTATCCTTGCAAGTTTTAGAATGTTCATCAGATTTTTTATCATAGTTAGAACATGTTCAATAGATGGTAGCTGTATTATAAAGAATTATAAGATTGTATTCAACTAATGTTTTTGTGCAAATGTTTGCAGTTAGGGATATTATTTTGTATTTTATATGATGAATGAGACTAGGCTTGATCTATTTGTATATGATCGCTATGTACTGAGATATTTTCTGTGATTTGTTACTTTAAAAGTTAATAGGTAACACAGATGTCAGTTAATTTAATTATTTTCTATTAATATATAAAACCAATGATTTATGTGAGTGTTGTAGTCTGAAGAAGCCTGATGGTGAAAGCGCTTACTCTGTGTCCAAATAAAAGAAGTTTTATTTTATAATACAGTGTCATATGGAGTTCCATTCTTTTCGTAGTTGAATCTTGTAAACTGACGTTCAAGTTCCTGTCCAGGAGTTTAAGCTTTATGTTATACCTTATTTATATTACATATTTGTAACAGAATTACTTTCAACCTTAAAACCCTGTTGAGCATAATCTTACAATTCCCTCTTTTTATTTTAATGTACTCAAAACACTTTATACTGATATGTATTTTTTATCACATTATATAGAAAACACATTAAGAAACAAAACATTTACCCCCGCATTCACAAAAGCTTGCATGGAGTGCAAGAAGAGTGTAGGAGCTCATGCTGGCAATATGTCTGCCGTGCGATCCAGGAACAGCCATCAGGGGCATGCAGGAGAGCTGCTAAAGCTACTTTTGCATGACCAGCATCATGGTATGCAAATTACCTCATTTGCTGGTGAAAGCCATGCAAATGAGGTAAATTTGTAATCCAGGAAACACTAACCTGTCCATGGAAGATTAGTGTTAGCTGCAGAAATATACTCCGTTGGTAACGGAGTTCATTTTTGCAAATAGCTAAATGGAGCTATGACAGCTCCAAATAAAGGATGCATACAGTTGAGGAAGCATGCGAATGGCCAAATATAAGGCCATTGGCATTTTAAAATGTTTAAAAATATAAAAATGTAACTTTTTTTCCCCCAATCTCTGATGTTTAAGCATAGTGCAGCACTGTGCAAATGTACAGTGCTTATAAAATCAAAAACATAATTAAAAAAAGCCAAAAATAGTCATTTTCACTAAAAAGCTTATTCTGCCATGCAGGTGAATTGCAGGCTGAAGACAACATGGCCACTGACTAGTGGTTGCTAAGGGGGGGGGGGGTCAGTGTGAGAGATGTAGCCATGCATTACTAGGCAATCTTATGCAAATGAGGATAAGGATAGTGAATCCCAATTTTCCCCAGCATGTGAGGCATGTCCAAAGAGTGTAAGAGTAGGAGTAGGTGATTAGAAGACTAGAATATAGGTGACATCATGAGGGTGTGTGTCAGACAGGCTGTAAGCTAATTGGAGCACAGTGGCTTGTGTTTGCCTTGAGTTGCTCAGGATTGCAAAGAGGCATGGCTACAGTTGTCCTATTTGAAAACCTCAAACCAAAGGTGCACACTGTTAAAAGATAGGAAACTCCTTGCAAACATGCACACAGCGTGTGTGCGCATGTGCGCACGTTTGCGCTTGTTTGCGTGATGCTACCCCGGGCGGAAAGCTTAAAAAGTTTAAGTCAGACAAAATGTTAGGGGCTGCTCTTGCTATCATAAACCAACATGTGCAAGGTGCTGAGGGTGGTGATGTTGTGAATGCTGCTGAGCAACCCACAGTGAGGAGATGGAGAAGAGTGTACAGACCCAGGGTAACCTACCAGGGGCTACATGAGCTGGAGATAGTGGAGCGCTATAAGGTGGACAGAGACCTCCTACAGCAAATTGTTGAGCTTTGCCAGCCACGCCTCACACACAGAACCAACAGAGGGGGAACCCATCCCAGTGAATACCAAGGTATGTGTAGGCCTAAGAATACCAGCTACAGGTACCTTCCAAAGACCAACTGGTGATATGATGGGGATTTCACAGGCATCAGCATCCAGGGTACTCCACCAGTTCCTGGATGCCATTTCAGCACATGTCGGTGACCACATATATTTCCCCAATTCCTGTGAGGCATTGGCCAGCAATATGCGTCTTTTCCACCAAATAGCAGAATACCCTGAGGTAGTGGGCACAATAGACTGCACGCACATATGCATCAAAGCACCACCCAGTGAGTGGGGTAGGGTCTACATCAACCGCAAGGGCTTCCCCTCCATCAACTGCCAGTTTGTGGACGATGCCCAGGGCATAATAATGAATGTATGTGCTGGATGCCCTGGAAGCTATCACAATTCCCATATTTGGCATCTGACCCAGCTGTACCACTTATTTGCCAATGGGGACATTCCCTACGGTCACCTAGTAGGGGATGCTGGATACGCACTGGAGCCATAGCTGATGACACCCATCAGAAATGCTCACACACCTGAACAAGAACTCCATAATGAGGCACACGCACAAACAAGAAACATAATTGAGTATATGTTTGAGATGCTCAAGTCACGGTTCCGGTGCCTGGACACATCTTTTGGATCCTTGCAGTACTCACCAACTACATGTACCCAAATTGTTATGGTATGTGCCATGCTACACAATATGATCCTGCAGAAACAGCTGCAGCAGGAACAGCATGGGGCAGGGCCAAACAACCCCCCACTATTGCCAAGGCCTGCACAGGCATAGCGTGACTCAGAGGAGGAACAACCTGAGCCTGCCTCAGTAGGCAGAAGGAGGTGTGCCCAGTATTCCGTGACCTTGGAAAAGAGGCAACGCATAACACATACACTGACTCAGTAGGAACCCTGGAAATGACACCTCTTTCTGACTCGCACATACAGTAAAAGGGATGCCTAACTTGACACTACCTGTTTTCAAACATGTATAGGGAGTGTGCTATGTTCATCCAACATAGGCAGCCCTGCAGTACCACCTGAGGCATTAGTGCCCTATTTTAAGCAATATAAAGCACTGCTAAGCACATTTTACCAGTATTGAGCATATTTAAATACAATTGCGAGTAGCTGCACACCACTCTAACCAGCGCAACGTTGGGCAATGTCGGGCAACGTCGGGCAAAGTTGGGCAATGTTGGGCAAAGTCGAGCAAAGTCGGGTAAACACGCTCACACCTGCTTTACTGTTCCTTAACCAGTCAGGTCTGCCCAGCAGTTAAATAAAAAGCAGTGACAGGGCTTGAACTCAAAATACTGTGCACTATAGTCACAGTACTGACCCTCTAAGCCATGACAGCATTTCACTGGCAGAGACACAACTTAAGTCACTCACACATACCAGTTGGGGGGGGGTCACATACCTAACAGTCACAGCCAGCAGGACAGTTGTAGACAAATGCAAACACAAACAAATGCTGTATCATGCCCTCTGAAGAGGCATATGGGTATCCTCCCCCCAGGCCAATGCAGACAGATAACAGCAGGCCAGACAGTGTGATGTGGGTTGGGTAGGCTATGAAGTCACAAACTAATATGCGTGTAATTGGAAGCTAAGGTCTGTAGTACAGTGGTATGCTTCAAGCCAGTACGATAGGCAACAGTACAGACTGAAATGGAGTACCTGAAATAGCAGTGCAGGCCTAGCAAATGTGTATAAGAGTCAGGTGTACCCCTCATCCTATGTACACTCACAGTAACAATCAGGTGTGTGTCCCCGGGTAGAAATGTACAAATAATAGCTGCCCTCCTGTATGTAGAAGTGTTGATAAGTCTATGCAAACTGACCGATGGAAGCCCTGCAGGCACAGCGTGCTTCCTGTCGATGTACAACACAAAGGTGAGCCCTGAAGTAAAAAACAACTTGAATTTTCACACACATATATAGTATATATGCCCATAGTGGGCATGCTCACACAAACAAACAAATTTAGCAAATGTCAGTCAACAACAAATTGAAAGGTCATACTGGGCATGCTCACACACATAAACAAACGAAGCAAATTTCAGTCAACAACATACTGAAAGGTCATACTGAGCATGCTCACACACTTAGGCCATGTCTGAGTTCAGCAGTGGACCACACATATCTGGCAGTTGCAGTTCTTACTCCAGACACATGTCACTATTCACCAATCCTGCCTTGCGCACACAGTGATATGAAAACAGACCCATATAATATATTGGACCCCTGTCATAATCAAACTATGTAATCCAAGTACTTAAGTTGTTCAAAAAAAGTGAAAATCCAAAGAAGATCAATAAATCTTCGATCAGTATCATCAAGAAACAATGAGCACTCCTAACATTATCCAATCCAAGCTCTGCTAAAAATATTGCCAAAGAGTCCATAGAGAACCATGAAGCTTTCTTTAGCTATGTCATAAATATCAATGTAAACTCATATATGTTCTGAGTCAGTGCAAAGTGTAAATGAATACATGTACATGGCTGACATTGCCAACATCTTGTCAGACAGGTTCATACATATTTACCCCCCTCTCACTGACAAAAGGGCCCATTACCATACCTGGAGATTGTGAAAACCCAGAAATCACATATACAATGGTTAAACAGCTCTATCCAAACCTAAAAACACGATGTCTATGGGATGACATTGTGTCTCTGGCTGTGTAATATGTGAACTCAAAAACAAACAGACCCTGCACCTGAACAGTCTGTTGAGACTCACCCTCTGTACAGGATATGAAATTGTTGAATGGGTTACAGCAACGTTTGGCACACTCCACAATTGTTGGTGCACAACAGACCATGGGAACTATTGTCTTATAAGCCTAATAAGCCTGATCTGCAAGGCCATGGATTCCAGCATTATGGAACTCATAAACAGAGCTATTGGGATCCTACAAACACCCAACCCTACCCATTTTGGTTTGGTCAGGGGCAAATCATGGTCCCTAAACTTGCTAGACAGTTTTCAAGGCAGTTACCCAGGATGTACATCAATGAAATGAGCTCCACACGGCCTATGTAGACCTTGAAAAGCCCTTTTCCAACATCCCACACACATGTCGTATCCACAAAATCAACAACCTGTGCATAAACACGTATGTCATCTAGTGGATTGCCAACTGGGCCACAGATAGATCCCACAAGGTAAGAATTGTGGTTTCACTGTTGGACTGTAAGCTGATAATAACTGCTGTCCCCCATGGCTCAGTCCTGGGACCCCTCCTGTCTGGTATATACTTTTCAGAAGTACAGTCAAACACATGAGGGCTATGGTTAGCAAAGTTTGTGGATGACTGCAAAAAGGTTGTCATAGTTGATGTTTAGGACAACAGAGAAATCCTTAAAAAGGGTCTCAGTCAGACAGATGTGGTGTCAAAATTATGGCCTTGAGCTACAGTCATACAAATACCACATAGGTGCTAACACCCTAAATATGGAGGTAATAATAAGGGATCTATGGACACACGTGGATAGTCATCTCAACTTTCAGAAACACATTCACAAAGTGGTTAGAAAATCATGCTATGTGTTCCCACAAATTGGCAAAGTCTTTGCATGTAGGTCAAAGGAGGTTCCCTCTACTTATCAGTCATCATACCTATCAGAGAGTACCATGACACACTTGCGATGAATCTGACTAGGCACCTTCAGCAGCTGTAACCACCATTGAAGTACCTCAACAAGAGGATTACAGGCATCAAACAAGACTGAAGTAACTCAATCTGTACTCTGTTGCACACTGTCTACTCAGGCGATCTCTGCCCAACAGACAGGTCCATGTCCAATGCAGAACTGATGTACATGCTCTATCTGAAGTAAACCAAGCTCACTGTCCTACATGCTCTAGGGATATAATCATCACAACAATAAATAGAACATGTTGGAGGGATACATTACTAACTACAGACTTCCCTTGCTTTGGAACAGACTCCCAACCTACATTTAGCTGAGTCCCTCACTGACACTCTTACAGAGGAGCCTTGATAAGTGTATGTGAAACTGAACTGTCACACCATGGAACACTTCATCAGCTCTACTAGAAAGAGTCATAGGTAACTAACCCCAGTTGTGGTGATAGCTGCACACTCTGGCCATACTCATATATGCCTTCAGGCAGATAGCCTATTACCTACCTATGTACCTATATATGTAGGGGGAACACAGTATAATAAGCCAAAGATGGATGGACAGAGATGTGTGTAAGAAGGTGACCATGACAGGGAGCCATCCAGGACTGTCCCACCCAGCACACATCCCAATGGCACAAAATACATGAGGTGCACATCTCACCCACTGTACATAATAGCCACCAGTATCTGTAAGCATTACAGTGTATGTGGTGCATGTGCCTGCTGTACAACATGACTGTACAATGAAGTACACATCTACTATCTGTAGACATGTACCCATCACATAGGTTCATAGGTATGCAGTAGACTATCTTCACAAAGGCATATATTAGCCTAGGCAAGTTGTGCAGCTTTCTTCACCCCATTGGTTAGTCTCCTAAGTCCTAGTTCTAATAGTTAGGACCCTAAGCCCCTTTCTAGTGGGGCTGCTGATGTGATCCCTGGCATGAATTGTCTGTTTCCCATCCACTCATCAAGGTTCTTATTGAAGAGTGTCAGCGAGGGGCTCTGTCTGATGTACATTGGAACTCTGTTCCACAGTAAGGCAAGTCTCTGGGATGGTACTCTATCCCACCAGCATGTTGTATTCATTGCTGTGATGAGGTTCATATCCCTGGAGTGTGTAGTGCGACTCAATTTTGTTTTCCTTAGATGGAGCATGTTCAACAGTTATGTGTTGGACATGACTCTGTATGTTAGGCAGAGTATGTTTTGGAGTAGGCAGTACGCAACAGAGAACAGATTTAGTTTTACCAGTTCTGTTGCATAACACAACTGTTTGAGGCCAGTAATCCTCTTGGTGAGGTACCTCTCTGGTCTCTCCAGCTGCTGGATATGCTTAGTCGAGTACATCCAAAATGGTGCATTGTACTCAATGATGGGTCTGATGACTTAAGAGTAGAGGGCTACCACTACCTCTTTTAATCCTGATGCAAACCCTTTGTTGATTAGGTGGGCCATATAGGATTTCCTAATCACTTTGGTAACATGGTTGTCAAAGGAAAGATGACTATCTACTTGTGTCCCCAGATTCCTTATTACCTCATCAGTTTTTAGGGGGTAACACCTATGTGGTAGTTTGTGGATACTTTGTTTTCCCCAAAGGGGATTACTATGCATTCTTTCGCAGTGAGCTTGAGGCCATGATTCTGACGCTAAACATCTGTCTCATACAGTCCCTTCTGTAGAATATTTGCGTCATCTGGTGAATCTATAATGGCAAACACTTTACAGTTCCCAGCAAACTTAGTCAACCACAACCCTCCTGTGTTGGCACGTACTTCTGAGAAGTATATACCAAACAGGAGTGGCCACAGGACTGAACCCTGGGGGACACCAGTTGTTACTGGTTTAGAGTCTGACATGTAGCCAGCAACTCTTAATTTGTGTGATCTATCTGTGAGCCAGTTTGCAAGCCATCTTGTGATGTATGGATATATGCCCAGGTTGGTGGGTTCATCTATGATACCTGACTGTGGAATGGTGTCAAAGGCCTTAGCGAGGTATAGGTAGGCTGTGTGGAGCTCCTTTCAATCATCTGTAGCCTGGGTAACTGTCTCAAAGAAATCCACTCAGTTCAGAAGGCATGATCTTCATTTGATGAAGCCAAACTGGGTGTGCTCAACTGTGTGAAGGTTCCCAATGTCTTTATTGTTGACTTCCATTATGATTGGCTCCATTGCCTTGCAGATCAGACTCTTCAGGCTCATAGAGCAGGAATGCCAAGGATCTGTTGTGGCCCCACCCCTGTGGAGTGGGAAGAACATTGCTGTTCAATATTCTATGGGTACATATTCTGTAGAGAGGATGTAGAGAGAGGTGTAGGTATCCTTAATGAATATGGATACATCCCTGCCCTATGTGCTATGATCCAGGTTCTGATGCTGGAAGGTATGGAATGAATAGTATCCTGGTAGTGCTGGTGTGCTCTCTGGAGCCTTGAACTAGGTTTCTGTTACTGCACAGAAATCAATATTCTTCATGCTGAGAAGTGCCTCGATTGCGTGCATTTCGAGACTGAGACTTCTGGCAATAAGTAGCAATTAGCTCACTTTGTGGTTATTTGTGTTGGTTATGGGGTTTGGTTTGTCCAGAGTGACTGGTGTTCCACACCTGAAGTCAACACCTCATTTGTCCGATCTGACCATAACCTAAGCACCCTAGATATCCACATTCTGCCTCCACCCCCCATTAAGGAAACTATGGTAAAGAATTTCTCCAAAGCCAACTTCATGCTTCTTAAGGCAGAAGTGGTGAACTTCATGACACCCATGTAGATGGACAATAGAGTTACAACTACTGAATCCTACACAATTGCACTTTATAAGGACTTTTATGAGTGCATGGATTGTGCTATCCCAAACAGAACCAAGATGCTATCCTCCAAAAAAAGGAAGCCAATCCGGTGATCCCATGCCATAAACAAACTGTACAACAGAAAGAAGAAACTGTTGCAAAAGAGGGTAAAATCCCATGAGTGGAGGAGATCTGTGGTCAGCCTCAGTAAGAAGCTGCGATCCCTGATAAAATCCTCCAAAGCTAGTTACGAAAACAAAATCGCCGCTGATTCTAAAGATAACCACAAAGCATTCGATAGCTATATCAAGAATTTCAATGGCAACACTCAGATCTGCTCTGAGTTACAGCACAATGGCACTAAATATACAGACCCAACTGATATTGCCAACATCCTGGCAGATAGGTTCAGTGCTAACTTTACACCCCTCTCACCCATTAAAGAGCCCATCTCTATACTGGAAGAATGCAAAGTTCCTGTAATCACGGCTGCACAAGTAAAAACCACACTCTCTAAAGCCAGGAACACAGCATCCATGGGACCAGACAACATCCCACGCTGCATTCTACATGAACTACAGAACGAACTGGCACCACACCTAAGTACCATGTTCAATCATAGCCTCACCTCAGGCTTTGTGCCTGCTGAATGGCGCACAGTGATGGTTATCCCACTCCACAAGGGGGGGGGCCCACCATGGAACCTGGGAACTACTGCCCCATTAGCCTGATGAGCCTGGTCTGCAAGGCCATGCAACGTATCATCATGGAACTTATAAACAAAGACATTGGTAATCTCCAAACTCTGGACCCCACCCAGTTCGGGTTTGTAAAAGGCAGATCATGTCTCCTAAACCTGATAGACTTCTTTGAAGCAGTCACCGAAGCCATAGACAAGGGAAAGGTGGTTCACACAGCATATCTAGATCTTGCCAAGGCTTTCGACACCATCCCCCACTCTGGAATTATAGATAAACTCACTAAACTAGGTATAAATCCCTATGTCACAAGATGGGTTGCCAACTGGCTCACTGTCAGAATCCACACTGTGAAAGTAGCAGACTCCAAATCCGACTTCAGACCAGTGACAAGTGGAGTACCACAGGGTTCAGTCCTGGGTCCTCTCCTGTTTGGTATCTACTTCTCTGAAGTACAGGCTAACACAGAAGGTCTTTGGCTAACGAAGTTCACAGATGACTGCAAACTAGGAAACATAATCGAAACTCCTAACGATGTGGACATCCTACAAAAGGGCCTCACTGAGACAGATGCCTGGTGTCAAAGCCATGGCCTCAAGCTCAATGCCAAAAAGTGCATTGTCATCCCCTTTGGTAAAAACTCTGTACCCGTGAACTACAACATAGGCGGTAGTATACTTAACACCAAAAGTGTGATAAGAGACCTTGGGACACAGGTGGACATTAGTCTCTCCTTTGATGATTACATTGCCGCAGTAGTCAGGAAATCCTTCTACATGGCATAACTCATTACAAAAGGTATCTCATCCAGAAAAAATAGGTCATTGTTCCCCTCTACTCATCACTCATTAAACCCATTATAGAGTACATTGCCCCTTTTGGTAGGTCCCTAGAGCATGTAGCTCAGAGGGATTGGGATTTCTTTAAGTGGAGCATGTCCAACAGCTCTGGGTTTGACATAGCTTTGTATGTTAGGCAGAGATCACCTCTGAGTAGACGATATGTGACATCTACAACAACTGGAAAGGCCACAGAAATACCTCACAAAGAGGATTACCAGTGTCAAACAAATGCCCTACACAGACCATCTCAAAAAACTCCAGCTTTATTCCGTCACATATCGTCTACTCAGAGGTGATCTCTGCCTAACATACAAAGCTATGTCAAACCCAGAGCTGTTGGACATGCTCCACTTAAAGAAATCCCAATCCCTCTGAGCTACATGCTCTAGGGACCTAAACCTTGTCACCACAATAAGCAGAACATGCCAGAGGGATAGATTCCTGTCCCAGTGACTTCTCATACTCCGGAATAAACTACTATCTATATCAAACAAAGCTCCTCATTAGCACTCTTCAAGAAAAATCTTGATGATTGGATGGGAAATAGGAAATTCACCCCGGGGATCACCTCTGTGGCTCTGTTCGACAGTGGTACAGGAAAATAATTTTCTTGGGTGGCAAAAGCCAAGGTACCTTTTTGGCTGGGCTTGTATAGGCCCCAGGGCCGATAGCCTAGTACCTACCTATGAACCTATGAACCTTTGAGCCTTGCCTAAAAAAGGTAATATGGGGAGAGCAAGAGCCTTGGCCAGTATTCAGAAGCATAGGGGTGACAGGTGAAAACCATCTCCAGTGAAGCAACGAGGCTTGTCTATCATGTCATCACAGGTAGACAGAGACTGGATCCCCTTTGAATGACACCAGAAGCTCAGCCAATTGTTGAAGTTTATCATATTTCTGTTATATTGCAGTATCATGTAGGTGAAGGTAAGATGCTACTCAAGATCAGGGTCATACCAGCCTGGGCTACATGATTATAGAGCTCCTATATATCTCTTGTCATGTTGTCCTGGGTGGTATGTCTCAGATCATTCACACTGACATGTACAAAGACCACATTATATATGTACCTGTTCTGGAGTGATGTAAGTGCTTGTGTTATGTGGCGGATCATAGCACCTGACAGACAACTGACAGTAACCTTCCCCTTGTCCAGCCTAGTGTGTGGAACATCTGTGTGCCTGACTATGGAGTCACCTGTTACTAGTGTGTTGGGTATGTTGTTTTGCCTTAGGGCCTGTTGTGAGGCACACTGCTTTGGTGTATTATGTGTTTTCTGGCATGTGCTTGGAGGTGTATGTTGCTTGCTTGTCTGCTTAGGAGGACACTCTCTCTTTTTCAGATTAATATTTGTATTCTCCGAGTATGGTAATGTGTATTTATGTGTGTGTTTTGCTGGTGCTTATATTGTAGATCTATGTGAGACTGTTGGTGTTGTGGTTGTATGACCCTTCTCCTCTTGACTGTATTGTCCAGTATTGGGTTGACAGAGCTTAGCCACCAGTTTGACCCTGTGTGTGCCAGCATGTGGTGCATCAATCCATATATGATATGGCCATGGCCTATGCATACAATACACTTACAATACACCTAGTATGATAAGCCTGCTGAGGTTAGCAAATGTGAAAAAAACCTTTGGGCAAACTGTCAGCGAGTAATGTCTGTATTGCACCCTGTAACTCCATATTGCTTGCTGAAGTGTAAAGATGTACTTAGTTTGGATTAAGAACCCTGCACTTGCCAACTGTGTATATGTGTGTCTGTCTCTCCCTGGGGAGAGAGCAACCTTTTTGGAGACTACTCACCCCCCTTAAAAGTGATATACTCATCTTTGTCAAGTTTGATGATGTCACCATCCTACAAATACACCTGTTGGAAGGTAAAATCCCAGTAATGTGTATAATGTGTCATATAAATGCGTACTGCTGTAATATCATGATGTAGTTAGGTAAGAGATTGAATCCTGCACTTGCCAACTGTGTGTGTATTCCTGGGGAAGGTGCAACCTTTTTGGATGCTACTCACACCCCTTAAAAGTGGTATACTCATCTTTGTCAAGTCTGATGATGTCACCATCCTACAAATATACCTGTGGGAAGGTAAGATTCCAGTAATGTATATAGCATGTCATGTAAATGCATACTGCTGTAGTATCATAATGTAGTTAGGTAGGAGTTTGAATCCTGCACTTGCTAACTGTGTGTGAGAGTGTGTGACACCACTGATCAATGTGGAGTGGATTTTGATTTTTCTAATGTATGACATATCACAATGACAACTGTATGTGCATAACACATGTAAAGTAGCTGTGGAGCAAAGCCATATACATACATCTGACCTCAATTTTTTCATAGGTGGGTACTCTGCTTTCTCAATGAAAGCATTTGTTAGTTTTGCCAGAGCATGCTGGCGCTTTCCAGACCTTATTTCACTTCTGTATGCTTGTGACAAGCTTAACCACTGCAGTGATCCCTGGGCTATGTCTTCTGTTTCACATCCACTCATCATGGTTTTTATTGAAGAGTGTGAGTGAGGGTTTATGCTTGAGGTATATTTCAATCCTGTTCCAAAGCAAGAAAAGTCTGGCAAAGATGACTAATCATTATAGGTGTGCAACAACCTCTGTGGATCTGCATGCAATCCCTTTATTGCTTATGTGTTCCACAGAGGGATTTCCAAAACCCTTTGGTAATGTGATTATCAAAGGAGAGATGACTAAACACATGGCTCTATGTATATATTAGTACCTGTTCCACATTTTGGGGGCTACTACCTATGTGGTACTCTGGGGATACTTTGTTTTCTAAAAGTGGATAACTATGTTTTCTTTGGCTTATAGCTTTATAGCATGATTTTGACACCGGGTATCCCTTTTGGAGGATGTGTGTGTGTCATCTGGAGAATAAAGTATAGCCCACAGTATGCATTTTCATCAAACATGGGCAGACATATCCCTACTGTGTTTTCTTGTACATAAGAAAGCTACATGCCAAACAGGAGTGGTCCCAGGACTGAGTGCAGGTGAATACCACTTGTTACTGGCATAGAACTGTACATGGAGGCTGCAAATGTTACTGTGTGTCTTACATCTGTGCGTCAGTTGTCAATCCATCATCTAACAATTGTTTATGTTCAGTCTGTTGAGGTTATGTATAATACCAGAATGTGGGATGGGTATGAATTGCTGGTGAGCTATAGCTTGGCTGTGTGGACCTCCCCTCTCCCACCTATAGCCTTGTTAACTGGCTTGAAGTCTACTAAGTGTAGGAGCCATGATCTGGCCTTTAGAGAACCTAAGTGGGTATGGTGCAGTGTTTGCAGGTTCATAATGTCTCTGTTAATGAGTTCCATAATGCTGTGCTCCATAGCCTTTCAGATAACATTTGTCTGGCTTATAGGGTGAGAGTTTCCAAGATCTGTTGTAGCTCTACCCTTAATCAATTTATGTTAACATTTGCACTGGGTGTGACGAGGGTGGACAGGATTAGGAAAAAGTATATTAGAGGGTCAGCCCAGGTTTGAAGGTTAGTAGACCAAGCCAGATAGGCAGGATTACTTTGGTTTGTACATGTGCTGAGGAGACATGCAGAGTATATTGTGAAATAGATGCTAAGGATGAAGCCGCCGGGTAACAGGAAAAGAGGAATGCCTAAGATGAGGTTTATGGATGTGGTGAGAGAGGACATGCAGGTTGATGGTGTGACAGCGCAAGATGCAGAGGGCAGGAAGAAATAGAAACAGATGATCTACTGTGGCGAGCCCTAATGGGAGCATCTGAAAGGAGAAGAAGAAGAAGTTGTAGCTCAACCGTTGTGGACTGTGAACACCATTACCGTGCGTCATTCCACAAGTATGTAACCTGTATAGATGCTGCATCTGAACAGAGTGTTTAGGTGAGTGGTGACTTCATATGTCAGCTTGTGTATGACACAGCCAGGGACACTGTCCAGTACCATTGCCACTGTGGTTTGGACTTTGGTAAATTGATGTTTTAACTAGAGTGTATGTGAATCATCAGGTTTTACATTCTTCATGTCTGAAAATGTGGCCCTTGTGTAAAGGCAGGGTGGTGAAATCTGCATTCAAACTGTCTGACAAGATATTGGTAATGTCAGTCAGATAAGTGTACTTTGTGACCATTTACATTTAAATGTGACCCGATCTGAGAGTTTCCCTCTAGATTATAAACAACACTAAAGAAAGCTTTAGTGTTGTCTTTGGAATCCTTGTCAGTTTGTATTTTGAAGCTTGCCTTGTATGATTAATGAGGGCTTGTATTTTCCCAATGATAATGACCAGAGAGGTTATCCCTTCTTGGTATGTAACTCTTTTTTGGTACAACTTCACACCTTCTATTATATATTTAGTTTATGGCAGGGGTCCATGAGACTAATGCACTTTTACTGTATAAGTGAGGATTTCTTGTGTTTGTGATAGCACAGTCCATGCAACCCTGTAGGTGAATAGTGTGCATTACTAAAGGATTATGCAGCTGGGACAGTGTTAGCCTTAGTAATGCAAACCAATGACAGATAGCAACAACAGCATCACCCACAGCACAGTGTCAACCCGTGTCATACACACACATGCATACTCAAGTTCCATAATGTGTGTAGTACAATGCATACCGGCCACCAATAGAAACTATGGAGTGTTAACACTGGCCAATACAGGGCATGTCACCCTGCCCATGTGTCCAATATGCATGTATATGCAGACAGTGCACCTCCACCATGTTCACAAATGGACACCTGCTAACCTGTGTTGCACGCACCCCACACTTACTGTCGACTGTATAATGCATGCTGACACAACTACACACATCAGCCAAGTGGCACATGGGCAAACAAAACACAATTGGAATAAACCCAGAAAAACGACAAAGAAACTTGAGAAAATGAAACAAAACACAGTCTAACTTGAACCAGTCACTGCAGTTTATTGTAAAGCGCTTTTCCTCAACACTAATGGAAAACTTCTTCAGACAACAAGGTACAACAAAGCACTCCTTTTAAAACTAAAAGGGCAGCAACATTAACAATCAACTCATTACCCTAATTACTCAAAGAATCAATCAATTAGAAAACATAAAAATCCTGTTACAAACTTGACACTCAACAAAAATTCTGTGTATGTTAAATGTACAAGAAACTGTTAGTAAGTATAATACATTACGATACACATTTCAACTAACGTAGATGACTAATAAGATAAACAGTACTGTTAAGAACAATTAAAACAGTGTTGTTAAACATGATTTTCTTATAAAAAACAAGTCACCTGAGTAAACTTCTTAACTTAAGGATGCATGCTAAAGAGGTGACTTCATTTAAGCCAGGTAGAGTATATGAATTTAACCTAAGTTGCCAAACCAATTCATGTTTCTCCAATATCAATTGGTAAGGTCCACCCTTTCCATCTAAAGCTACCTGGTCTATAACTTTGAACAAAAATGAATGAGAGGGGTGCTCACTACAGTGTCTAGCCAGAGCATTAGTGGTGCTTTTTTTCTTAATGTGGTAAACATGTTCGTAAATCCTATCCTTTAGCTTCTTGTCCATTTTTCCTAAGTAAAATGCTGCACACATCTGACAGGAAGCTAAGTACACCAGAGATTTGGAATTACAGTTGTACCTACCTCTGGCTTTATATTCATGCTGGTTTACTGTGAAACTAAACCCTGTAGCAATGTACCTACAATAGTTACACGCTTCACATTTATAAGAGGCTTCGGACTATTGTTTTCTATAATGTTTTTCAGGTTTCTACCCTTCTTAAAAATAATGACCGGGTAGTCACTTAATTTCTCTATTGTGTCCCTCTCAAAGGTCAATAAAAATCAATTCCTTTTGAAAATGTTCTTAATTAAGTTTGCCTCCAAACAAAAGGGTGTAATGAAACTCCTCTTACAACTCACTATTTCCTAAACCATGGAACAGTTCTCAGGTGGAGTAACGCTAGTCTTAGTTAGGGCCAAACCATCCGACCTTTCTCCCACATTCAAATCTGTTACCTCAGTAATACGTTCCTTCTTAGTGAGAATTGGACTGAACCTGCCAACCTTTTGAAGCGGACTTCACTTACTAGCTCCTCAATCATCTTCCCTGGGTAACCTCGACTCATGAACATATGTTTCAACAAGGTACATTCATCTTCAAAGGAAGTATCCTCAGTTGTTATCCTGGCAGCTCTTACCAGCTGTCCTTTGAGGACAGACCTTTTCTGATGGAATGGGTGACAACTGGAATAGTACAACAATGTGTTCGAGTATGTAGGCTTTCTGTATATTTTAGCCAAGTACCCTTCACCTACAGGATCCCTCTTTAATTCTACATCTAAATAGTTAATGATGTTCTCTCCATAGGTGAAGATGAATTTCAAAAAAGGTGTACTATTGTTCAGTTTCCACAAATAGTCGTGCGTCACCCACACTCCCCTCAAACACGATACAAATATCATCCAGAAACCTGTTGTAAAGTTTTACCTTCTCGTAAATGTTCTTCTTGAAAATAAACTCACTTTCCCGTTGAGCTAGGAACAGGTTGGCATAGCTCACCCCACATGGCGAACCCATAGCTACACCTACCACTTGTTTGTATATGTTGTCATTAAAACTAACAAAGTTGTTGTTTAAGATAATGGGCCGGATACACGAAGGCTTACATGGAGTCTAAGAGTAGGGTAAGACTCCATGTAGCCTTCGCGATCCAGGAACAGCCCAAAGTCCGTGTAAGAGTTAGTCTAACACGGCTCTTACACGGAGTGGGCGTGGCTAAGCTAATCAGCCCACTTGCAGCCGAATAGCATGCAAATGAGGCTGATTAGCAATCCAGGAAGCCAAGAACAGCCCGTGTAAGAGCCGTGTTAGCTGCAGAAATGTACTCAGTTGACAACTGAGTACGTTTCTAACACGCAATGGAGCCATGTCAGCTCAAATAAAGGGTGCATATGTTATAGGCAGCATGCCAATGGCCAAATATGTGGCCATTGGCAATGCAACCATGCAAAAATTTAAAAATATTTTTTTTTTCGGCAATTGCCGATGTAAACCAGCGCAGCCCCACGCAAGCGGGCTGCGCTGCATAAACATGAAACGAAGGTTTTAAACCTACAAATGTAGGTTTTATGCATTATATGGAATGTCAATGGAGGGACCAGCATAGGAAAACCAACATGGCCACCGTGTAGTGGTTGCCAAGGGGGGAAGCCAAGTGTAAGAGATGTAACTAAGCATTAGTAGGCAATCTGATGCAAATTAGGGTAAGGATACTGAATACCACTGTCACATAGTAAATGAGCACAGTCTGAGTAGTGTAAGAGTTACAGAAGGGGGAGGAACAGAGTAGGAGATAGGTGACATCACAGGGGGGAATGGTAGAAAGGGATAGAAGTCATTGGAAGGTAGAGTTACATGACAGATGTCAGAGAGATATCAAGGAAGGAGGTGTGCCCCCAAGTAAACATGAGAAAGCCAAGAAATGGAAGGTGTACACTGTTGCCTACACCAAGGTTTCTTGTTGGACGTGTATGCGCATGTGTGCGCGCCGTGAAGCGCGAGTAAGATGGTGTGCGCGCGTGTAAGGCAGTGTGCGCGCGTGTAAGGCAGTGTGCGCGCGTGTAAGGCAGACTAAGCATGTGGGAGCGTGTTGGGAGCTGTTTAACACCGTTTGCGCGGGCGTGCACGCGTTGAAAACTGAATAAGCAGATTTTGAACTGTGTAAGTGTGTGTGCGCGCGTGTAAGCCACTGTGAGCGTGTTTCTGCTGGTTTGCACACGGCCCCACCCTGAGGAAACAGAAAGGAAAAAGGAAACAACAGATGTACTAGGAAGTTAGCAGGGAATACTGCTGGAGCTAGCAGGTGAAAACAATTAAATGCAGGCAATTACACAGGCAGAATACTAGGCCAGCCCAGCACTTAAAACACTGCAAACAGCAGTGTAGAATGTTTCTCTCAAGAGACACTGCAAGACAGGAGTTAAGTTATCAGAAGTGAAAACTGAAAAGCTGAACTCAGAGCAGAAATGTTAGGGGCTGCCATAGCTGTCATAATGAGACATAGGCGACTTGCTGAGGGTGGTGACAATGCAGATGGTGCCAGGCAACCCGCAGTGAGGGGGCGGAGAAGAGTGTACAGGCCCAGGGTCACCTACCACGGGTTACATGAGCTGGAGATAGTAGAGCGCTATAGAGTGGACAGAGACCTCCTGCAGCAAATAGTGGAGCTGTGCAGGCCACGCCTCACACACAGAACCAACAGAGGGGAACCCATCCCAGTGGAAACCAAGGTATGTGTTGGCCTAAGAATACTAGCAACAGGTACCTTCCAGAGACCAACTGGCGATATGATGGGGATATCACAGGCATCAGCTTCCAGGGTACTGCACCAGTTCCTGGATGCCATGTCAGCACATGTCGGTGATCATGTATACTTCCCCAATGCCCGTGAGGTATTGGCCAGCAACATCGTCTCTTCCAGCAAATAGCGGAATACCCTGAGGTACTGGGTGCCATAGACTGCACGCACATACGCATCAAAGCACCAGCAGGAGAGCGGGGTAGGGCCTACATAAACCGCAAGGGCTTCCTCCATCAACTGCCAGGTCGTGTGTGATGCCCAGGGCATAATAATGAATGTGTGTGCCGGCTGTCCTGGGAGCTACCATGATTCCCACATCTGGCATTTGACGCAGCTGTACCAGACATTTGCCAATGGGGACATCCCACAAGGACACCTAGTGGGGGATGCAGGATATGCACTGGAGCCGTGGCTGATGACACCCATCAGAAATGCACACACACCTGAACAGGAACGCCATAATGAGGCACACGCACAAACACGTAATGTAATAGAGCGTGTGTTCGGGCTGCTCAAGTCACGGTTCCGGTGTCTGGACACATTTGGTGGAGCCTTGCAGTACACACCAACTACATGTACCCAAATTGCCATGGTATGTGCTATGCTACATAATATGATCATGCGAAAACAGCTGCAGCAGGATCACCATAGGGCTGGCCCAAACAGCCCCCCACCATCACCAAGGCCACCACAGGCACAGCGTGACTCGGAGGAGGAACAACCTGAGCCTGCCCCAGTAGGCAGAAGGAGGCGTGCCCAGTATGCCCTGGCTTTGGCAAAGAGGCAATGCATAGCACATACATTGGCTCAGTAGGAACCTTGGGAATGATACCCCTCTCCGACTCACCATATAGTAACAGGGATGCCTAATGTGACACAACCTGCTCACAAACATGTACAGGGAAGTGTAATATGTGCATCCGACAGAGGCAGCCCTGCAGCACCACCTGAGGCATGAATGCTGTGTGTCAAGTAATGTAACACCAAGTACCATATGCACACCTGAGGACCCCGTCTAACATCCTACCCTCAACAAGCAGCATGCCACAACAGGACAACGAGATGATGAAGTGCAACAATTACCGCAGTAATGCAGGTAGGCAAAGGGGACGAACTGTGTGCCAGTCTGGGATGACATGCTGAGCATGACATGATGCACCACCTGCCAGGACTGGCATGCACCTATCAGTGCAGGCCGTATGGATACTGGCAAAGGCTGTTGTCATGCACAGTGTGCCCTGAATAGGAAGGCGCAAAACACAAACCTATCTCCATAGGTACCAGAAGGGATAAGAATCAGATAAGGGATAAGGTCAAACAGCAAGATGCATGCAGACTAAGCCCACCCAGTATGGAGAATGTTGATAACTGTGCTGTAACAGAATACTGAGGCAAGGCTCACAACAGCACCCTAACACCACCAGGTTACACCTCATACTGTGCTGTACATCCTCAACACTTGGAACAAGCTACAAAAGGAGGGTGACCAGCAAGAATTGTCAAGGATAACCACACCCCCATGTTGGTACCACCAGAAAAAGCAGCATGGACTAGCCATGCAAAGTAACAGTGGCTAAAACCGCCCACCAGTGTATAGCCTGCTACAGAGTACTGGCCCAACACCAGGAACTGCATTGCGCCCATGCTGGAATACATGAATATATCAAGTCCTCCAAACCACATTATTTTTGGTGACTGCAAATACCCAGACACATAGACTGGGAGCATTATACCAGCTGCAACAGTGTAGGACAAAAGGTCATTAAATCCACAAACCAAAAGGCCCAGGAACAACGTAGCACACCCACAAGAGGGGCAAGCATACTGGATGTGATAATCAGCAACATGGGTACGGGATGTCAAGATGAGAAGTGTATTGCACACTGGTAACACCAGACCATATAGTAATCACACTGGATATACAAATCCTGACCACAGTCCCTGTCCGGGAAATCACAGTGGAAAACATGTGCTAAGCATTATTTGCACACCTCCAAAATGATGTGGAAGCCATGAAAGGTCCCGTGCAGGTGCAAAATATGGGCCACGCCTCAGAACCTGCAAGACAGCCACTCCATGAACACCGCCAGGAATGCTTGGATTATGCAGTCCCAAATTAAAACAAGACACAGTGCCTAAATCTGGCATGGTGGACACCAGCCATAACCAAAACATGCAAGAGAAAGAGGAAGCTACTACACGATAGAGCAAGCATGAACAATGACGTAATTACTGATCAGTAGTATGGCAATATAATCTGTCCACACATGCAATCCAGTAAGGCCAGGCACAACAAGTGGAATCTGTGAATCCTGAGCCAATGTTACACCTGCCCCAAGTACACAGACAACCACCAACTCCACCCAAGAAATACAAATATATGTGAGAGATGACCATCCATCCAAACCGGAGGCAGAGCTCCCCCAACTCAGTACACCCAAAACAAGTCAGTAGGAGAAGGTAACCACACACACCACAAACACATACCCACATAGACCTACCACAACTGCAAACCAAACACATAAACACAGAAATACATTCCCGGAGGCAGAAATCACACACACAGCACACCAACAGAGGCCAATAAAGCAGACACCCAATGAAACAGCCTCCAAACATAGCACATGCAACACATAGCACACAAAGCTGGTGTGCCAAACAGTCACAGGCCAGAAGGAGAAACAACATGCCTGATACAGTTGTAATAGGTGACTCCATAGTCAGACACACTGCTGTCCGCACAGCAGACTGAACAAAGGAAAGGGTACAGTAAGCTGCCTGTAGGCCGCCACAATATGCCACATAACAGAAATATGAAGGTCACTCCAAAGCAAACAGAAATATGATGCAGTCATAGTCCATGCTGGTGTGAATGACCCGAGATGTACTGCCCTAGACTACATGTAAAGAGACACAGATGAGCTATCCGATTATGTAGTCCAGGCTGGTATGACACTCACCGTTTGCAGCAACCTACCCTTACCAAGAATAATGCCACAGTAGAAACATGGAATGATCAGTCATAGCAAGTAGCACACTTACTGGTGTCAGTCCAAGGGGATCCAATGTCTGTCAGGTTGGGATGTCATGCTTGACAAGCCATGCAGCTGCCCTTGGGATGGCCTGCACCCATTACCCCTGGGCGTCTGAATAGTGGATAAGGCCTTGGCCACCTCCACACAGCCTTTTGTAGGCAAGGCTAAAAAGACTGACCCACCACCCGAGAAAACATAAGTGGGAAGAAACATAAGGGAAATGCTGACCAATGCCAGATATGTACACCCCAATATGCATGCTCCCGAGGCCATCCCCAGAATAGAGAACATCGATGTCTGTGCAGTGACAGAAACCTGCTGCAAGGCTCCTGACAGCACACCAGCACTACCAGGTTATACCATGTACCATGTGTCATGGCCCCAAAACCTGGAACACTACATAAAAGGAGGTGAGTAACCATAGGCAGCACAGACACCCAGACGTCCAGGTAACTGACAATGCACAAGGCAGTGGAGTTCACCCACGTGCAACTAACTGTAGGCAAGACTGCTGTGCAGTCTGTAGTATGCTACAGACCGCACTCTCACACACAATAACCCCCCCCCCAACCGTCCTGAAGACACTGGACAGTATGAATGTCCCACCAAATACCAAACAAGGTACCACAAAATACCACATAGGTGGTAAACCATTATGTATGGAAGGAGTAACCAGGGACCAAGGGACACAAGTGAACAGTAACCTGTTATGTGACACCCACATTGCCAATGTGGCTAGGAAGACTGTCTACATGTGACACTGTATTAGGAAAGGAGTCACATCTATGGCAACAGAGGCCACTGTGCCCCTATACTTTATCCCAATCACACCCATAATCCAGTACAATGCCTCATATGGGATCTACCTTACCTGACACCTGCAGCAGTGAGGAAGACTGCAAAGGTACCTCACCAAGAGGATAAAGTGTCATACATATATGTCATATGCTGCTAGGCTGTAGACACCCCAGCTGACTCCAGTCACAGACTGCCCACACAGAGGCATTGCATGCCTGTTGTACGAGGCCATGCCCAACACAGGAGTAATGGACCTGCTCCACCCCAGACAACACATATCCATTGGAGCTGCGAGAGTGAGAGATGTCAACCCCAACACATAATGAAATAGGATGTGCTGGTGGGACAGATACATAATCCAGAGGCTCCACACACCCTGGACCAGAATCCCACCCCATGTTAGGCAGAGCCCCTCACTGACACTGTTCAACAGGAATCTTGCCAAGTGGATGGATGATTGTAGAGTTACAGTGGGGGTCTTCACTGTGTGATGTCCAGACAGAGGCACAGCTAAGCAAATAATACATGGCCATAATATCCAGATAGCAAGGGGTCTCAAAGCCACACACACTCTGGCTAGCCTAACAAATGCCCAGGGTGGATAGCCTAGTATGAACCTATGAACCTATGTAGATACAAATTGTACAGGACATGAAGGATAATCCCAAGGCTTACACAACTGATGGTAGGAGCCATGTTGTGAATTCACAGATATGGACTGAATCACACAAATACCACAAACACACACATATTGCCAACATACATCCCGACAGGTGCAGTGCAAACCCCCACACCCCCCATGTATGCAGAATATGTATCCCAGCAGACTGCTGGCCCCCTGACATAGCAGATGCTGAGGTAACAGACAACATCTCCAAAGCAAAACACACAGCAGCAATGGTATGAGATGGTGACCTGGGCGTAGTGCAACATGGAGTCTAAGATGAATGGAATGCCACACCACACTACTGCTCAATGCCAGCCGTACCACAGAATATGTACCCAAAGAGCAGTGTACAACAACAGTGGTCCTTCTCAACAAAGGTGTTGCCTGAATGGATACTGAACAGTACTACCCCAGAATCCTGAGAAGCCCAGATTGCACAGCTATGGAAAGGAGCAGCATGTACCACAGAAATATGGATGTTGGGGACCTACTGACACCGGACCCAACACAGTGTGGCCTCCTCAAGTGCAGATCCTGCCCCTAACCATGTTGGACTCAATTGAAACAGTCATTAAGGTCATTGATGAGGGCAATGTGCTCCACACAGTGTATCTGGACCTTGCAAAGGCGTCTATACAATACCCTACATGTTCAGTATAGATAGGCTCACCAGTGTAAATATAAACCCACATGTCAGTAGAGGGGTTGCAAACCAGACCAAGGACAGAACAGACATGGTCAGACATGCTTCCGCCATGTCAGACTACAAACCAGATATAACTGGCATCCCACAAGGCTTGGACCTGGTATCCCCCTCGTCTGGTATATATGTCCCATAGGTACAGGCAAACATGGAAGGACTGTGTCCTAACATGTTTGCAGAGGACTACAAACCGCTCACCACATATGATCCACCAGCTGACACATGCATCCCACAAAAGGGCCACATACAAACAGACAACTGGTGCCATAGCTATGTCAGCAAAAGGTTAAAATTGCTGGAGCCATGTCAGACTCAAAACCCGTCACAAGTGGTGTCCCACAGGGCTCAGTCTTGGGTCCACTCCTATTCGGCATTTATTTTTCAGATGTGAAAGCAAACATGGAAGGATTATGGCTGACAAAGTTTGCAGATGACTGCAAACTGGGCGCCATAGTGGATTCACCTGCTGACACACACATCCTACAGAAAGGTCTCACTGAAACGGACAACTGGTGCCGGAATCATGGCCTCAAACTTAACGCCAAAAAATGTATAGTCATCCCCTTTGGGAAAAACAAAGTACCCACAAACTATCACGTAGACAATAACCCACTGAATACAGAAGATGTAATCAGAGACCTGGGGACTCAAGTCGATAGTGACCTCTCCTTTGACAACCATGTTGCCAAAGTGGTCAGAAAGACTTTCTACCTAGCCCATCTCATCATGAAGGGATTCTCATCCAGATCAAAGGAGGTCATTGTACCTCTGTATTCCTCCCTCATCAGGCCCATGATCGAATATAATGCTCCATTTGGGATGTATCTCACCCAGCACATGCAGCAACTGGAAAGACCCCAGAAGTACCTCACCAAGAGGATCATAGGTCTAAAACATGTGCCTTATCCAGCTAGATTAAAGAAACTCCAGTTCTATTCAGTAGCATACCGCCTGCTCAGAGGTGATTTGTGCCTAACATACAGGGCCATGTCCAACCAGGAATTGATGGACATGCTCCATCTCAAAAAATCCAAATCCACCAGAACCACACGAGCTAAAGATTTCAACCTCTGCACAAATATGAATAGGACATGCTGGAGGATAGATTCATAACACAGAGGTTACCCATACTCTGGAACAAAATCCCAGTTCACGTGAGACAGAGCCCTTCATTGGCACTGTTCAAGAAAAATCTCGATGCATGGATGGGAGATCGCAAGTTTACCCCGGGAGTGACCTCAGTGTCACTACTAGACAGAGGTATAGTTTACTAAATAATGGGGTTCCACATGTGTCACTACTAGAGAGGCGCAACTACATAGTATGGGGTGGCGTAAAGCCACATCACTGTTGGCTAGGCTTGTAAATGCCCCCGGGCAGATAGCCTAGTACACTACTATGAAACTATGAAACTATGAAACTAAGTGCAGAAATGTGTATAGTCAACCCCCGTGGATATACAGTAAGTGCCCACCAATTACCACATAGGTGTTAACCCATTATGTAGTTAACATGTAATGAGAGACCTGGGGACACAGGGTGATAGATATCCTGCACTGGACAAACATGTGCTGTAGTGTTTACAGAAACATACCATATACCCACCTAATCATGAAGGATGTCAGATCTACATAAGGGGAGGTCATTGTGGCTCTGCAGTCCTCCTGCATCAGTGGTACAATCGACTACAATAGCCCCTGTGGGATGTACCTCAGCAGACACCTCCATCAACTGTAAAGTCCCCAACAGTACCTCATCAGGAGTATCAATCAGCCTACACACATGCCATGTGTTGCCTGTGTTGCTGGCATCAATAATAATGCTGCACATAGTACAATCTCAATGGCAGTGAGCTATGCACATGACAGACCTGAACCCCAGCACTGACTTACATAGGACAGGCTGTACTGTGTGATCCATAACACAGAAGCCACCCCCACCCATGAGTGAACCCTCAGCACAGGCTACCCATAGAGTCACTTATCAATCTTCTTCAATAGGAATCCTGATGGGTGGACGGGAGATGGTAGGTTTATCCTGGGTATCACTGTCATGTCACAGGTAGACAGAGGCACAGTATACCAACCATTACATTGGTCATGGCAAACTCCCCTTACAATGTGTGTTGAAGGACAAACACACTCTCCAACATGCATTAGCCATGGACTAGGGCACATCGCTAGTGTTTGCAATTGTACACCTATGTTGTGGGATACACTAACAATGTTGGGCAAGCCTGGTGTAAGTAGTGCATATCTGAACAGAATGCAACATGGTCAGATGTACACAACTGGCCCCAACCAGGCTGTTGTGCCCACGATCAGAATGTAAAGCAGTGATAGCAGTAAAGCCCAGGTTACTGTCCACCACAGTCAAAGTACTGCCAGTACACTATACAGTACTACAGTGTTAGGTCAGTGTGAAAGGATGTTGACGACTGCATGCAAAGTATCCCATGCAAACACTGCAGGCACAGTATAATCCTGTTGTGTTCACACACAAAGCAGTTGTACAGTAACTACACAACATGACACACAACCCACAACCATGAACGGGTGATAGTTTGTGAAGTTCACACACATCCACAAATGTGGTGGGCTGCAGAGTCCAACATATGGAATGCTCACACTGGGCATGCTCACACACTTTGACAACATGCCATGGGAAGGCTGAACTGGGCATGCTCACACACTTAGTTTGTGAAGATCACACACATCCACAAATGTGGTGGTCTGCAGAGTCCAACATATGGAATAATCACACTGGGCATGCTCACACACTTTGACAACATGCCATGGGACGGCTGAACTGGGCATGCTCACACACTTAGTCCAAATCTTGGTTTAGCAGTGGGACACACATATCTGGTATTGTTATGTGTTATGCCAGGGACCAACCACATTACAGCAGTCTGCCCAGTGCACACAGTTAAATGACTACAGAGACATACGTGATATAGTGGATCCCTCCCATATGCAAACAGTTTCCACAGATGCAGAGGTTGTTCATACCAACAGGGAATGCTATGGCAATAAAGATATGCAAACAGTCTATCAGCAACAAATAATGTGCATTTGACAATTAAACATAATGGTGTAGAGGTCAACACTAGGCTGTTTGCCCTAGGGAATGACAGCTTAGCCATAGTGTGCTTGGTGTCTGCTTCCCCACAGGATGCACATTCCCCTTTCCAAACACAGATGATGTCAGCACCCTAGAAGTACAGCAGGAGAAATGAAACTTTCCAGTAATCCGAATAGTGCACTCCGCTAATGCATCCGTCTCAAGTGTCATGACATAGTTAGATAGGGGTTCAAATCCTGCAAGTGCTCAGTGTGTGTGTGTGCGAGGTTGGCGTGTGTGTAAGTTTGTGTGAGGGAAATTTCCCTTTTGGCAAATAGGAAAAGACACTCAGGATGCACATTCCCTTTCTAAACACTGCTGATGTCAGCACCCTATAAGTAGAGCAGGAGAAAGGAAACCTCCCAGTAATGCGAATAGCGCGCTCTGCTAATGCGTCCGTCTCAAGTGTCATAACATAGCTAGGTAGGGGTTTAATTCCTGTGAATGGCAAGTGTGTGTGTTTGACTGAGGGGGGTTAGTGTGTGAGGGAAATGTCCCTTTTGGAAACTGGGTGAACAGACTACAGGATGCCCCTCCCCTTTGCTAAACACTGCTGATGTCAGCACCCTATAAGTAGAGCAGGAGAAAGAAAACCTCCCAGTAATGCGAATAGCGCGCTCTGCTAATGCGTCCGTCTCAAGTGTCATAACATAACTAGGTAGGGGTTTGATTCCTGTGAATGGCAAGTGTGTGTGTTTGTCTGAGTGGGGTTAGTGTGTGAGGGAGATGTCCCTTTTGGAAACTGGGTGAACAGATTACAGGATGCCCCTCCCATTTGCTAAACACTGCTGATGTCAGCACCCTATAAGTAGAGCAGGAGAAAAGCAAACTCCCAGTAATGCAAATAGCGCGCTCTGCTAATGAGTCCGTCTCAAGTGTCATAACATAACTAGGTAGGGGTTTGATTCCTGTGAATGGCAAGTGTGTGTGTTTGTCTGAGGGGGGTTAGTGTGTGAGAGAAATGTCCCTTTTGGAAACTGGGTGAACAGACTACAGGATGCCCCTCCCCTTTGCTAAACACTGCTGATGTCAGCACCCTATAAGTAGAGCAGGAGAAAGGAAAACTCCCAGTAATGCGAATAGCGCGCTCTGCTAATGCGTCCGTCTCAAGTGTCATAACATAACTAGGTTGGGGTTTGATTCCTGTGAATGGCAAGTGTGTGTGTTTGTCTGAGGGGGGTTAGTGTGTGAGGGAGATGTCCCTTTTGGAAACTGGGTGAACAGACTACAGGATGCCCCTCCCCTTTGCTAAACACTGCTGATGTCAGCACCCTATAAGTAGAGCAGGAGAAAGGAAAACTCCCAGTAATGCGAATAGCGCGCTCCGCTAATGCGTCCGTCTCAAGTGTCATAACATAACTAGGTAGGGGTTTGATTCCTGTGAATGGCAAGTGTGTGTGTTTGTCTGAGGGGGGTTAGTGTGTGAGGGAAATGTCCCTTTTGGCAAATAGGATAGGACACTACAGGATGCCCATTCCCTTTTCTAAACACTGATGATGTCAGCACTCTATAAGTATAGCAGGGGAAGAGAAAACCCCCAGTAATGCAAATAGCGTGCTCAGCTAATGCACCTGTCTCACATGTCATAACAGTCAGATAGGGGTTTGAATCCTGCAATTGGCAAGTGTGTGTTTTTGGCTGAGGGGGGTTAGTGTGTGTGGGGACAATGTCCCTTTTGGTAACTAGGTGAACAGACTACAGGATGCACATTCCCCTTCTACACACTGTTCAGCAGACGGCCATGGCTCTGGCACAAGTTGTCTGTTGCTATGATGCCCCTTTGGAAGATGCCTGTGTCAGCTGGGGAGTCGATTATGGTGTCCAGTTTGCAGTCATCTGCATATTTGGACAGCCACAGTTCATCCGTGTTGGCCTGTACCTCCAATAAATATGTACTTAACAAGAGGGTCCCAGGACTGAGCCTTCTGGGACACATCCTGGAACTGTTATGGGGTCTGGCATGGCTCCAGCAATGCTAACCATGTGGGTTCTGTTCTTGAGCCACTGTGCAATCCATCTAGTGACATAGGGGCTCATATTTAAGCTGGTGAGCTTCCCTAGAATGCCCAAGTGGGGTATTGTTGCGAAGGCGTTTGCAAGGTCCAGGTAGGCTGTGTGAACCACCTTCCCCTCGGCAATGGCCTTGGTGACTGTAGCAAAGAAATCAACCGGGTTACACCCGGTAGTGCTGGTGTGCTCCCAGTAGCCCTGAACCAGGCATCTGTTACTGCACACATATCGATGTTTCCCCTGCAAAGGAGTGTTTTGGGTGCATGCATCTGGAGGTTTAGACATCTGGCGTTGGGTAGCATTTCTCTTAGTGTCTTATCCCTTGTGATACCTATGAAGGTGGGTTTGTCATGTGAGCCCTGCCTAACATAGGCACTATGGGGGTAGCAAGAGGCTTTGCCAATATCCGATAGGCCAGGGTTGACAGGTGCAGGCTGTCCCTAGCAAAGCAGGTAGTTCAACAGGAGATGGATGTGTGAAGGTGTAGTGCCTGTGACTACTTAGCAGTAGCATATATGACTGCTCACGTGGACACATGTCAGGCAGGTCATATGCACTGTGTCACAGTCAATGTACATGTGAACAAGTCAAACAGTGGCAACCTCTCAAGTGGGACATGGCCATACATACAGTAGGCTACACAGATGGCACTAGGAGTCCACAGAAGCCCTATAACTATGCATTGCAGGTGTGATCAGTATTCCAGGGTAATTGCAAGCAAACATGCATGCAAACAAAGGTACAGTGAACAGTGCTCCATGTAGTCCATTGTACAACAAACAAGCTGTACCAGTTCCATAAGGTAACACTGCACATATGCAGGCGCTATGCACATGTACATGGAAAAACACTGGTCAGATGGCCAGGGTCCAGTCTCAGTGCACACAAGTGTACGGAACATGCATGTACTGTCAGGATGTACAATAACTGGATATAAACCCATGTGCCCATACCTGCAGTAATACACATGTCAAATAACAGACACCGATCCTTCTCTCAGTGGTGCCATACTTAGTAGGATGTATGCTCCCTGGCCTGCCACCACAGTATCCCTGACATATATGGGGACTCTCCCTCCCGTGACAGTTCGTTATGTGTGTTGGTGCTGTCTAGCATGGTATGAGGTGTGTGCATGCAGTGCTAGTGTGCACCTGTGTGTCCTGTACCAGTTGTGTAGTTCTGCACACATATCAACTTCCTCACACATCTGCATTGCAGAGTCTAGTGTGGCCAACATGCCACTTGCAATTTACATGTCCATCATTGTGTATTACTACATTCATTACCCATCCCCTGTGCTACCTATGTATGTAGGCTGCTGTTGACATCATTACCACTAGTATGCCAACATGTGCAGATGATACACTATGGTACTTACCATGGGTGTAGACAACAGGACATGACAATCACACAAATACTGCATCAGGCATGCTGTGATATACCCACAATTAAATCAGCACACAGTACTGTTCAAAACATGATACTATTACTACACATCTATGTGGTCACCCTGTGCATTAGTAACATGTTAACCTGTACCTGCACAGTTGTTACAGACTGCAGGAGGTGGCACAGTTTCATCATATGCACAGGGTGTGAACTTGGTATGCCTGGGTCAGCCACCCATACCACCAATTGACATGTATATGTATGTGTGTTGGTGAGGGACAGCAGTAGAAGGTGGGGCAGTGTTGATGCAGTGTGTGCGTGTCACGGTAGCCCTAGGTGTTGTTATTTTGCATGTGTGTATGGATGCACACAGTTCCACCTCATGGCTGCCATATACTGGTGCTTGTGGACAGCCACAGACTGTACCTGCCAGGTCATACAGATCAGTGTCTCTGGCCACGGACACGGTACCTGTGCCTTGCAGGGGTGCTACGGACCGTATCCGGTACCAACCCAGACTGGGTACTGTCATCAGAAGCAGGTGTTCGCTGACTGGACACAGAGCCCTGTCGGCCCTGGCCAGAGCCACGTGCACGTGGTCTCCTGGGGCGGTCTGATGACAGCACAGACCCAGCATTGCTGGGGCTGCTGCTGGCACTACGGGGGTGGCCGCGGCCCTGTTGTCGTCCACGCCGACTGCCAGCTGCTGCTGTTGCTGGCATACGGCCACGTCGACAACGCAACCGCCCACCATCACCCTGGCTCATGGACATGTAGTTGTGGAGACGGTGTAATATGTCCCCACAACGTCTGTCTACGACGTCGGTGAAATCACGGATGGCGGCCGCAATGTCACGCATACCGTCGGTCATGGCTGTGCGACATGCTGTCAGCTCCCTCAGACCCTGTCTGGTGTACCGTTCCATACGTGACTGTGCCTGCATGACAGTCCGAAACATAGCTGAGGTTGTAAGTCCTCTGTGGGCACGTCTGCCAGGGGCAGTACGCCCATGGATGCTCCCACGAGAACGCCTGGACATCTGTCTGTGTGGTACCATCTCTGGGCCATGCCCATGGCTGCTGTGTGGGGAAGCATGTGCCGCAGATACCACATTACCCTGGTCAATGCCCACTGTATGCTGTCCATCACCTAGGGACAGTGGTGACAAGGGTGTATTGGCAGGATAACTGTGCGCATGGATGGTGTCGACAGCTGTGTACTGTCAATTGGCTGACCAATGGCGGACCCTGGCATACCATCCTGTGCCACTACACCAATGTCATCAGTAGCAGTACCCACGGCACCTGACTCAGGTTCCCTGCTAGATAACACCAGAGCAGCAACAGAACCTGTGGGAAGGAAACAGGAAACACAGTTTACAATGTCTTCACACTGCCAGCGATGCACACATGCACAGGTGCACACATGCACACATGCACACATGCACACATGCACACATGCACACATGCACATGCACACATGCACACATGCACACATGCACACATGCGCACATGCACAGGTGCACACATGCACAGGTGCACACATGCACACATGCACACATGCACACGTGCACACATGCACAGGTGCACACATGCACACATGCACACATGCACACATGCACAGGTGCACACATGCACAGGTGCACACATGCACACATGCACACATGCACACATGCACAGGTGCACACTTGCACAGCTGCACACTTGCACACATGCACACTTGCACACTTGCACACTTGCACACTTGCACACTTGCACACTTGCACACATGCACACGTGCACACAGTTTCACACAATTGAACAGTACTCAGTATGTGTGATATTGACACACAGACACAGACACACCTATATGCATACAAGGGGCACCACTAAGTGTGCCAAAAGGTACTATTACTACCAACATCTTTACAGGTAAAGTAAATAGACACTCACCAGCATGGATAGGCTGCAATGCAGTGATACCGGAGGGTCCTGCAGACAGGAGGAAACTAATGTTAGTGGGCACAACTGTGCCAATATTACTGAGTATGATACAGGTCAGGAGTACCACAGTCGCCTTTCAAAGGTCTGCAGCTAATATTGCGGATATCACACTTGCACATTATATACTATGGTTGCAGCTACAAACAAAGGACACACCACACACATGCATTAACTACCAGTGTACAAAACAGTCAACTACACATGTGACATATTACCTGCACGCTCAGTGTCCTGCTGCTGTGCGGCTCCAGCCTCCATCATGACGCATGTCTGCTGCTGTTGTTGTTGCAGGTGGACTGGAGCCACTACACTCAGGAGCAGTCCCTCCAGTCTGGTGAGTGGGGGATGTGTAGCCACCCCACCACCTGTGGCGACCTGTTGCCTGTGGATATCTGACACACGCTGACGGACATGTCTAATCAAATCACTGCAGTGATGTCTTACCTGCTCATATGTCCTATTATGCATGCCTATATCATTTACCCGCCGGACAAGGTCCTGCCACAGTGCAGCCCTCACCTGCTGATTCTCGCTGGTGCGGGAAAAGTGTTGCATAGTCCTGCACCAGGCTCTGGTGTATCTCCTCATCCTCAGCCACGGAGTAGGTTGCATGTCTCGGGTGGGCCATGTACCTGGGAATAAAGATAACATGGTATCAGCAATCTATGTTGGCAGACCTTGGCACACATACTACACATGCTACTTGACTGTCATGATACCACATATCACACATATGTGGCAGCTGTCTGTCTATTGGTGGATACACATGTAGATGGCCAGGTATCAGTGCTCGGCCAGCAACTGTTGTACAGTACCTGCCAGGCTACGTACGACATACTACTGGACACCAGCAGTCAGAACACCAATTCAGGTGAGGTGCACCTCCTCACTCTGTGTGTTTGTGTCTAGGTACTGTATGGCGTACATCAGCGACTACTGTGGGCTGACAACACCCTGCTTGCCCTGGATATACATATCCCACCTCCACCACCAGCACAGATGGCTACAGTGCACAACATTACAGATACAGGCGTTACACTTTGTAACACTGATATGGTATCCTTACAGCCCACTGGGCCAGTGTCAGAGACAACACACAATGCTGACCCCTACACAATTGCTTTCTACAGACATCTCCAAGACCGCATGGCTCATGCATTCCCATATATGTCCAGGACACTGTCCACAAAGGGACAGCATCCTGTCCGGCGAACCCCAGCCATATACTGATTGTATTACACTTGATGTAAGCTACTACGAGACAGAGCATCAGTCTCTGAAGGGAGGGTATGTCTGAGCAGCACTGGTAAGGATCTATTTCCCATCACACTGACTACATGGGCAATGTTGAGTGGGACGTCAAGCGTGATACTGCAGATGACCAGGAGGCCTACCTGACCTATTTAGCGACCTGGTCAGGAACCATCCTCTATGCCCATGGGTAGTACACTACACATATTTCACCTACACCACAGCTAGACGACATTGTGGCGGACAGGGTCAGTGCAGGTGTCACCCCGCCCTCCCCCTGTATTAAGGCATGGTTATCCCTGCTGACCCTAACCTCAAGGTCATCACAGTTATCCAGGTGAGAGACACCCACAGGTGAGCAGAATACATGACTTGGACGGGACCTGCTGGTATCCCCAGTTGCATGCTACATACCCTCTGACAGGCGCTAAACACACATATAGAGGTGCTATGTTACACTACCTGGACTGCAGGGTATGTACCTGTACACTGGAGCACAGCACCAGTGGTTCCACTCCATGCAGGAGGCACCTCACCATACCAATACAATACAACACAATACATGACATTGTAATACAATACTATACAATATGCTAATGCCCCCGTGTCTACAGCAGCATACTGTTCTGCTAACCTGACAATTGTGACACATGTGGTGTGATGGTACCTGCTGCCGTTACACAGGGTGACACATATGGCATATTACCTATCTGAGTGACATGCAGCAGGGGTATGTGTGACATGTACACATGGGGAGTCTCGCATCGTAACACTGTGTGGTTTGTTGCAGGGTGTGTCCTGTCTGTGAGTCTGAACCCGTACCTACACATGTGCACTAAATTGCAGTGGCACAGATGACACACAGCAGACAGGTAGGTTGTGGATGGTGGGCGGTGGTACAATGCCTGTTGGACATCTGTCATGGGTGTGACCTCCATATGTGCATCTGGGGGTGGTAACCTGTACGTGGGCGGCATATGTGTACTCTATGGTGTTGACAGTCACTGTGCAATGGTACTGTGTTTGGGTGCATTGTCACCATGTTGTACATGTCACTGTGTCCTTCTACATATCTGTTGCTGTCGTGTGAGGTCCATACCATGGCATACATTACGTGCTGTGGGGGGTACACCGACCTACATGTCCATGCCTGACTGACCATGTGTGCGGACACATACCATGTGCAGCTGTTCCAGGGTTAGTGTGCCACTGTGACTATCATTGGGGCCACTATTGTACACATGTCTGACCCTGACCACCCCTGACACATGCAGTGGTGGGCGGACACTCATTTATATGGTGGTTACCTGTGTAGGTGATCTGGACTGTGGTATGATACTCCGGATGTGACACTGGTGTTCACTCCGTGCCTTTGTCACCAGGCACCAGTTGCAATACATCTGTACACATGTGCCTCACTCCAGCTCTGTATACATCTCTCTCAGTCTCTCTATACATATATCTATGTATTAAGATATGTCTATATGTCTATTTCTATATACATGTACATATGTGTGTATACATTTGCACATATATATATATTGATGTACATATTCTGCTGTAGATGTGGGGGGGGCACAGAGGGGGTGTGGGCGACGGGGGGGGGGGCAGGCTGTGTTGCAGGTCAGCATATACAATCATACCTGTAGGTGGTCAGATCAGTCTGTCTATGTATATGTATCTACATATATCTATCTCTGCATGTGTGCATTACATAGATATGTCGCTACAATATTCTATCAGCATCTGTCTATGTAGTCCTACATCTCTCTCTCTCTATGTATGTATACATATATGGATATCATATGTATATATATACATATAAGATATCTACACATACATATGTTGACATAACTACATAGCCATATGTTGGACAGGTATGTCAGCATATATGTCTACCTTACTGTATACACACACTAACATACTGCTAAACATACATAGCTGTGTACTCTAATTAGTACATGGCAGTACAACCTACAATCAAACGACATATATATGTGCACATAGATGCTCACACATACAACTGTATGTACAGCCTTCACTGATAGGTGCTGTATATCCCCTGCCCATTACACATCTTCATATACATATGGATACAGCCCAATAACACATATGGAGGGTTCACAGTATGTACATCTTGATAGTATTACTTTACAGTACCTGTGTTTGCCACAGCCGTGTCTGCGAATGTCTGTCTCTCTGTCCTGCTGCTCCGATTCACAGTTGCAGCTTCCAGGTAGCTGTTGCTGGGGATTGCTGTCTGTCTGCTTAGTTGCAGTCTAGTTCTGGGTGTGGTTCTCCCTCTCTCTCTCTCTCTCTGTCTCTCTGTCTCTCTGTCTCTCTGTCTCTCTTTCTCTCTCCAGGTGCAATGTAATTATTGCATGCGTGGACATGGAATACAGCATACTTTTGTAGGTATCTGCATATGCCCATGTGATGGTCTCTGCACCAATTGTTAGCCAGCATTTGCTAATTGCATGCAGCCTGTTGTGTACTGATTGCAGTTCTCACTGTGATTTCAGAACTGTGCTATAAAAGGGTGTGTGAAATAGGCGTAGCCCTTTCAGATGTTAATGGCAGGGACCATGCTGTTATGCTGTGGACAACATTCTGTGAGTGTAAAGGTTGGTATCTCTAATTTTACTCGGTGGGTTGTGGGTTAACATTCCTCCATTCATTTCTCCAGTTTCCTGTACTGACTGTGTATGTACACTAACAACTACTACTATTGTTGATGTGTGCATGTGTGTGTGTGTGCTTTCCTTTCACCTTTGCTTGCACTCTGTTGCTACGTCTTCAATAGTTGCCCTTCACTGTCAGTACTGGTGTGCCTGCTAGGTGTCTTGACTGTTGTGTGCTGCTGTAGCTTTCCTATTTCCATGTACATTCACACCCTGGAATGCTTGCTATATCTGCTAGGGTGTTACAGCATGCAGTGTGGTCTGGCCATGGTGTGGGCCTTGACATCTATTAGCATATGTGGGTATGCTGCTGAGCAGGCCCCAGAGGCTTTCAGGTTCACCAGTTATGTGCCTCATGGAATGGTACATATCAGTGGGGTGCACCCATTAATATGTCTGGTATGCTGCAGTTGTGACTGTGGGTTAGCATGAGCATAGGTATTACTACACTTTTTCTGCCATGAGAGTGGTGAATACTTTCTGGACCCCATAGTTACCATTGCATGTGTTACACCTTTCTGCCTACTGTTTGTACATTTCACATGGGGTCTGTGGGGCATCCCTGTAAGACATTCACTGTTGCTATGTCTAGGTTCTTAACTATTCAAATATGGTGGTGTTGTACCCGTCATGTGTACAGATATTTGCAGGCTGTCCACATGTCTGCCTCATAATTTGGTCATTATCTCATGCACACCTTTATCTGGCAGGTCAGTCTGGGCTCAAGTCAGAATATGGTGACAAACATTCAAGTTCGAGACTACATACCCTTCCAAACATCCCACAAGGTGTAGACCCTGTTACTTTCTGAACTGTCTGCATTTGTTGTAACTTCATTTGTAATGTGTCCCTGGTTTTGGGCCTTTACTCCACATATTGTATTACTTGGTCCGGATGTGTTCCTGTAAGAGGTTGTGGGGTATGGGCAGTGCTTCTCCTGCTGTGAGTATGTGTGTGTCTTGCAGGGTGCTATGGTGACATTATTACCTACTAGCTTCCAACTAGCATGGCTGTTTCTGTTCACACACTACTATTCTGGAAATCCACCAGTTTTGTTTGTGATTCTACATGTCATGCTTTGTGTACTACACATCTATATTCCCTTTACATTCATTCCTACTGTTAAATGATATATTTACTTTAGCACAGTGTTTCTATGTAAGAGTCATGGCTTAGTGGTAAGACATGCAGATTATAGTTGCCAAGGTCCTGGGTTCGGGACTCACAGTGGGATTTTATTTTTCTTTTGAACTGAGTACAGGACCTGTCAATCAAAGTGACTAAGGCACTTTTAAGCAGTTGTAACCGGGTTAGCGCTGGTTTGCGCGGAGCTCACGCATGTGCACTGGCGGTTAGCTCCGCGCACACGAGCGCACACCCGCTTACAACCACTTAAACGTGCTTACTCTTGCGCACACCCGAGCTATTTTCTTTGAAAGAAAAAAAAAGGGGAGACAGGAAAGTGGTGAAAAAGGGGTCACAAAGAGGGTAAGACAGTAGGGAAACAAGCTTGGGATGTGCAGGAGGGATGTAGGTAAGGCCCATAGCTGCCCATTTCTTCAGCAGCAACAGCTGTGCATATGTATGTAATTTGGTGTGACATTTGAAACCTTCCACCCCTGAGAGAGGTGTCAGGACAACAATAATACTTGTTGTACAGCCAATTGGAATTGATGGGTTCCATGTCCAGTAGACATGTGTGCGGAATGGGCAGCTATGTATGGGGCGTAATTTTTTTGTGGGTACAGAGTGCCCTTTTTTTTTTTTTCAGGTGAGAGTGGTATGTCAGGTGAAGGTAGTCGGTACAGCTGGGGAGGTAGGTTGGGTAGGTTAACAGACAAGACAAACAAGACGCATACAGGGGCGGTGTATGACACGTGTGGGGGGGTTACACAAATGACGGGGATGGAGGTTGGGATGTCCAGAGCCCATGAGCCCACAGATGGCAACAGTGGAACTGATATCCCCACCCATAGGCAGTTGCCACTGTTCCTTCACTGCCCAGGACGGGGCTGTGCTGGGGGCTGTGTAGGTGGGGCAACGGGCAAGCCTGTTAGTTGCGCCACCCGTGCCTCGAGCTGGCGTAGGGGCTCGAGGACAGAGTCCCGAATCTCCCTACGCACCACAGTCCGGACGCTACGGAGGGTGAGTGGTGGATCTCCTCCGCCACGCTTGCAGAGGGGCGAGCCCGTCCCCTGCAGCGCTTCCACCCGCAGGTGGCACAGGGCCACCGGAGGAGGGTCCGGACTCGGCACTAGTGCCAGGTGCACTCGCCAGCTGAGGTGGGAGAGGTGGGTCCGCCGGAACCCGCCTTCCCTGTCGTTCTATGTTTTGCATTATGTCATAACAGTTTGGGTTAGTGACATATAAATACCATTCACAGTTAGTTTTAACAGCATGCATTAGTATTCCCATTAACCACACACCCAGTTATTCACACCATTGAACAGCGTGCATAGCACATGCATAATTTCAACAGTAATACACAGTCCAACAACATGCAGGGTTGGTTGATGGCAACAGGCCATCAGGTGTGGATGTATGAACAGGGCGGATGCATCAACAGACATGCAAATATATATGACCCAACAGGACAGATGTCCAGGGGTGGTAATTGTGATTGCACATACCATTTTCCCGTGGAATGGGTTATAGATGGTTAGAGGATGGGGTAAATCAGACATATTATTAACACCTTCGAATACAACCACATATGCTGTACATTTATAATAGCTACAGTTATATACACACTACTGTTCTGACTACAGTGTCCTATATGTTAACTACTTAACCTTGCAGATGGGACTGTTACTGCAACATAAGTCTACATTTTATTGCTGTTCATACACAAGTCATATCGAAATTTGTGCAGATACATCTCCTGTTAACTGTTCTTTCTATAACTGTAGACAGGTGTGGATGTTTGGGATATCAGACAGTCATCCTATCTGCATATTTCAGACTGGGAGCAGCATATCCAGATTTTGGTGTACACATTCCACATGCAGCAACACTTTGAACAGATGTTTCTGTTTGGTTTTGGGTCTCACATGCATTTAATTATGTCCTGACTGCAGTATACTTTATTCAAGGGTTATTACTACTGTAGTGCTGTATTCCTGACACTTTCTCACACTCTCTCACTTGCTTTCATGTTACTATTCAGACTGGTACTTCTAGGCTTTATTGACATGTTTTAACAGAAATTATTGCAGTTATTTCCAGCACTCTCACTTCTGTCATGTTTCAGTATTTCCACATGTATACATCTCACACAGGTGGATTCATCCTCTTCTGCAGCTATACTTTACCTGCTGCTGCTGTTTGTGTACTATTTTCTTACAGGCAGGGCAGTTTTATTTACAAATATGTGTTGGACAGTCTCATGATTAGTTTCATCTTACAGGCTGGGAACTGTTGTAATCAGGCAATACTTGCATAAACTTTCACACTCTGTGAGTTGCAGATTTAATTCCTTCCTGGCTACACTGCACTCTTATGCTAACTGTCATACATTTATACATCTTTACAGTTACTAGTTGTGGATTACTGACCTGCCTGGTGGCGCAACCGCACCAGCCTATCAGCATAGGCTCTGCGGTTCGCAGAACGGACACCTGTAGCTGTAATATAAATGAAGTAATATTGGAATACACATCTCCATGATTTCAGGTAGTTTAACTTTCTACAAACATAATTAATTTATACTTACTCAGTGGTGGGCCGTTGGGTGATTGCCGGGCCTCCTGGATCCAACGGTTCAGTTGGTCCTGCTTACGTCTCTTCAGGTCCGCATGGTGGTGACGGACCTGCTCACCTGTACTAGGAATTCCTGTGGCACTGGTGAGTTCATGAGCCAACTGGTCCCACGCCTCAGCCTTGTACGCTCCCCAAAGGACCTGGCCCTGCATGAGTTGGGCCTCATGGTTATGGACTAGGAGCCAGGCCATGTACCTGGACTCCTCAACACCCCACCTCTGCTCGGAAGCGACTACCCTCACCTACACCTGACATTCTAACTGCAGGTCTGTTCTACAATCGTTTATGCTGTGTATTCCTGCCTATGGGGCTTATATAGTCCGTTTTTCCCGCACATATCTGTGATTGGCCAGTTTGGAATTGTATCAACTTCAGTAAACCTGCATTGTCATGCTGTGGTTTGTATTCATTCCTATATATGAGCTGATATTGCATTTCTATGACCTGCTGTCATGGCTTAGTGGTTCTGTACCTTGACTATGGTGTATAGTATCCTGGGTTCGAACCTAGCCACTGCTTTTTATTTTTCAGGACTGTCTAGACATGTTGAGGGGTGTGTCTGTGTAAAGGCATTTTGGATACGGCTTGCTCACCATTGCCCGTCGGTTAGCTCGTTTGCGCGGTGCGCAGCTCCGCGCAAACGGGGTACGCAGGTTTAACACTGATTTGGCTATTGGCACGCATATGCCGCTTAGCGCAATTAGGGGCACATATATTTAGCGTGGTAAACCACTGCTCGGCTACAGGCACTCATTTTGCACCAGTTAAACCTATGCTTATCTACGGGCACATAATCTCACTCTGTTGAACTGTAGCTCAGCTATGGGCATATAAGGCAGTTTATATTCATTTCTTGGCTCACATTTATTCAATATAAATAGGCTATTACATTGCATTTTACATATATTCTGGTTTTATGTGTACATATATGTGTCAGAGACTTGTTTCATGCTTATTTTGAGAAAAAAAAATTGTGTTGTGGGGGCTCGAACCATGGATGCCTACTCTGCAGCCGGCATCTCTACCGCTTCGCTATAGCTTTCTGGCTTATTTTGCATATGTAGTTCTTATCTGCTTTCACGCTGACTGCTAACTGTAGCTGCGCTTACGGCACGCCACAGCACAGCGCACTCACAGTTAAACATCTTTACAATTTAAAAAAAAAATTAAATGTACATTGATATTTCTTTTATGTTTAATAGTCTGTAGGGGCATGTGTTGTGTTGTGTTTATTCACATTTCCGTGGACTCTGTTGTGGGTGTATACTTTGGACACTTTTAGACTTCTGGGGGCGTGTCCGCTTGCAGGGCTCAGCCTACGGACACGCCCCCTACTGTCTTACATGGCCGTGTTCGACTTGGGTGTGATTCAGCATGCTCTCATGAATATGCAGAGCATGCTGACATCACTCAGTTTAACTGCAGCCTCCGTGTAAGAGTTATAACTCTTACACGGAGGCTTCGTGAATCCTGGGGTTAGTCTTTTAGGCAGTTACAGTTATCTGGTAATTTTTGCCTTGATTTGCACAGGAACACAATGTCCATTTTAAAGTGTTTACTTATTTACTTATTTATTTATTTATTCATTATTGTTATATACAGTAGTATATATGAGTATTTTTAATAAGATTGCTGCTTTAATAAGATCGCTGCTTTAGTAAGAAAAGTATAATTTTGGTTTAACATTTTCTATTCAGAATTTTTGTTGAGTGTCAAGTCTGTAACAGGATTTTTATGTTTTCTAATTGATTGATTGAGTGATTAGGGTAATGAGTTGATTGTTAATGTTGCCGCCCTTTTAGTTTTAAAAGGAGTGCTTTGTTGTACCTTGTTGTCTGAAGAAGTCTTCCATTAGTGTTGACGAAAAGCGCTTTACAATAAACTGCAGTGAGTGGTTCAAGTTAGATCGGAGCCTGTGTTTTGTTACAATTGGAATAAACACTGGTGAAAACAATACAACATTGCTAATTACAGCTTTAATGCACCATGCCTGCTCAGCTACACCTTCAAGGATATCATTACACTTTACTGCTGACAACATGCTACACATCCAACCATTGCTATACTTTATTAAAGTCACCCTGTGCATCAGCACCATGTTAACCTGCTCCTGCATCAATTTTACAGATGACAGGAGGTGGCACAGGTTTCATCATATGCACAGGGGTTTGTTGTTGGTTTTCCAGAGGCCTACACTGAACCATACAATCAACATGCGTGTGTGTGAGGGCCATGAGTACTGTTATGGGCCAATGTTAATGTCATGTGTGCGGGTATGTGTTTGCCCTAGGTTTCTGGTTTATGTGTGTAAATCTGCATGCACACAGTTCCAGCATGTGGCTGCCATATACAGGGGTTTGTGAGACAGCTACAGACTGTACCTGGCAGGCTTTACAGATCACCGTCTCTGGCCACAGATACGGAACCTGTGCCTGGCAGGGGTGCTACAGACAGTATCAGGTACTAATCCAGAATGGGTACTATCCTCAGAGGATGACAAATGTCCACTGGATCCAGGTCCCTACTGGGACTGGCCGGAGCCATGTGGACGTGGTCTGCTAGGATGGTCTATGGACAGCCCCTCCCAACATTGCTGGGGCTGGTACTGGCGCTACGGGAGCAGCTGTGACTTGCTGGACATCCACGGTGACCTCCAGCTGGTGATGTTGCTGGCATATGTCCACGTCCACGTCTCAACCATCCCGCACTGTCCTGACACATGGACATGACATTGTGGAGGACATCCAATGTCTCACCCCAATGTCTATCGATGACCTCAGTGTAGTTACGTATGGCACCTGCTAGGTCATGGATACTGTTATTTACAGAGGTGTAATGAGCCCTCTGTGCCCTTAGCCCCTGTCTAGTGTACCGCTCCATTCATGTCTGTACCTCCATGACAGCCTGGAACATGTGTGTGGTAGAAAGAGGTGTGGCACGTCTGCCAGGGGCATGATGACCAGCAGTGCTCTGATGAGAACCCTGAGCATCTGCCTATGTGGTACCATTCCAGACACCTGGCTATGTCTGCTGTGTCCTGATACATGTGCCATAGATACCACACTGTCCTGGCCAGTGCCAACCGTACACTGTCCCTCAGCTAAGGGCAATGGTGATGATGGATGTACAGGCAGTATGACTGTGCGCATGGATGGGGTGGAGACTTGTGTACTGTCAATTGGTGGCCCAGCAACAGACCCTAACAAACCTACCTGTGCCTCAACATACCTATCCTCATGATCACTGCCTGTGTCAGTGACATCAGGTTCCCTGCTGTACTGAACCAGCCCCAGCTCGCTACCTGTGAGAGGAAAACAGGAAACACACTTTAAGACCTGAACATGACTTCAGACCACATGCACACATGCACACATGCAGACATGCACACATGCACACACACAAAACTACACTCCTCCCGAAAGCAGACACACACAACACCAGCAATCACAGAATATACACAATAGCAGGTGATGGTGTAGTACAGTATCACAAGCAAAACAGTCATATCTCACCTGTCAGCATGCAGGGCATGTGTTGCTGAACAGCATGCAGTGCAAGTGTAGTCAATCCTTGTTACTAACAGTATACATGGCTTTGATGCATGTGCTTTGTTATTAGGTGATGGCCCTCCCCCTGGAACACAATGCATACATGGACACAACATTACTGTGCAGGTATTCATAACCCTGTGATGTACAGTGCACCATAACTCACAGGTGTACATACCATTGCTGGATGTGTATATATGTGTCAGATAGGTATCCAATGCTGATTACAGCGTCTGTGTTTTTAGCAAATAATTGTGGACACATGTTAATTGTGGACACGTTTTTAGCACATGTATGATGAGTATTCACACAACATCATCAGTGGTGCATGAATAATTGATGGAATACCATTTGGCCACATACCCAATGTATGGTACTTATGGTGAGTGTAGATCATATTGTGGACATGCCGGTTTCATCCATGACATGGCATGCTAAAACACAACTGCATATTTAAACACTACACATACCCAATATGTGTCATATGACCTAGCCACTCAATAGCATCACAAGACATATATGTGTCAGTTGTGCAAATGGTGATTGGTATGCATACTGTTTAGAGGTGCATATGTGTGCACACATGCATCATTATGATGTATAGCAATGACAGCTATGTGTAGTACTGTGGTTACAATAACTGGATGGGGTATAGTACCATAGGCCATCATCATGAAGCATCAGGTGGTCACTCAAAGCTACAAATGTTTCACAAACCAGCACAAATCATGCTGTGCCGGAAATGTACTACCTAAATTCACCATTTCACAACCAGTTGTTACATGAGTTTGTAAGGAGGCCAATAAGGAACATTCCCTGACATGAATGTGTAGTGTGTTGCCCCAGGATAGGCCTCTTCCCCTCAGGTATAGTCTGTGTAATGTGTGGATGAGATTTAGGATACTGGAGTGTGTCTTTACAGAGGGTTTGGGAATCCTTTATGTGTAGCATGTTAAAATGCTCTGTGTATGACATAGATGTGTATGTTATGTGGATGTTGAGTATCAACAGTGCCTATCCAATGGTCACTGCAGTCTAGCCACATTTGTTTGAGATGGTCTGGGTATTGCATGTGTTTGAGGCTGTTAATCACATTTGTGAGATGTGCGTGCTCTTTCACCAAACATGCACAGCATGCATTATGGGTAGGTGTGTTACATGTGCACATGGCCTACACCTTAACTATGACATGCACTTTTTATTTCCAATAATAAATGTAGAACACACTCACCAGCATCTGTCCAAGCCTTGAAGTCACCCCAGAGGTACCTACATAGAGATGAGACAGTTTGTCAGTGGCCACAACTGTGTGTTTGCAATCTTATAGTACAACAACAGTTTACATTCACAGGGCTACAGATTATGTTACAAATGATCAGTATTGCACAACAACAGGCTCCACATCTTTGAACGACACACTCCACATCTCACATATGCATGATCTACCAATACAGATAGCAGTAGTCTACAGATATGCCATCTTACCTGCATGCTCCATGTGTGCTTGCTGGGTGGCTCCAACCTCCGTCATGGTGTATGTCTGCTGCTGTTATTGTTGGGCAGGTACCACCAGGCTCATGAGCAGCTCCTCCACTCTGGTGAGGGGGGGTTGGATGGTAACACCACCCCCTGTTGCAAGCTGTTCCATATGCACATCAGCGGCACGCTGACAGACATGTCAGAGAAGATCACTGCAGTGGTGGTGTACCTGCTCATATGTGCGGTTATGCTTGCCTACCTCATTGACCCTGCGGACAAGATCTTGCCACATTGCAGTATGCTCCTGCTGATCCTGGCTGGTTTGTAAAAATAGCACACAGTAGTGCTGAATCATGATGCTAGTAATGATATCATCTTCAGCCCTACTGTAGCTTGGGTTCCTGTGGTGGGCCATGATCCCTGGAAGACATAAGTACAAAAATATGTCTGAGCAAGTCATATGGCACATTTAACATTATACAGTACAGATATCACTGAACTGATATATATATATATATATATATATATATATATATATATATATATATATATATATATCTATATACTTACGTACATAATACAATAAGTTGTACCTGAGCACAGATTACAATAATTACTCACACACATACATCTACATGTTGGAGTACATTTTCTGTAGTGTTGTATGATTGTACTGGATGTTATGCGTGTGAATACATAAATGATATGTATATCTGAGATGGCTTAGTGGCAAATCACATATGCTGTGATGTGAATGGTTGTGGTTTTTTTCCTAGTAAATGCTTTTTATTTTGTTACTAGCCAAAACAAAGGTCAGGGGCTACAGACAGAATAAGGCACATGTCAGCATTTGCAAGTGTGTTTTCAGGAGCGTAAGCACAGCTTATGGAAGTTTAGCAACCTATAAGCTAACCGAGAGTGAAACACTGTAATTGCCACTTATCACTGCTCACCCCACAACTGCTTGAAAGTGCCTTGCTCACTCTCTATCTAATGAACCATGCTCTGCACAGCAACAAAATAAAATCACTATATAAAAGTATACACGAGTACCTGGCACACTGTATGCAACACGATGCACCACCTAGCCACAGCAGATATACATCAAGCTGATATGTAAAGAAATATATCATCCATCTCAATGAGTGTAAGGTCCAGTAAATGTTTTAATATTATACCACACAACTTGTTAATGCCAAACCCGTGGACAAAATATATGCACAATTGGGAATATAGGTCACATGCTGCTGTAGTTCACTATGAATTTTGCTAGATACACAGTTATATGTATTACCACACATATGTCAAAGGACATGTTAAAGACATACCCACACACATGTCAGACATAATTACAGGACACAAAGGTATGACAACCCAGAATAGCTTTCAGTGTGTGCTATACAGTACTGTGTGTCAGTACGTACACAACCTTAATCTTGAGAAATGTAATCTGTGATGAATACAGGGACCACACAAAACAGTAGATGCAAGCAATGTGGACATACACCATACTTTGCTGTAGAGGCCCAGAGCTTCAGTTAGTACTACAGTACACACAGCATTTGCATTCAACATCGGTACCAATCAATAATCATACATGTAGTGCTTTAGCCTCCAATGACACACCCCAGTTAAAACCAAGGGACTTAATCACACTGTATGCAATAGCACTTGTTCTGCCTAGCAACAGAATACACAGCTTTTGCTAGGATCAAAGCATGGACCCAGAATACCATAACATAAACAGTTTCCCAGTAAGCTATCCCACAGATACATATCTTTGACGTATTCACAAACATGTAACAAAAAAGTGCACCAACTCACAACAAACACAATGTCCAATCCAGTAACAATAAAGGCTCTCCTCCGTATAAATAACACAATTCCACCAGGGTACTTCTCCAAGAGTGGTAGTAATCCAAAAAATGAAAGTAGCTGGATAATGTATAATAGTTTATTATATAAAACACACAATTCAGACAAACTGATTAAGCGCTTTCATCTCCTTCACGGAGACTTCCTCAGAATCAGTTTGAAACAATGAAAATCTCCATTTAAATATAATCAGTTAATTATTCAATTAATTGTTCAATTGTTTCTTTATTGGCTGGCCATTCTGGAATGTTTATAAGGCATGTAAAAATAATTTTGATAGTCTACACAAAGAGAAGAGCAATAATAACCAACTTAATAATTATATTATGGTGATATAATGTTTTATGTTTACAAATATTTAAGAGTAATACACCAAAAACATATACATATAGATATAGGTATAAATATAAATATAAATATAAATATAAATATAGCTTCCACATAAATATTGAATAAAATATTTAAAATTCAGCTTATAAATATGAAATATTGAATATAAATATAAATGTATTGAATAGGTGTCTATTTAAATCATACTAAAATGTATTTAATAAATAATATGTATTTAATAAATAGTATTGTGTATTTAATAAATAATATGGAATATTATTATGTATTTAATAAATAATATGGAATAGTGTTCTGTCAAGGGGTTGTTAGACTTGTGGCTAAAAATGTCTTTTTCGGTCTTCTGCAAGTAATTTGAGGGCTGGGCTAATGGAAATATCGTCATTTAAACCATATATACCACATGCGTCTAACCTTAACTGCCAGATCATCTCTCTAAATTCCAGTTTGGTTTCCCAGTCACCACCTCTTTCTTGCAAACCAACTTCTTCCACTACCCAAAATTTAAAATCATCTTCTTCACAATTCTGTGTATGCCTAAATAAAGCATTGTTGTCATTCTTTTTGGTAATGTCCCGTATATGCTCATATATTCGTGTTCTTAAATTGCGTTCTGTTTTACCAATGTAATATTTTGAGCATTTCTTACAATAACAAATATATACAACCCCTTTTGTATAGCAACTATAATATTTATTTCCTTTTAATGTCACATTAATATTGGGGATATCCAAATATTTGGTTCCCGCTATAAATGGACATTGTGCGCATCTGCCACATTTAAATGTGCCATATTTGGCACTTGGACCACCTATGGATGTATTCACATTTTTCTTTTTCTCAAAAATATTTTTGAGGTTCCTGTTTCTTCTAAAGCTGTATGTGAGTGGCTGTTGAAATACATCTACTCTAGTAGGTATTTTGTTAAATAAATCCCATGTATCAATAATACATTTCTTTATCCAACCCATGCCATTGTAATGTGTTAAAATTAAGTAGGACAGCTGTTCATCTTTACCATTTTTGTCATTGTTCCTTTTTTCCATATTTGTATTTACACCGTTGGTGAGTAAGGGTTTATAGATAGTCCCCCATTTCTCATATACAATTTTTTTAACGAGTAAGATAATATTATCTGGGTACCCCCTTTCTTTAAACATTTTATAAATGGTCTCCATTTCTTCATTAAGATCACCTCTATCTGATGTCATCCTAGCTGCCCTAATCATCTGCCCTTTGACTATGTTCTTTTTGGAATGGTATGGGTGGTCACTTAAAAAGTGTAGGTAAGAATTAGAATAACAATCTTTTCTATAAATCCTAGACTTATATTTTCTATTAACATGGTCTTTTTTAAGTTTTACATCAAGATAATGGATTTCTTCTGTGTCCTGTTCTGATGTAAATTTTAAGAATTCTGTAGTATTGTTGATATAATTCATGAAATTGATAATCTCCTGTTCTGGTCCATCCCACAGGATAAATATATCATCCAAAAATCTATAATAATCAATGATGTATTGATAAAACATAGAATTAAAAATATATTGTTTTTCCCAGTACAGCATAATAATATTGGCATAAATGGGTGCACAGGCAGATCCCATAGCAACACCATCTAGTTGGTGGTATAATTCCCCTTGGAAATAAATATAGTTGTACTTCAACACCAACTCCATGTTCTCTAAAACCACTTTAAATTCATCTTGTGTTAAAATCTGCATTTCTACTACCATTTTTTCAAACTAATCTAGGCCAATATTGTGCGGAATTACTGAAAATAAATCTATAACATCCACAGTAAGAAAAATTGTATTATCTCTATATATATTGGACCCTATTTTGGTGAGAAAGTCCCAAAAGTCTATTAAAATATGGGAATAATTTTTGTAAAATTCTTTTAGTTTTGAATCTATGTAAATGGCCAAGGGTTGTGTTTTCGAACCCTGTGAGGATACAATCAGTCTTAAAGGGGGGTTCTCAATATCTTTATGTATCTTTGGTATTCCAAAAATCACTTGTATCACCGGTTTCATAACCTTTAAAAAATTGTGTAGGTCTACATCAATTAAACCTTGAAGTAAATTGTCCTCAAGAATAAGATCTATTTTTCTATAAGAAATATTTACCTCATTTCTGGATACCCTCATATACCTATTGTCTTTGTCTAGTATATCAAACATTCTTTTCGTATAATCCCATGTATAAATTAAAACAACCCCCCCACCCTTGTCGGGTTGCATAATACATAAATTATCATTGTTACTTAACTCATGTAACAATATATTTTCTTCTTCAGTAAGGTTTTGTTCAAAGATTTTTTGTTTTTTGTATCCTTCTCTAATTAACCCTGTGACACATCTTTCAAAATTTAGTATGTCACTTTGTAAAGGGGGGTTGTAGGTACTAACCTTTTTGAGAGCGTCTGCATTGCATTTATTCACACTCTCCTTAAAATGTGATGTAAATTCAATTTCCTAGTAAATAGTTTTATATCTAAAAGAATATCTTCGATACCAGGTCTCTTTACCGGTATGAAGGTAAAACCTTTAATAAAAAGGTTAAAATATTCCTGATTAACCTCTACATCCGTGTAATTTTAAATAAAAAAATTATTCTGGGTATGAATAACAACTTTAGAAGCCCTTTTGGGAACTGCAGCCACTATTTCAAATTCATCTGTTGCATTTAAAGTAATGGGCACTGTTGTGGCGTTTACTATCTCCTCTCCCTGAAACCCACTCTTTTCTGTGGGGGTACATAGTGATTTCTCGTGACAGCTGCATATGAGGTCTGTTGTTCTAAATTCCGTATCCTCTTGGACCTTCTCAGTCCCTGTTCCCCTAAAGGGATTGTCCTATCGGAATTGCCATCATCACCCAAGTGCTGTTTATATATGGGGTTGTGTTCACCATCAAAACTAATATTGTCTAATACACCAAACTGTGGTTCTTCTCTATTGTTGTGATATCCCCCATTCCTAAAACTACTGTGTCTTTTATATCTTTTATTCTCTATGTAATATGCAGTTCCCTGTCTATAATCAATCAAATCTCTCTCTAATTTTTGTGTCTTCCTAAAGTGACTCTTATTTGTAATATTGTCAACTTCTTGCAAAGTTTTAAAAAAAACATTTTTTGTACTCTGTTATAGAAAACAACAAATCAGTATTAATATCACCATTAAGTCTGTCTATATCATTTTTACAATCTACCATCAGTTCTTCATTGTTCTTAATCATGGCTTTAAGGATGGCCAGTCCACAATCATTAAGTATATTTACAATGGTTTTAAATGTGGACATACACCATACTTTGCTGTAGAGGCCCAGAGCTTCAGTTAGTACTACAGTACACACAGCATTTGCATTCAACATCGGTACCAATCAATAATCATACATGTAGTGCTTTAGCCTCCAATGACACACCCCAGTTAAAACCAAGGGACTTAATCACACTGTATGCAATAGCACTTGTTCTGCCTAGCAACAGAATACACAGCTTTTGCTAGGATCAAAGCATGGACCCAGAATACCATAACATAAACAGTTTCCCAGTAAGCTATCCCACAGATACATATCTTTGACGTATTCACAAACATATTGACCATCACAGTCAGTCAACAGTACAGAGAATCTATTGCAACAAGTAGATGTAGGTGTGTATGAGTACATATAAATATATATATATATATATATATATATATATATATATATATATGTATATATATATATATATATATATATATATATATATATATATATATATATATATATATATATATATATATATATATATATATATATATATATATATATATATATATATATATGTATATATATATATATATGTGTGTGTGTGTGTACATATATATATATATATATATATATATATATATATATATATATATATATATATATATATACATATACACATACATTTGTCTACATATATATATATATATATATATATATATATATATATATATATATATACACACACACACACATATTCATTTCACCTTTCATAATGAGAATATCAATTATACAAAGGATGTAAGGTGTACAGTAATGTAATAACATTGCACAGTCTTGGGATAAATGCATTGGATGTGTTCACAGCCCAGGTAGCTTTAGCAGGCTTTACTGGCTTCAACATTAAAAACTGAATGAACCACCCACAGTGTTTAACCACCGCATGTCATATACCAGCACTGTATGCTGTCTTGTTTGTCACACACTAAAACCTACATACAAATATGCGCATACTAACCTACACCAACATATATATCTCCCCTTCTCAAACAATTGCAAGATGTCCTCTGCTCTATGCACATATACAGATGTGAATATATATGACACACATATATTTTTCTGTATGTGTGTGGCATACACACACACGGTTCACACTGTTGTCAGTCCCTGGACCTCACAGCTGAACTGTTGGGCCTTGCTGCAACACAAACAGGTGTAACATATGAACACAGACTAACATTAGAGGGGTATATATGGCAACAGATGCTAGATAAGCATATTAGACTGCTACAGCAGTTGCCAATGCTAAGCTACACTTTAATATGACTATCATGCATGTGTTGTTCTGTCACACCCATGTTTATATAATGTCAGCGCTAATCCCTCCAACAGCCATTGGCCACACTACTGTACAGAACACAGATAACATGGATCAGATCTTTGCCATTTAATGCTGAGCTACACATTTCATAGGTATGTGCCAATGCCCACAGGTACACACAGTATTGTCCATAGCAGTAGTTAAGCAGAACATCTGTGCAGAAAGAAGTACTGCTGCCACATATGAATGTTTCACATTATGTAGACTATTCTTCAATAACATCTACTACATGCCAGTAAATACATATGTGTCACATACCTTTCCTTTGTATGATTTGGTAATATTTATTTTTCCTTTTCTCTCTCACTCTCTCTTTCTCTGTCAGTCTCTGCAATAGAGTGATTGAGTTTGTTGGCATAGATTGCAGCCTGCTTTTGTAGGAATTGCACATGAGCATGTGATGGCCTCTGCACTAATTAGTGCTCACCATTTGCTAATTGCATGCAGCCTGCTGTGTAGTGATTGCAGTAATCACTGTCATAGCAACCCAGTACTATAAACTGCTGACTCATGTAGGTGTGGCCGTTTCAGCTTTCCAAGATGGAGATCATCCTTGCTTGGTGGGGACATCATTGTTTAAGACAGAAGGTTGGTATAGTTCTTATAGCAGAAGCCAGGGGTGTAGCCAGAAATTTACATTTTGTACTCACACCTAATGTTGCTGCTTCCAGTACCCACTTGTCAGTGTAGAAATGTACTCACCTCTCAAAATCCTACCCCAAGATACCTGGAAAGATGTACTTTCTTTCAACTGTTACAGTTAACTGCCATACAAAGCTAGTTATAGAGATGCATTCCTTTGGCACAAGAATTGTTTGTGAACTGCTATAATGTGAATATTCATTTACACACTTCTAAACATTTTGTGCTTTTTTAGTGTTGACATTAGCACGAGCTACTCTTTAAAACTGGACACATTTCAGTACAGTGAGTATGCTTACCTACATCCTTGGTAGACCCTGCACACACAGGTATATTCTACATTTGGGTAGGGTTGCAGAAGTACAGAGAGCGTAAGTAGTATTGTGTGGATTTTATCTTGGCTGGACTTACAGGGTTGCTTTGTACATGTTAGTTTATCAAGGCATGTAGTCTGTCTGCATAACTCCCAGCTGTGGACCTATCCACATGATAGCCAGAGAATAGCCTGTTATTTTTTGTCTGTGCATCACACAGGTCTTTTCAGCAATAGAACAATGGCATTCTTACAGTTGGTTGCTACCAGTACATGGCTGCATCCATTTGTATTTCAGTGTTTTATTCCTACATAAGGGTATGCTTCCAAAACTCCTTCCGAAGCTATTTGCACAGTGTGTAACAGCAGAAAGGCTAATATGCCTCTGTGTTTCTGCCTCTGCCAGACCTATCAACCAATCAGGTACATATTTGAACAGAATCAAAGAAAAGTCAAGAAAAACTCTGGGACAATCAGGGACACCTTTAAAATATTAATGCCATTAAGTTGAAACATTGAGAGAATCAGAGCATATGAATTAATACACCTTTTCTGAATTAAAAGAAGTGTATAACTCTTAATTATTGTCATTATTCATTAAGTGTAATTCACCACCTTTCTGCCCAAAGTCACTAGTTTTAAAAGGGATTCAGAGCGACAAGAGCTAAAATTTGGGTCAAAATCAGGGACGTCCCTGAAAATTAGGGACAGTTGAGAAGTATGACCTCTGCCCTAAACAGATATGCCAGTGTTTGTCCTGCTGTGATACTGTGTGGGGTTGTAAGGTGATGGTGTAACATTATTTCCTGCTAGAATGGCTGCTTCTCTTATCACAGTCATGTAATGTAATCTCACAACTGTTGGTTAACATCCACAGAACAAGTTGTGTGGTATGGTATTCCTAATTTTCCTTTACATTCACTCATTCTGATGCATGATATCATTATTTAAACACCAACTTGATGTACATTGACTGTGGCTTAGTGGTACTTCATGTTGTGAAGTGTGTGCAAGGTCCGGGGTTCGAGAGTTACAGATGTGTTTTATTTTGTTCCTGAGCAGAACAAGGGCCCTCACATACAGAGTGACTAAGGCACTTTTAAGCAGTTGTAAGCGGGTTTGCATGGGTTTGTGCAATGCTTAGCATTGCTTAGCCAAGTGCAAACAAGCACAAACCCGTGCAAACCTGCTAACTACTGCTTAATAGTGCTTACTCCCGCTCACCCCCGCGCTAATTTCTTTGAAAGAAAAAAAATGGGTAGATAGGAAAGTGGTGAAAAAGGGGCACAAAGAGGGAAAGACAGTATGTAAAATAGCTTGAGATGTGCAGGACAGGTGTAGGGAAGAGCCATAGCTGCCCATTTTTTCAACAGCAACAAGTGTGCATATGCAATAAATCTGGAGGTAGATATGAACCCTTCAACCCCTGAGAGAGGGGTGAGGACAACAAAGTATGTTGTAATGCCAATTAAATAACATTTCATGTGTCCAGTGGGCATGTGTGCAAAATGGGCAGCTATATATGGGGCGTAATTATTTTTTTGGGAGCAGATTGCCCTTTTTTTTTCAGGTGAGAGTGGAATGTGGGATAGGGGAAGTAGGTATATTTGGGGAGGTAGGTTGGGGAGGTAAACAGACAAGACAAACAAGATGCATACAGGGGCTGTATATGTCATATGTGGTGGGTGAACACCTTTGACAGGGAGGGATGTTTGGAAATCGCAAGCCCATGAGACCCAGATGGAAACAGTGGGATTGAGGTCCCCACCCATGGGCAGTCACCACTGCATCTTCACGGCCCAGAGGGTGGCTGTGCTGGGGGCTGTTTAGGATGGGCAGGCCAACCCAGGAGTTGTGCCACTCGGGCCTCAAGCTTTACATTCACTCATTCTGATGCATGATATAATTATTTAAACACCGACTTGATGTACATTGACTGTGGCTTAGTGGTACTTCATGTTGTGTAGTGTGTGCAAGGTCCGGGGTTCGAGAGTTACAGATGTGTTTTATTTTGTTCCTGAGCAGAACAAAATAAAACACATCTGTAACTCTCGAACCCCGAGTTGTGCCACTCGGGCCTCAAGCTGGCCTAGAGGTTCTGCAACAGAACATTCAGTCTCTCTACGCTCCACAGCCCAGACTGTTCGAAGGGTGATAGGTGCCCCTCACCCGTGCTTGCACAGGAGGGCCAAGCCCCATCCCCTGCAGCACTTCCACCCAAAAGTGGCACAGGGCCAATGGAGGAGGAGGTCCAGCTGAGGTGGGACAGGTGGGTCTGCTGGGACCGGCCTTCCCATACAAACTATGTTTTGGAGAGTTTAATAAAGATATGGGTTAGTAACAGTCAACAGCATTCCCAATTAGTTATAACAACATGCAGAAGTATTCCCATTAAACCAACACACCAGATTTTCAACAGTTGAAAAGAAAGCATAACACATGCATATATAGAACAATAGTGGACATTACAACAGCATGCAGGTTTAATTGATGGCAATAGGCCACCAATATTGTGGTATTTTAACAGGGCACATGCATACAAATAAATGCAAATATTTATAAACCAATAGGACATATGTCCCAACAAATGTTTTCATAGGTTCATAGGTTCATACTAGGCTATCTGCCCTAGGGCATTTATAAGCCTAGCCAGAGTGTGTGTGGCTTTCACCACTCCTTGGAATGAGAATACTATGCCCATTTAGGGTTTACTTTACTGTGCCAATGTCTAGTAGTGACACAGAGATGACCCCTGGGGTAAACCTACGATCTCCCATCCACTCGTCAAGATTTCTCTTGAAGAGAGTCAGTGAGGGGCTCTGCCTAACATGGACTGGGATTCTGTTCCAGAGTGTAGGGAGCCTCTGGGTTATGAATCTGTCCCTCCAGCACTTCCTATTTATTTCTGTGTTGAGGTTCAAATCCCTCGCTCTCATGGCTCTGGTGGATTTGGATTTTCTGAGGTGGAGCATGTCCATTAATTCCGGATTGGACATGGCCTTGTATGTCAGGCATAGATCGCCTCTGAGTAGGCGGTATGCGACTGAATAGAGCTGGAGTTTCTTCAGCCGGGCAGCATAGGACATATGTTTGAGACCCTTGATCCTCTTGGTGAGGTACTTTTGGGGTCTTTCTAACTGCTGCAGGTGTCGGGTAAGGTACATCCCAAATGGGGCATTGTACTCAATTATGGGCCTGATAAGGGAAGAGTATAGGGGCACAATGACCTCTTTTGATCTAGATGTGAATCCTTTCATGATAAGGTGGGTAATATAGAAGGTCTTCCTAACCACCTTGGCAATGTGAGTGTCAAATGAGAGGTTACTGTCAACTTGGGTCCCTAGGTCCCTGATTGCTTCTTCCATACTTAATGGATTACCACCTATATGGTAATTTGTGGGTACTTTGTTTTTCCCAAAGGGTATGATTATACATTTTTGGCGGTCAGTTTAAGGCCATGGCTCTGGCACCAGTTATCCATTTCTATGAGGCCTTTCTGAAGGATGCTTGTGTCAGCTAGAGTATCAATTATGGCGCCCAGTTTGCGGTCATCTGCGAACGTTGTCAGCCACAATCCTCCTATGTTTGCTTGCACCTCGGAAAAATAAATGCTGAACAAGAGGGGTCCCAGGACTGAGCCCTGTGGGACACCGCTTGTGACTGGCTTAGAGTCTGACATGGCTCCAGCAATTCTGACCTTGTGGGTTCTATCCTTGAGCCAGTTTGCAACCCATCTTATGACATATGGGTTTACATTTAAGCTGGTGAGCTTGTCTATGATGCCCGATTGGGGTATTGTGTCGAAGGCTTTTGCAAGCTCAAGGTAGGCTGTGTGAACTGCCTTACCCTCATCAATGGCCTTAGTGACTGTTTCAAAAAAGTCAACCAGGTTCAAAAGGCAGGATCTGCCCTTGATAAAGCCGAATTGGGTAGGATCCAGTGTCTGTAGTTCCCTAGTGTCTTTGTTTATGAGTTCCATAATGATCCTCTCCATAGCTTTGTAGACCAGGCTTGTTAAGCTTATGGGGAGGTCATTTCCAGGGTCCGTAGAAGCACCTCCTTTGTCTAGTGGGACCACTGTTGCTGTACACCATTCTTTGGGTACGTATCCTGTAGTAAGGCTAAGATTAAACAGCAGCCTTATGTGCGGGTTTAGTTCCTCTTGGAGTTCATGTAGCATGCAACCCGGGACACCGTCTGGTCCCATTGATGCTGTGTTTTTAGCTTTGGAGAGGGCGTCTCTCACCTGGGCATCTGAGATGTCAGGGAAGCTACACTCTGCTGGGATAGATATTTCTCCTTTTGGTGGGGGGAGAAATTTGCACTGAACCTGTTTGCCAGTATGTTGGCAATGTCTGTGGGTTCAGTGTATTTTTTGTCATTTTGGACTAACTCTGAGCATATCTGGGAGTTTCCACCCAGGTTTCTAGCATAACTAAAGAAGGCCTTGTGATTGTCTTTAGTGTCTTTTGCGATTTTTCTCTCAAAGTTGGCCTTGGATGATTTTATGAGTGATCGTAGTTTTTTGCTATTACTGATCAGAGATGCCTTCCCTTTTGGAGATTTTGCTCTGTCATGTAGTAGCTTCCTCCTCCTGTTGTAAAACTTGTTAATGGCTGGGATCCACCAGACAGGATGCCTGCCTTTGGGGGAATGGGTCTTGGTTTTATTTGGGATTGCATGATCCATGCATTCTTGAAGGTGTCCGTAGAAAGCGTTTATAAAGGATTCAGCGGTGTGGGCTGTGGTTTCCACTGGCCCAGGGGCCTTGAAGGATACCACTTCAGTCTTAAGAAGTGTGAAGTCAGCTTTTGAGAAATTCTTCACTGTGGTCATTTGTGCTGGGGGTGGGGGCGGGATGTGGATTTCCAGTGAGATTAATTTATGGTCTGATCTCACCAATGAGGGGTATACTTCCGGTGTGGAGCATTGTGTCCCCATGTTTGTGATGATCAGGTCTAGTATATTATCTCCTCTTGTGGGAGTGGTGACTAGTTATTCCATCGCATTTGAGTTTATGAATTCTAGGAACCTTTGAACTAGGGTGTCGGGGCTTGAGTAATGCTCCCAGTCTATGTTTGGGTAGTTGAAGTCTCCCAATATGATGGTATTTGGAGAGACATTCATACTCTCCAGTGTCTTCAGGAAGGCTGAGTGGGGTTTCTGAGTTTGAGGGGGTGGTCTGTAGCATGCTACAAACTGTAGGGCAGTTTTGCCTATGGTTAGTTGCACCTGGATGGTCTCCGATGCTTTGTGCGTTGCCACTAACCTGGAGGTGTGGGTATCTTTGATGAATATGGATACTCCCCCTCCTTTTGTGGTTCGGTCCAAGTTTTGAGGCCGAAAAGCATGATATGAGGTATAACCTGGTAGTGCTGGGGTGCTCTCAGGAGCCTTGAACCAGGTTTCAGTCACTGCACAGACATCAATGTTCTCCATACTGAGGAGGCCTTCGAGAGTGTGCATCTTGAGGTTTAGACTTCTGGCATTGAGCAGCATTACCCTTAGTTTTTTTCCACTTGTGTTTTCTAGGGAGGTGGGTTTGTCTTTTGAGCCTTGCCTAAAAAAGGCACTATGGGGGTGGCAAGAGCCTTGACCAATATCCGGAAGCCCAGGGGTGACAGGTGCAAGCCGTCCCTTGCGAAGCAGCGTGGCTTGTCAAGCATGTCATCCCAAGCAGACAGACATTGGATCCCCTTAGAATGACACCAGTAATTGAGCCAATTGTTAAACCTGATCATTTTCTCTTTGTACTGTGGCATCATTCTTGGTGAAGGTAAGATGCTGTTCAGGGTCAAGGTCATACTGGCCTGGGCTACATAATCAGAGAGCTCCTCTATGTCTCTTTTCATGTAGTCCAGGGAGGTATGTCTCAGGTCATTCACACCAGCATGGACAATGACTGATTCATATTTGTACTTGCTTTGGAGTGACCTGAGTGCTTGTGTTATGTGGTGGATTCTAGCGCCCGACAGGCAGCTTACTGTAACCTTTTCCTTGTTCAGTCAGGTGAGCGGGACGTCAGTGTGTCTGACTATGGAGTCACCTATTACAAGTGTATCAGGCATGTTGTTTGGCCTTAAGGGCTGTGACTGTTTGGCACACTGACTTTGTGAACTATGTGTTGCATGTGCTATGTTTTGAGGTAGTGGTTGCTTGGATGTCTGCTTTGGAGGCCTCTGTTGTTTTGGTAGATTTTTAATTAGAGCCTCCGAGTATGTTTTTGTGTGTTTATGTGTTTGGTTTGTAGTTGTGATAGGTCTATGTGAGACTGGGTTTGTGGTGTGTGTGGTTACCTTCTCTTCCTGACTGGTTTTGCCAGTACTGAGTAGAGGGAGCTCAGCCTCCAGTTTGGCTATATAGTTGCATCTCTCACATATATTTGTATTTGTTGGGAGGAGGAGAGGGTTGTCTGTGTACATGAGATTAGACATACCAATTGAGGTGTGGAATTGCGTTTTTTATGCACATACAGTAGGGTGGAAAAAGATAGCTCAATTAACAACTTATATATCCTTTTAGTTTTCACTACATTCCTATTAACTGCAGTTATATGTCCCTTACATTAATTATTACACTTCCCAATGTCCTTATATTGTGCAATTGGATTTTGCTAGATCATTATATACATGAGCTTTATCTTACATACAAACTGTCCAAGATGCAGATGTTACTGCAACATATTTTGAGAATAGCTCACACACACTACTGCTAAGATGGTACACTGACAGCTATACTTTCATATAATTATCTAGATATGTTCATGTGAAAGTATCAGTTATATGTTAACAGCTCCCTACATTTCTGGCAGCAGACTGACATTTCTGGGGAACACAATACCAAACTACTCATGTGCCAGATTAACCTGTACATGCTGGGCATGAACCAACAGTTGAGGGCTGTAAATATGCATAAAAGCTACTGGCACTCCCTTCATCCACATTATATGGGCCTACCCAAGTGTGGGTTGACACTGCTTAATACAACAGTACTATTTGTAGAATGCAACAGTGCAACAACATATCAAAGAAGATGACACAGACGCAGTCCAGAAATTATACGTTTATTAAAGGAGTATTATACCTTTATTTATTGGGTTAAATGATTTTTTGAAGGCTCTCTCATTTATTTTATATAACAGTACATGCAGAATAATTACTAACCTGCCTCATGATGCAGCCTTTGCAGCCTATCTTCATGGGCTTGCAGGTTCATAGCCCAGTCACCTGCAGCTGTGAAGTAAATGCAGTGATACTGAGAAATATCTATCCATAGTATAGACAAGCATGGCAATTCTTAATTACTTAATACAATGGCTACTTACTCAGCACTGGTCCAGTTCATCACCCCTATGCCGCTTCAGGTCAGAATGACGGTGCCTGACCTACTCACCAGTCCAAGGAACACCAGTGGCACTGGTGAAATCACCGGAAAGATGGTTCCAGGCCTCCATTTTATATTGGGTAACCTGGTACTGGCCCTGCAGGAGTCTTTCCTCGTGTTTGTGGACAAGGAGCCAAACCATAATTTGGACTCCTGGATGCCCCAGGGATGCGCTCTAAACTGAGTGCCTTCACCCACACCAGCCATGCTGACTGCAGAAGGAATCTACAACCAGTTATAGCATGTATTCCCTCCTGTGGAGATTAAATATACCTCATTTTCCGCACTTATTTGTGATTGGCCAGTTTTGAAAAAGCTCAGCTGTGGGCATGCCTGCTTAGCTGATATTGGCAATGTTTAAAATCCCTTTGATAGATATGTCTCTGTTGAAAGTGCATGTTTGTGAAATGCTGTCATGGCTTAGTGGTTAAGTACTGTGACTATAGTGCACAGTATCCTGAGTTTGAGCCCTGTCACTGCTTTTTATTTTCCTGCTGGGCAGACCTGACTGGTTAAGGAACAGCAAAGCAGGTGTGAGCGTGTTTACCTGACTTTGCTCAACTTTGTCCGACTTTGCCCACCTTCGCCCAATGTTGCCCAACATTGCTCAACATTGCCCGACATTGCCCTACGTTGCCCGACATTGTGCTTGTTAGCACGCTGCGCAGCTATGCACAAAATGCGTTGGTTAGCACGGTGTGCAGCTACGCGCAATTGTATTTAAATATGCTGAATACTGGTAAAATGTTCTTAGCAGTGCTTCAAATTGCTTAAAATAGGGTACTCATGCCTCAGAATGCATAAACATTTCACCTTCATATATATAATTCATGCACTACTACATTTAACATTTCAATGCTTTTTACAAAACTTATACATAAAAAATGTCAGGAAATATTTTTGTATACAGATTTCCCACAGAAAATGGAATGTGCAGTAGTGGGACTGGAACCGGGAATGCCTCCTCTTTGTGTGAAGGCTCTAACCACTACACTATCACTATGTTGCTTAATGTGCATATATTTTTCTTATTATCCTCTTCTGGTGTCTAAGCTGCTAACTGTAGCTAAGCATTGGGCAAACCCGGGCAAACCTGCACAACTACGGGCAGCTATATCAGAAGAAAAAAAAACTTTTTATTTTCTATTTAAGTTGTTTAACATATGGGGGAGTGTAGTGTTACATTGTACACATGTGAACAGACTCGCTCATGTCAATGGAAGTTGCGGCATTTCTTCATTGCAGGGGCATGGATTTTTGGACTGTTCGGCAGTCCGACATGCACCCTACACTCATCCATGTTCCGTGTAAGCTTTAGAGTTGAGGCAGCATGCCCTCATTAATATGCATGGTGCACTGCCATCATACTCTTACACTGGCGCTTCCGTGTAAGACTAATCTAGTCTTACATGGAAGATTAGTGAATCCGGGTCTTCTTTTGATACAAGTCAAAATGCAATTTTACACAGTTAATACAATAATATAAAAGTATTACTACCAAAACTGAATGTATTTAATAACTTTTTCTTTTGCAGACCATTCTGTGAAAATATTTCATCAATTATGGGCAGTGTCTGCTTTAATTTTATTTTTTAACTTGATTAATTTATTCTTTTGCAATTACAAAATTTAATTTATAATTTAGAACTCTTTTATTAACTCTTTGCAACTGTTGAATTAACTCTTTACTTTTATTAATATCAAAAGATTAGAAATAGACTAATATATATGAGACAAAAACTATGTGCTACTTCAAACATTTATATACTGCTGAAAATATACAGTTTCAATGTCATTTTAATCATAATATTGTGTTCATATTTTTGAACTGCCCATTAAGATCTTGTTTGACAGTGAAGTGAACATAAAGTACTGAACTGGGCTTAGATATTTGAATGTAATTATTTCAGTATATTTAATAATTGAGGATTTAAAAAAACATGATTTATACACTAAAGAATGCTATATACATATTAGTCCATTAGCTGTATGAGTACAATATTTTAATATCATTTTTCTCTAACTGGGGTAAAACCAGTAGTATTACAACTTGTCAAAGTACTTTTGAACTTATTACAATGTATCCTGTACAGTATGTATTTACACAGACTGTTTGCTATTTATGCATTTCAATCTAGTAGGTGCCCTGGACCCATTTTTTTAAACATGTTTTTTTACACATATTTATTACTAGACATTAATTTTATTTGTACTGAATTCTTCTGCATTTGTACATGCAAAGACTATCATTTGTACTGAATCATTTTGCATTTGTACATACAAAGACTATAAAGTACATTTAATCTAATTTTACAAATTTAATAACATTAATATTAAGCAAAATCTTGGAAAATGTTTATGTCTCTTTAGAAATATCTAGTGAAATTGGCACCAAATGCATATGTCCTGTTATTTTAAACTACATACTCAGCAATTAGAAACATTTGTGCTTTTTATACCAACATTGTTTTGCCAAAAACTTATTAAAATAGTGAATAGTGATCAGTCTTGTTCAGTTTTTTACATGTCTTTACTCTCTCTCTTGTATAGCTGTAATAAAGCAATTTTAAGCCATCTCTTGTTTTTTTAAACCATTTCTTGTATAGCTTTACAGTTTAACAGGTTGTAAATACAAGCAAAACAGTAGCAAAGGTCTGGCCCCAAATAATCCAACCAGCATGAATATTCAAAGGACATCCAATAAAGTTGAGCAGCTCTATTTTATTCAGCACAAGCACTTTCACAATAGCTTCATCAGGTGCATATAAATGAAAGATGCAAAAGACACACCTTATATAGTCATTAATATCACATGACACCAATTAAAATTTAAAACTTTTTTAAAAATACAGAGTCAGTATAGAAACCCTAATATAACATAGTACTAAAATAAGAACACTAATAAACACAACATATACAAACAATTATAAACAATTATAGTACATCCCTGTTTTATCTACATAAGGGTCTCTTTTGTAAAATAGGTTTTAGTGGTACATATTCATTGAGGCCATGGCCAACATTGGCTCTAAGTCTAACTATCCACTGTGCCTCTATCTCTTCAGTTCTGGCTCTAATGTCACCACCCCTAATGTTGGTATAATTTCTATCTAACACTGTAAACTTAAAAATGTGTTGTGCATTTGTATTACTAACATGCTTTGCTAGAGCATTCGTGATACTAGATTTCTTAATATTATAAAGATGTTCTATTATCCTTTCTCTAAGGCTGCGATCCATTTTGCCTACATAGAATTTACTGCACACACAGCATGTAGCTAAATAAACCACATGACAAGTATCACAGGAGGCTTGAACCCTAATATTGAAGGACTCACCAGTGTCCAGATGTTTAAAGATACTGTCACTCCAAATATGCCTACAATATTTGCATTGTCCACATGGTTTTGTGCCACCTGCTGATTGCAAATTGCTGTCTTGTTTACCAGTGCAGAGTCTATTTTTCAAAGATCTTTTATTTCTAAAAGAAAACTGTGGTCTGTTACCCACTATGTCTCTAATCTGTTTATCTGTCATTAAAATATCCCAGTGGTCATTTATGACGTTCGTGTATAAAGAGACATCTCTAGTGTAACCAAAAGAGAGTCTAAGTTTATTATCACTTCTATGTTTTGTTCTAAACAATGGACTTGAGAAATAGGGTTTAGCTGTAGTGTCCCTTAGCTGATTAACCATTATTGAATTTCTGTTTATCAAATTTGTCTCATAACCTCTTTCTACTAATTCAAGTTCAGTTGTCATCATTTGCCTTTCATAATCTTCACTCTTTACATTCAGCCTAGAAGCCCTAAAAATTGGTTTCTAGCAACATTTGTAAAAATAAACTTAGGGTGCATACTTTCCCTATTTAACACCTGGTTAACATGAGACTCATTTCTGTATAACTTAGTAGAGATATTACCATGTTCATCCTTATCAACATATACAACTAAAAAACTTATACCAATCACTGAGACATTCAGAGTAAATTTTAAAAAATCACTAGATCTATTGACATATAATATAAAATCATCCAACTGTGATATTGACCCCTTCCAAAGAAAGAAGAGGTCATCCACAAACCTCCTGTAAAACAAAATAAAATGGCTAAATGGACCTTTTAATAAGTGTTCAGTCTCCCATAATGACATGACCACATTGGCATAGCTGTTAAAGCAGGAACTACCCATAGCCACCCCATGCTTTTGTCTAAAAATCTTGTTATCAAACATAAAAATGTTATTATTAAGGACCAAACTCAATAATGTCATAATTAGACTAACATTTGCTTCTGTAAACTCACCATTATTACTGAAGAGTTTTGTTACATATTCCAAACCTACATCATTAGGAATCACTGTAAACAAGGAAACTACGTCTAACGTGACAAACAGAAATTCTTCACAATAATTGTTAACATTCACATCATAATATAAATCACATAAAAAATGTTCAGTGTCTCTCAAAATTATTGGAGACTTACTTATCAATTTCCTAAGATGTTTCTCTAAATAAATAGAAATAGATTCAGTACTCCAATTGTGACCCGCTACTATGGGCCTTAAAGGAGGTTTGGTGGGGTGCTTATTGATTTTAGGGAGTCCCTGAATGATAGGTATAGAGGGAAATGGTGTATTAAAATATTTAGCCAAATCACTGTTAATAAGACAAGCCATTTCTAAATACTTAATGGTTTTAGAGATATTATAAACAATAGTATCTACTTGAGAACAAGTAATAGTCTCATAGAACTTGGTGTCACTTAGCATATCCAACATTGCTTTATTATAATCACTTTTATCCATAACTACTACTTGACCGCCTTTATCCGCTGGTCTAATGACCAACTGATTATTACTTTCAAGTGCTCGTAGGGCTTTAAACTCTGTTTTGCTTAAGTTATGCCACTCATTATACCTTCTGGATTTCTTTTTTTGCTGATATACATTATAGATGTCTGATATACAAATTTGCTCAAACACATTGACTAATACATTTTGTCTTGGTATAAATGTGCTAGGTCTTTTAAAGCACATATCCGATGGAATTTGTCCATCAACAAACATCATTTTTAAAGTCAAATTGCGTGTAAACATCTTTACATCAAAAATGGCATCAGTTATAGACATATCAGTAGCAGGTATAAAATTTAGTCCCTTTTCCAGGACCTTACGTTCAAATTCTGAAAGACAATAACTGGATAAATTGAAAACTAATGTCTTACTTGTTGTGCCTGTTGGAATGCTCTTTTGATGTTGTATGAACTGTCCATTTCCTCATTCATTTTCCATTTGTTCCGTGTAGTACTCCTGTCCCTTTGTTGAGACTGTGGTTGTCTCCCTCTTTTGTTGCTGATAGATCTTTCCCTCATTGGCAAGGGGAACTGTAGACCCAGTTTGTTTACATCCCTTAAAAAAGGATTGATAGAATGATTAGAGTCAAGGCACGTCGTAATGTCCTCAGATGCTTTATGCACACCAGCCGTAACGATAATAGTTTTCTTCTTTGCTCCTAGAATAGTATCACTCCGGTTCATTGGAGTGTTTTGTGTCTCTAGGGACATATCAGATGTTTCAATAGTTGCGACTGTTGGAGACTCCACAATTAAGCCATTGACTTCTGTAGATACAGCATTCGCATTTGCTGTTATTTCCATTCGCTCTCGCCGACCGTTAGTTGCAGAGATCACTCATGTGGGCGGGTCTGATGAAGATATACGTGTGTGGTTTTCAAAATCAAATGGCCAGGTGAAGATATTACTGGCTGTAAAATCTTTACGATCCCTTTGGAGTTTATTAAATTTAATTTGTAATAATTTTCTAAAATACATGTTGACATTACCAATGGTATCAGCCATCGGTCAAGATAAAACAGGGGAACTGTACTTTTTACAAATATCAACATATTTAGTCCTAATAACATTCAATATTGTAGCTTCCTGTCTCATTGCAGATTGTATAAGAAGTTTCAGATAACCAAAGCTGGTTGAAATGTTCAATTGCTGCCATTCGCTTAAGAGTTGCACGTCACAATCAATTTGGGACGGTATTTTTAATACTCTTAAGCCACATGGGATATTTTTTCTGACAAGCTGGCTTCAAGATGAAACTTTCCATATTGTTCCCTTTTTAGTTTACTTAAATCTTTCTCCAAAGATAGAAGGTCCCCTCTTAGTGCTAAATGATCTATATTCAGTTCATTGTCAGTTCCAACAGATAAGTTGCTATTATAGAGGGGATTTTCAGAGTCACTTACTTTGGAAATAAAAAGATTTCCATCCATTTTGGACCACCTCGGATCAACAGTTGGCTCATAGTCTAATTCAATGGTGTCAATTCCAGTAGCCATACTCCTAGTGCAATTAGGTAACAAAGTAACAGAAACAAATTGAAAAAAAACAAGATGATACCTATAATGCACTGGATACCTTTGCTTAAGCACAAAAAAGTATAAAACAAGCAAAACAGTAGCAAAGGTCTGGCCCCAAATAATCCAACCAGCATGAATATTCAAAGGACATCCAATAAAGTTGAGCAGCTCTATTTTGTTCAGCACAAGCGCTTTCACAATAGCTTCATCAGGTGCATATAAATAAAAGATGTAAAAGACACACCTTATATAGTCATTAATATCACATGACACCAATTAAAATTTAAAACTAGTATCACAAATGCTCTAGCAAAACATGTTAGTAATACAGATGCACAACACATTTTTAAGTTTACAGTGTTAGGTAGAAATTATACCAACATTAGGGGTGGTGATATTAGAGCCAGAACTGAAGAGATAGAGGCACAGTGGATAGTCAGACTTAGAGCCAATTTTGGCCATGGCCTCAATGAATATGTACCACTAAAACCTATTTTACAAAAGAGACCCTTATGTAGATAAAACAAGGATGTACTATAATTGTTTATAATTGTTTATATATGTTGTGTTTATTAGTGTTCTTATTTTAGTACTATGTTATATTACAGTTTCTATATTGACTCTGTATTTTTAAAAAAGTTTTAAATTTTAATTGGTGTCATGTGATATTAATGACTATATAAGGTGTGTCTTTTACATCTTTCATTTATATGCACCTGATGAAGCTATTGTGAAAGCGCTTGTGCTGAATAAAATAGAGCTGCTCAACTTTATTGGATGTCCTTTGAATATTCATACTGGTTGGATTATTTGGGGCCAGACCTTTGCTACTGTTTTGCTTGTTTTATACTTTTTTGTGTTTAAGCAAAGGTATCCAGTGCATTATAGGTATCATCTTGTTTTTTCAATCACGTTGTAAATACAATTTAATATTAAACAATACAATAATGACCATTATTATAGCTATTAACAACTTGTAAAATATCTTATCCTGTCAGGTTTAATCCAGTTTACCAGTATTTCTAATACACTAATACCTGTTTTTTCCCTCCCCCTAAAAGAGTATTGTCAAGAAGGAATGATATATTATTTCTTCCTGTAGCTTTATTTTAGACCCTTGTGCAGTACTGCTTATACAGTCAGTGTAAAACGGAGAAAGTGCCCCTCTCCCTGTAGTATACTGCAGTATTGTTTATTTGCTTTAGAATGTACACCAGCCCAATACTTTGGCCACACATCTGCTCCACTAGGCTACCAAACTATAGACCCCTGTCTGATTTGATCATTTTTATAAAGCTTTTGCTGTTTATTACCACTAGTAGGTATGTACACCCTCCTGCACAATTGCTTTGAACTGTATGTATAATATAGCCCATTTGCTGGCTGTACTTGATGCAACTGAGTTTTTTTTTCTTTTAACATTTACTTGCAAACAGATTATCAGTGACATCTATGCACAATTGTGACATTTTATTACAATTACCAAATAGTGTTGCCTGTAAACATTTTAACAATTATGTTTTAATAACAATAATGCTTTATAAAAACTCAAGCTACTTGTCTCGCAGTCAGTCTTGTTTATCTTATCCTTCCAACATTTCCTGTTACTATTCATCTAGTCTAGGAAGGTCTGATACACTTGCAATTTCATATTAGTAGAACTATAATAAATATTTGTGATCTGCATAACTATGCATTTATACTACAGAAATAGTCATTATTTTAAAATTAGCTTACATGGATTTCAATATGTATTTATTTATTTATTTAACTGTCCTACCATTAATTTTACAAAAACTGTTTGACTAATACCATTTGTGATTTTATTTCCTTTTAAAATTCAGAACTTTAACTGTTTGGTGTGGTGTTACTATACAATTATATAAAATTGTAAAAAACAAATAGATATTAGCTTAACTAACACATGCTTATATTTACATTATTTATATTTGCTGTTGTCTGCCTGTTATTCTTGTGCATTGTAACAGATGTATTTTAGATGAAAAGAAAAAAATATGCATGTGAATCTTGTATCTTTATATCTTTACTGTTATTAACTATTTTCATTTAATTTTATGCACTAGAACTGTTTCATGTAACTATTTTTATTTAATTTTTATACACTAAAACTGTTGTGTAACTTTTGACTATGCTATTAGAATAGCAGTTATATGGTCTAATTTACTGTACTACTGATAAATGTCTTGCTTTAACTGAAAGTAAAACATTTAAGAATGATTTGTCCAGATTCTACCATCCTACCATGTATGCTTAACCATTTTCAAAACAAAAACATATTATAAAATATATCTCTTTTGTACAGATTAGCTGTGTATGGAGGAAGTCCCCAGTCTCTGTCAGTTCAGCTAATTTATTTCCTTTATTTTGCAACTGCTGTTGAAAAGTTTTCTGTAATGTTGCATGGTCTTTCTGACATTTTTTAGTAACCTGCTGAATTTGAAACTCCTATGCACTTTTGAAAAGGTGTATGTATAGCTTGTCTAAGCTTACTGAACTCATTGTGTCTGTCTTTCAGAAGTTTATTGCATTCTTTTGTAACAAAATGTACTAGCGGTCCTGTCAGTAACTGATTTGACTCACATGTGGTGACAGGACATAACTGTTTAACATCTGAATATAATAGAAACACTTTACCCTTAGTTAATTCCGTATCATGAACAGATCTGTCTTCACAGTCTATTTTTTTAGCAATATGATGCAATACTTTTTTATGGCATAATACACAAAATGCAGTTTTGGTTGAATTGCACAATAAACATTTGTCATACTCCACGTATTTTTTTTTTGAGATACCAGTCAAATATTGTAATACAGTTGCATAATGCCTTACTATCAACCTGCCCTAATAAGGTTTTACATTTACTAATGTGCTAAGTATACCAGCATTGCAGTTTACTAAAGCTTGGTTTACTCCTGCATGAATTATGTCTACTAATATTCATACTGACTAATAATATCCAAACTGTCTAATAATATGCAAACTGTCTAATAGCATCCATACTAAAAATGTGACACAGAAAAAAGTCTTACCAGTTAGCAAGAAAACAGGTGATCATGTTGTTGTGGATGGTTGGACATTTTTAGAGTCACTTGAGAAGCTGGGGAAGCACAACAGGCAACGGACTGCTGTACAAAGTAGATATTCACCTTTTCTTGGAGAATTTATGGTACTGCGACTTTCCTGAACTAGTCACACTCCGGATTTAGACATCTAAAAAAAACTTTACTACTGCAAGCTGCATAAACTGGAATACTTCTGTTTAGGATTTACACATATGAACAAATGTTAGTTACTGCAATTTGACTGAAGTGACCCTCTGCAGGGCTTACTACTCTTTATGTGTTTGAATGCAGGCTAGCTTGCCATTAAAAAATTACATGGTGCTGCTTACTGTGATGGATTTGAAGTCTTCTTAAGACACTCAGTCTTGATGGCTGGATTCTGCTGAAATCAAAGTCTGATTATAGTTGCATTCACAGTCTGTTGCATACAGGACACTTGCAGAATAAACACTGATGAGAGAATATACTTTGCAGCATCAACTTAGAGCAGTAACAAATAACTTTTTATAATAAACCAGATGGACTAACGTTGCAGCTTAAAGTACTATTCTACTTTACTTCTCATATAGTACAGATGATGTGGGAGATATAACATTTACCTCGAGACAAATGTGTCCTTACCAATACCCCTAACATAACTGGATTAATACAGATCTTTATATACAATTTTAGTCATGCACATACATATACATTTCCTCTTGGTATTCTATTTTGGAGAATTGCTCATCCTGTAGAAACAATACTGATTGTTGCAGATGCTGACACAAACTGCTGACTTAATGATATTATTTTTCAGTTTTTCTGACAGTGTGAACATCCTGTTTTTTGTCTTTTGTATTCTATTTGTATCTTTGTATAAGAACCTCTGTTCCTGTGTCAAAATGCAGAAAAACATGTTTTTTAAGGAAACACATAGACGTGTCCTGTTGTCCATTCTTTTTATATGCAGAAAAACATGTTTTTTAAGGAAACATATTGTGTCCATTCTTTTTATATGCAGAAAAACATGTTTTAAGGAAACACATTGTCATAGTGTTCTTTAAAAGCAAATTTTGCATTTTTGCTCTTGCATACATCCTGTTTTTAAGTCTGTAAGGAAAAAATGTCCATTCAGCAGATTCCTTATTTTCCAAGTCACAGTCATTTAATATGCATGCTGATCACATATTACTAAACTCTGTTTCTGCACTTAAGCAAGCTTTATTTTATACCTTATTTATGTTACATATTTGGAACAAAATTACTTTCAACCTTAAAACCCTGTTGAGCATAATCTTACACTCTGTACCATCAATTACAAGGTACAGCAATGGGTGCTTCATTTGCACCCATCTACGCAAATTTGTTTACGGGCAGATTTGAAACAGAATACATATATACAAATTTATTCTATAAGAAATATGTAAAATTCTACTTTAGATACATAGATGACTTGATTTTCCTCTGTGAAGGTGGTTCAGAACTGTGACAGAATTTGTAGCACAATTGCAAGTAAATAGGTTTTCTATACAATTTGACGGACTGAGTTATGGAAACAAAATTTCATTTCTTGATATTTCCCTAGATGGTGTAGTGGGTGAAGAGATTAGGACAAGTCTGCATAGAAGATTTGGGGCTGTCAATCAATTTATGATGGGTAGTAGTTGTCACCCTATACATACATTGAATGCCCTACCTTATGGGGAATTTTTAATGATTTCTAGAATATGTAACAGAGCCTATAATTTTGAGGAAGAATTACAATGTACTGTTAGTATGTTTGTAGAAAGAAAATATGATAGACAAATACTTGAGAATAGTGTAAAGAAAATAAGAAAAAATAAGATGGTTGCAAAGTTCCTGTAGTGTGCCGCAATTCACTCTGTAGAACTCTACAATTTCCATGCAGATAATGAAAAGTTAAATGGGGTCTAAACACCCTTCTCCTTGTTGGTCAAGGTCTATTAACAGCAGCAGCAACATAGACTTGGGCCTGTTGCACATACAACTGCGCAAAAGCAACAGCAGCCCCTAGCGTTCTTTCTTTGTAGAATAGTCTCTATAGCTGTATTCCAATAGGTTATGGAATTTGAGGCCAAAACCTGGACTGAGTGAACATGATTGCTTTATAACTTTTTGAATAGCTCCTTCATCTGGAATTGGTTGATTAATGTGCAACTCAGCAGCTTATCCTATAATTAGCATGCTACAATGTTTACTGGTTTTATGCAGCTCTTCAAGGTTTGTAGAGCTGCTAACTGAATACAAACTGGCATGCTACTGTGTAGGGTTTATTGAGTCTGCACCTGTGTATATCATTGGGGGGCAGATCCTCTTCCCCTGAGAATAAGACATTTAACTTTTCCACAGCTTCCTTATCCCTAATGTGATAGTAAAATCCTCTCTGAAACACATTGATGAGGTCATCCTGACAAAAGTACCATGTCTCCCTTCAGAGTAAGACTGCCTGTGGCACTTGTGACTAGTACATTGCTTTCCAGATTATATAAACTAGATAGGTAAGAGGTTGAATATCAGCATGGAAGACATGTGTGAAACTGTGTATCCCTTGGTGGTCAATCTACTGTCCCTGGAAATAATGTATTTAACCTTTCAAACATGTCCCTCCTCCCTACTTTTATAGTAAAATCTTGTCTGAAACACACTGATGAGGTCATCCTGATAAAAGTGCAATATCTAGCTTCAGAATCAGACTTCTCCTGTGGAGTATGCAACTAATAAATTGCTTTCTAGAGTGTATAAACTATATAGGTAGGAGATTCAATACCTGGCATGGCAGAATTGTCTGTGTGAGACTGTGTGTATCCCTTAGTGGAGAATCAACTTCCCCTCAAAGTAATACACTGAACTTTTCTCACATCTCCCTTATCCCAAATGTGACAGTAAAATCCTCTCTGAAACTCACTGATGAGGTCATCCTGATAAAATTGCCATCTCTACCTTCATAGTCAGACTTCTCCTGAAGTGATTGTAAGCATTACAGTGATCTCTAGGTCATGTAAACTGGATAGGTTGGAAGTTCAGTACCCAACTTAGAAACCTCGATCATAAGTTCATAGGTTCATAGGTGTCTACTAGGCTAATGGCCCTGGAGCCTTTACAAGCCTAGCCCAAAAAAATTGCCCAGGAACCATGCCACCCAATGTTCGTTCACAGTGCCCGTATCCAGTAGTGCAACTGGAATGATCCCTGGACTGAACTTTCTGTTACCCATCCACTCATCAAGATTTCTCTTGAAGAGGGGCAGTGAGGTACTCTGCTTGACATGAATGGAAAGCTTATTCCAGAGTATGGACAGTCTTTGGGAGATGAACCTGTCCCCTCCAGCATGTTCTGTTAATTGTGGTAATGAGGTTGTAATTTCTGGAGCATGTGGCTTGGGGGATTGGGATTTCTTTTTAGATGTAGCATTTCAAGTAGGGCTGGGTTGGACATGGCTTTGTAAGTCAAGCAGAGATCACCTCTAACTAGATGATAATAGACTGAGAACAGCTGAAGTTTCTTGAGTCTGTCCATGTAGGACATGTTTAAGGCCTAGGATCCTTTTTGTGAGGTACTTTGGTGGCCTCTTCAGCTGTTGTAGATGACTGGTCAGGTACATGTCAAATAGGGCATTATATTCGATGATTGGTCTAATGAGGGATGAGTAGAAAGGACTGATGACCTCTTTCTTCCTGGATGTGAAACCTTTGGTTATAAGATGTGTCACGTAGAAGGACTTTCTGACCACAGTGACAATGTGGTGGTCGAAGGTGAGGTGGCTGTCGACCAGGGTCTCTTATGGCCCCTTCAGTGTTCAGTGGGCTCCCATCAATGTGGTAATTCATGTGAACTGAGTTTTTTCCAAAGGGTATGATAACACATTTTTTGGCATTAAGCTTCAGGCCGTGGATCTGACACCAGTCATTGGTCTCAGAGAGGCCCTTTTGTAGGATGTCTGCATCACTTGGGGAGTTGATAATGACTCCTAGCTTGCAGTAATCAGTGAACTTGTTCAACCAGTGTCCTTCTGTGTTTACCCAGACATTTGAGAAGTAGATGCCAAAGAGGAGAGGGCCCAGGACCGAGCCCTGTGGAACTCCACTCGTGACTGATCAACAGTCTGACTTGGAATCCACAACTTTCACTCTGTGGGTCCAGTCTGTGAGCCAATTTCCAACCCACTTAGTGGTGTAAGGATTGATGCCTAGTTTAGTGAGTTTATCAATGATACCTGAGTGGGGAATGGTATCAAAGGCCTCGGCCAGGACGAGGTAGGGCGTATGCACTGCCTTACCCTCGTCCACAGCCTTGTTGACTGCTTCAAAGAAGTCAACCAGGTTCAGCAGGCAGGATCTCCCCTTGACAAAGCCAAACTGTGTGGGGTCAAGAGTTTGGAGATTGCCTATATCTTTGTTAAGCAGGTCCATAATGATGTGCTTCATAGCTTTGCATACCAGGCTTGTCAGGCTAATGGGGCAATAGTTCCCAGGGTCTGTAGGGTAAACGTTTCCATCCTTTACATATCATTTTTTTTATGTGTGCGCAAGCTATTACACAATTATGTTGTCTGCCTACAGCAGTGGTTCAACACACTGATGAGGTTATAATTTTGCAATTGAACTTAAGCTATTTTAATATCAGATTTCTACTGCTGCGCCTGCATGTGTGATAGTATTCTCAATAACATGTAAATAGCTAGGTAGGATGTTCGACTACAGTAGTCCTTAACTTCTTCAAGTATGACTTACAATGCATATGTAGTGCAACTTTTTCAAACCCTGATTGGCTGTAAAAATAATTATACTAGATACATCTCCTTGGCAATACATTGGTGATGTCATCCCTTCATAGGTGCTTTCTGTCACAACTGCATTCAGTATTCTCCTGTGGTGCTGTCTTCTGATAATGTGTGTTATATATGTTGAAAGTGGGATATGTAGGTGGTTTGATTCCATATCTGTTTCAACAGTGTGACATTTATTACTGCCTTGTAACACTGGCGATCTCACAACTTTTATATATCCATGAAATTATGGGTTAAAATTACAGTGACACTCTATGATACTAGCAATTCATAGCACCACCAGAAAGAATAACATTTGGTCCACACAATGGTTACATGCTGCTAACATACCTACAGCATGACACATTTGAAGAGCACATTCTCCTGTGTTGCATGACTTTGACAGTGTGCTTTATATATTGCGTAACTACATATGTAGGGTGCTTCAGTCCATATACATTGTGACACTACATATGTAGCATGCTTGAGTTCATATACATTATATAACCACATATGTAGCATGCTTGAGTCCATATACATTGTATAACTACATACTGTAAGTAGGATGCTTGAGTGCAGCTGTGGGTGTGTCCTTCACCCTCATACTTATATGCTTTCCTGCAGGAACATATATGATGTGTAGCTGTACAGTGTTATTATGCACTTTGGGCACTTTTTATCATAAACATCCAGCTAATAAACAGTTGTGATATCATCCATTTAACTGGGCACTGTCTCAGTTGTACCTCAACGTGGTTGTGTGGTGCTTGGCATTTCAGGCAAAAAGTTTAGCTTGCACTTACTTGAAATGCACCCATTCATGCTCAGACTATGCTGTGTTAGTATTATTGTGAATGCATGTCACTAACAGTGTTGTCATTCACAGTGGCTTTGTGCACATGTAGATGCCGGCTCCTCTTACTGAGAGCAGTGACAATTTGTCACATAGCAATGCTTTTTTTCAGAAACATGATGTCAATGGCCTCCAATGTTCCTTAAATTACATTTGTAGGAAGTGTATCCTCTGGTATGAGGAAATGAGACAACTTCCTGGCCATTGCTGTTATACTACTGCAATCACAGGCAAACATATTCCTTGCAGGAAGTTTGTGATGTCATGCCTTCACATAACCACATGTGTCACACTTGCGGCGATATTACTACCACAGTGCATTCATCCTGGGTAATATCCATGTATTTTCTGCTGTTAAATGCTCATGAATCCAACATCCACATTCAGTGCCTGTTAGCATTGTGTAACTTATACTGTAATGAATGACTGACGTGTACCACTGCGATAATGTGTCCATTCACATTGCAATGGATCTTCACAATCTCTTTTATAGCAGAGACTGTTTAGCACACATACAGATGATATAATTATTTAGCATAGGTGGTTTCTAATATTACTTGTACAACTTCTACTGTGGCACTTGAGGTTCATTAAGATGTCATTAGAGAGTAGAGTTGGATCCCTTGTTGTTGAGTCCTGACAATAGTAGCATTACATGAATGCAACGCCATTAGGAAAAAAAAATTGCATCTACTTACTGTTATTCTTTTTGTAGGACAATGATATGTCATCACAGGTTGTGATTGCATGGCATTGAAATGTTTATTTGCAGTATGTCATGGAGTCATCCTGTGCTTTGAGTATCAGCATTTATAGCATACCTACACAGATATGCAGCTGTTCAATTCTGGGATGGTATATACTCTACATGATGGAGACATATTTCTTGTCAAAGGCAATCAGTCGAATTGCAATGCTCAGGGTTGTGTAGACAGTAACATGTGAAGCTCATGTCTGGCATTCTGACTAACTCTGTTCATATGATATCCATGCTTCCTGTATTAAAACACATATTCAGTTTAGTTATTTGTGACAGCCTCCAATTCTCTCTGATGTGACACATGCAGTCAATGCAGGGGTCTGGAGAGTGCCTTGTATAATAAGCAGGGGTGTTCATCTGCTAACATCTGTCAAACTACAGTGGCGTAAAAACACTCACAGGCCAGCTTTTCCATGCATTGTTATGCCATATGGGTCAGCAATATACCTATATGATATGACAGAGCTGTCTGACCTTCAGGGTGTTCTTCCTTATGTGACTGATATGCATATGTCTGCAATGCTGCTGATTGTTAAGCATCTGTCTGATATATTTTCAGGCATGTGTTCTTACATGACATTATGCAAGTATTTCTTAGGTCATTTCTTGCTCATATGCATTACCTATTCACAAGATAAATATGCTCTCTTTTGCATGTCATACTCTAGACGTGTTTTATACTGCCATTGTTTCTGTCACAATATATGGCTTACTGGCAGATGTGTGATTCCATATGCATGTTCATCTCTAGGGAATGCAGGGTGACCATCAGGAGCTGTGATTGGTCCACTTTTACAACGCTTTCTATTATATTGCCAATGCTGGATTGCTGCTCTGTTACTTTTCCCTGTAATTGTATGAGAGCATGCCCAATATTAGTATATCAGACATGTTTGCAAGTCATCAAAGTCAACAGTAAACTCTTGAAATGTCATTGACCTTAGTTGCTTATGTATGTTGTTTGTTATTAGACTGCCATGCGTCATTGGCATAAACATACAATACTTGTCTAGTACATGCTCATAGGTAATGAACCCCTTTCCTACTGGTGCCACAGTGATTTCTTTGCATAGATATGTTCAGGTCTGAGTTATTTGACATTACAGCTATAATGTCCTCATACCTCTCAACTTGCAAACATCAAAAATCTGGACAAAGGCCCATAAAAAATATATACAAAGCTCTATGCTGATTAACATAATTTTTGCATACATAATTATGTAACCCCACCCACTCCAATGGGATTGTGAGATACCAACATTCAAACACAAATTGAAGAATATACAATATATAAAACACCAACTATCCTTCAGAAAAGGCAAGCTAACACAAAACCTGTTATTCTAACAGAATTCTAAGTTTATAAGAATAGTATTTAAAATCTGTCCATATTTTTTGGGGATTTGTTCCCCATTCTTTAAGGATGTATGCAGATTTCTTGTGTTAGGAAGTTGGAAGGTATGATGGTAAGTAGGGTAAGTTCCTTAATGCCCTGGCCAAATTTCCCCTAGCAATATAAAAGCTGCCTTGGGTATCCCTTGAAAAGAGGCTACTACTAGCCTAGTGGGACTAACCTGGTCAATAAAGGATAAATAAAATAAATATGTCACTGAGTTTTGTAGATGTGTAAAATGGAAAACAAATGACTGCAAAGAGCACATAAGCTGTAAACACAGTATGGGGAAATCATGTAAATCATATCCACAATGTAATATATCAGCATAGCAAATTGCAGACCAATAACCCATCATATGTAAATAACAAATCTTGATTTAAGCATTGCATACACTTATAAATTATATATTTATGAATAGTCAAAAGTTACTTTTATGTTACTACTTAGTTATATTTTTATTCTGATAAACCAAAATGTTTCATCACTGAAATCAAAATACAGACCGGATCATCTTTTAACAAACTGAAGCCCTCCTGTCTCACTTAAAGCCTGCTCCCTTGCCTATTTGTAATACAGGTAACACAGCTCTCATGCAACTCACAACATCATCCTTTCATTTTCTTTATGTGTTTCCAGTTATGCATAATGGTGATGTTCTATACTTTAGTATATATTCCAGGGTAGTAACAACACTAGCATGACACATCAGTGCAGACAAGCACAGATTCAGGCACTCTACTCCCGTATCATTTCCCACTCATCTGGCCTTAGAATGCAAGTAGCCTAGTCATCAGTAGCCATGTTGTAATTTTCAGCACCAATTTTCTCTGCCATTCTGCATACAGTTCTCCCCTATTCAGCAACAGGACACTACATGTGCTGAGATTAGCCCCCCACCACCAAAAAAAAAAGCCTTTAATCAAATATTCACATTTCTTTCACAGTTTGGCTTCTTAGAGACTTTAAATGCTTCCAGCTAAAAACAGCAGTGATCTGTGCTCATATACCACATGTACAAGGTTTTAACAATCTTTAGCAAGTCCTAATTTATACAACTTTTAACTTATCTACATCTGAAAATAAAAAGGTAGCATTGTTGCATTCTGCAACTTCTTAAGCAAGTAGCATCTATGACTACTAAGCAAACAACAGTTTTATCCATTAGGAAATTATTATTTTTTTATGATCACTGTGTATATAAATGTTACCTTTTGTTATTCATTTCAAATGCAGTATGCAAACATGAGAAATGTTTTACAGTTCCAAAATGTTAAATACAGATTACACCAGGAAAAATAGTTTTTTTCCTCATCAACTGCATTCATACATATTATTACTATATTCCAGCCACAGCAAAAACATTTCATCAGTGACCAACATCTTAACGTACCCTTGTAGGCTATAAAAGCATAGGTTCATAGGTTCATAGGTTGGTACTAGACTATCAGCCCTAGGTCCTATACAAGCCTAGCCATAACAATTCCCTGGCTGTTTCTTCCCACACTATTTACTTCCCTGGACCCCTGTCTAGCAGGTCAACTGACATGATCCCTGGGGTGAATTTCCTTTCTCCCATCCAATCGTCAAGGTTCCTTTTGAAGAGGACAAAAGAGGCACTCTGCTTGACATGTATGGGCAATCTGTTCCAGAGTCTGGGGAGTCTCTGGGTCAGGAACCTATCCCTCCAGCATGTTTTGTTTATTGTGATGACAAGGTTTAGATCCCTGGAGCATGTGGCTCTGAGGGATTGGGATTTCTTTAAGTGTAGCATGTCCAACAGCTCTGGGTTTGATATGGCCTTGTATGTTAAGCAAAGATCGCCTCTGAGTAGATGATATGCGACAGAGTATAGTTGGAGTTTTTTAAGGTGGTCAGAGTAGGGCATCTGCTTTAGGCCTGTGATTCTTTTAGGGAGGTATTTCTGTGGTCTTTCCAGTTGTTGCAGATGTCTTGAGAGGTACATACCAAACGGGGCGTTGTATTCTATAATGGGTCTAATGAGGGATGAGTACAGTGGGACAATGACCTCCTTTTTTCTGGATGAAAAGCCCTTAGTGATGAGGTGTGCCACATAGAAGGATTTCCTGACTGTTGTGGCGATGTGGTTATCGAAGGTGAGACCACTGTCCACCTGTGTCCCTAAGTCTCTTATCACACTTTCGGTGTTTAGTGTACTGCCACCTATATGGTAATTCACGGATACATGTTTTTTCCCAAAGGGGATAACTATACATTTCTTGGCATTGAGCTTGAGCCCATGGCTCTGGCACCAAGCATCTGTTTCTGTAAGGCCCTTTTGTAGTGTATCCGCATCATTTGGGGATTCAATAATGGCTCCCAGTTTGCGGTCATCTGCGAACTTTGTTATCCAGAGTCCCTTAGTGTTGGCCTGTACTTTAGAGAAGTAGATGCCAAACAAGAGCGGTCCCAGGACTGAACCCTGAGGTACTCCACTTGTCACTTGTCTGGAACTGGATTTGGAGTCGGCTACTTTTACAGTGTGGGTTCTATCAGTAAGCCAGTTAGCAACCCATTGGGTGACGTAGGGATTAATGCCCAGCTTAGTAAGTTTATCTATGATTCCAGAGTGGGGGATGGTGTCAAAGGCCTTGGCAAGGTCTAGATAGGCTGTGAGGACCACCTTACCCTTGTCCATGGCTTGGGAGACTGATTCAAAGAAGTCCATCAGGTTCAGGAGACAAGATCGGCCCTTCACGAACCCAAACTGGGTGGGGTCTAGTGTTTGAAGGTTGCCAATGTCTTTGTTTATACATTCCATGATAATACGCTCCATGGCCTTGCAGATAAGGCTTGTCAGACTGATGGGACAGTAGATTCTGGGATCCGAGGTGGATCCCCCCTTGTGGAGTAGGATAACTGTAGCTCTGCGCCACTCAGTGGGCATGAAACCTGAGGTGAGGCTATAATTAAACATGACACTTAGGTGAGGTGCCAGTTCATATTGTAGTTCATGTAGTACACAGCCCGGGATGTCATCTGGTCCCATGGATGCTGTATTCTTAGCTTTGGAGAGTGCATTTTTTACCTGTGTGGCCGTTATTACCGGAATTTGGCAATCTTCCTGTATTGAAATGGGCCATTTAGGGGGTGAGAAGGGGGTGAAGTTGGCACTGAATCGATCTGCATGATTATTGCATATCTTTCAACTGTCCAAATTTATGAAAAATGTCACATTTTTGATCTGATCCTCATAAAATTTGTGGTTTTCTGGAAAATTATGTGGACTGAAGTCACTATATAATGACAGGCACGAGTTTCAGACTTCATATCCTCCAGAAAATGCATGCAAATGCTAATATAAAAATTGTTCTATCAGCTTTCTATGTTGTAAGCGCAATATTTTAAAAAAATGTCCCTGATTGCTGGCACCCTCTCCGCCATGATTTTTGTCTTTTTCTGAAACTACTAGTAGTACAATGACAGTGCTTCTCTTAACAATGTGACAACTGGTATAAAAGTATAAACGCTTGTACACAAACACACTTTACCAATGAAATGAGACAAAAGATAAACTGGAGAGCTACAACATTGGGTGTTTATGATGTCCCAGTAGCAGGAAACCCCAATGTCTTACATTATTGACTGATTGAAGTCCTCAGTGATTTACTAGAAAGTCAAAATTTTATGAAGGATGTTGCAGAAATGTAAGACAAAAATCAAGGAAATTTGAGCGGTATGAACACTGCTGACTGGAACAAGGTTAAGTATGGAGGTGCTTGGATTGCACTTTAGCATAATTTACAAATGAAATCCAATACTCTTAATGAAACAGAATTTTGTAGGAGATGACCCCCCCCCCCCACAGAAAGTAAAAAAATTGGTCCTCTAGTTTATAATAAAGAAAATGGATACTGAGGATCATCATAAGTTGTCAGGAAGTGAGTGGAAACCATGATAAAAGTGAAAAGCTTGTGTGACCAACAAATGAGCAAAATGTTATAAAAATGTGGTCAGTATAAAGATTAAAATCATTGTCTAAGAAAAACAAGCTGTCTACTTTTTAATAATAAATTAAACTGATAATTACTTCTAGTACTTGGCTCTTTTCATTGTAGCTTTGTTTAAACACTGCACCTTTAAAAATAATGCAGTAAGCACAGCTCTTGGTTTCCTAAACTTGCAGTTATTAACAAAACGTGCATCTGTTTTGACTTTATACTTAGATGCCTGTTCGTTATTCATATTTAAAACAGTTTTTATCTATCAATTTACTGGTAGACACCGGACAATGTCAGGAGCAGCTCCTGACTCCTGTCCATTTTTGTTGATATTCTTGCTGACTCAGCTATACAAGGTCTTCTTTGTTTTCTGTCCATTTTTATTGTCACCAAAGTCTGCGGGAGTGTAGGTATTGAGGACGGGTCTGGGAAATCTTAGTAATGACTTGCATTAACAATGGGTTGAAGGCTGTTGCACCCTATGCTTTACTCCTATTAATAACTTATTAGTGAAGGGGATTTATTGCTGTTATCACCCATAAATAAAAACAAAGCAACCAAGCACACATAGAGAAAGGATAATATCTCTCAGTTATCAGATTTTCACAGTAAGTACAGTTTTTTGCCTCCTATTTTTGGTCTGCTCCTCATAAGAAATGTGGATTTCTGGCAATTCATTGAGGACTGAAGTCATTGTATAATGACACATGTTTGACTTTCAGACTTCAGATCCTTCAGAAAAAAAATGTTAAATCTTTTATTATTGCAACAGAACTGTCTGGAGAGGTTAGACAAAAAAGGTGGAGAATTTTCCTATGAAGATAAAGGGTGGCATATTTATGTGCTGCAACACTGTACATAATACAAGAACGAGTACGTGACTTTAGGAATTAAGAGAGCAGCATCCAGAAAATGCTACATGCATTTCCAATAAAACCAATAAAACCACGTTCTACAATGGATCTTAATTATCTCAAACCAGGCAGATCTGCATTTCAGTGCTACAGCTCAGCAACAAATCTACATGCAGGCTGTCACATTTGAAGATACTCAGTCTATATTTCATATACATGCCCGTCTGTGATACAGCCATCTTATGTTTTTAATATTTAATAAACTGTTTGATGTTTAAACAGAAATAATCATCATTGAAAAAAACATCATGTAACAAAGTGCAGAAATTGCAAATTTCAAAGAATTAAATTTGTATTTCCATTCATTGTTTGCAATGCATTCACAACCTCTGGTGTTGCAAGCTTCTCTAACAGATCTGCGGGTTCAGAGAAGTTACCTCAATCTACGGCGCACACACCCTTGCATACTGCCAGCTATAAACAATTGTCTGAGCTAGTTTGTTTTATTTTTTTGTTTAAATCTCCATCTCAGTCTCCCAGTCAAGCAGTGCCTCATGAAGCTCATAACATTGCAGAACACGCTGGCGTGATGATGTCAGCCAAAACTTGTAAAAAACAAAGTGGGACTTGAAAGGGCCACACGTAAATTCGTGGCACCCCATTATTTTGCCCTCAAAACTGGTAAAAAAACAAGGAATTTGGTACAGTTGAAAGGTATGAATGTCCTTTCATTTTTTTATTGGTGCTGTCAACATTCATAAATCAGTTCCCTGTATATGCATCCTTTTATGCTATAAATGAATTCTATGCATTCACTCTTGTAATGCATCTTCCGTCTTTGAGCACTGTTATCTGATGTCGTCCAGTTAATTTATATGGATATCGCAGCTGCACTGCCTTTATTACAATGCAGCCTTATGTCCATATCCACATCTTTTATCAGCATGCCCTTTATTATTTCTGTGCTTACCTGCGGGATTGGTAATGTTCAGAATGCTTCTTATACAGCTTCATCACATTTGTCTGCAAGATACAACTACTGTAACATTTCCCCTCTGTAACATTGCATTTATTTTATCATTCTTATGTCTGCCTATTCCCTCATTTCACTGCACATTGTTCTGTATTGTTTCCCTGTAGTTGCCCTTAATACTTGTGGGCTACAGCATGTGCACATAACTGAGCACTGAAGAATCCAGACCTCATATAAACAACCAAGAAAAAAGCAGCAAGTCTGCAGAGACTCCGACCAGTCACAAACTCACAAATGTGTATTCCAATTCAGTAAAGTAGCAACAGAAACTTGCAAAAGATTAGCACTTTTGTTTATTCCATAGCAAATGTCATCAGGTAATGGAGAAACAAACTGACATAGTTTAAATTTCCTTGTTAAGATCACATAATCATTGTGATGCAACAAATGGTACATTCAAAGTACATTTAAAGGAACATGACAAAATTTGTTGTGTACCCCATTCTAAACACATATAAGATTTTAATACATTTTTGTAAATGAATACACAGCTAAAAATCTGAATAAAATGCACAAAAGCATAAAACAATATGATACATCTGAAATAATAATATTGTCTGTATGCATTTGTATGTAAAATTAATGTACAGTTTAAAAAAAAGTCATTGTGCAGAAAAAATGCATTTCACACTACAAATAATTCTTGTAATTTTATAGTTACCTCTCTTAAGCTTTTAATTTTAATACACAACTGATAGATGTTTGCTCATTAAGGCCCAGCCATGTACTGGCATTAAGGTTTAACTGCCAGTATAACCATCTTTTTTCAAGTAACAATTGCCAATGGCCGCCACATATTTTTTTCTCTACTTGTTCTATGACTACAAATTTAAAGCTATGACCAAGATGTTCTGTAAGATGTTATGCTAAGGCATTTTTATCAGTACTATTTCTAATATCATATTTGTGGTCATAAATACAATTCCTTAATGTGTGTTCCATCTACTATCTAGAGAAACCACAGCCAAGAGAACGGGCTTGGCAGAATCAGTGGGGAAAGAAGACCATATTGAGCTTGACTCGTCTAGCACTGTGAAGAGACATGAGAGGTGTATAATAAGTGGGAGGCCTCGGCCACCAGTGAAATACACTACTCTTATCGTTTCTTCACTTAGCTGTTGATTCAGGGGGTTTAGCCCCACCAGGGCTCTCGTTTCTGGCTCCAGTTGCCCAGGTGTCCAGGCACAACCTACTCCAGGGACAGTGTCAGGTGGGGAGTTTAACTGGGGCGGTACACCTGTCAAAGAGTAACACAGGTGTCCAAATGTGACCTCAGGGAGGACAGAAACCTCCTGTGGAGCAGAAGGGCAAAAGCTCACTTGATCTTGATTTTCAGTATGAATACAGACTGTGAAAGCAGGGCCTGATGATCCTTCTGGCTTTCTGTGTTTAAGGCGGAAGTGTCAGAAACGTTACCACAGGGATAACTGACTTGTGGTGGCTAAGCATTCATAGTGATGTCACTTTTTGAGCCTTTGATGTTGGCTCCTTCTATCATTTTGAAGCAGAATTCACAAAATGTTGCATTGTTCACTCATTAATAGGGAAAGTGAGCTGGGGTTAGACCATCATGAGACAGGTTAGTTTTACCCTACTGATGATGTATTGTTGAGATAGTCATCTTGCTCAGTACGAAAGGAGCCACAGGTTCTTCCCAATGTAGAAAAACAGACACTCCTGGCATAAGGCAGCGTACACCATCTTTGATGTTTCGCAGTTATATGCTCCACTTATGTGCAAATTGTTGTCCTTTATTTTAAAAGTCTCACATACCAAAGTATGTCTACAATAAGAACATCTGCCATATTTGTTCATTTACATAGGTCTGTTTACCATTTACCTTTTTAGTCTCTTTGTTGGAACATTCAACAATGTTTTTAAGTCCTTTTCTATAAACAATCTGTGGCCTTGTACCTATTTGTTCTTGTAAGGACTTGTCATCTCCCAAAACAGACCAGTTTTTTTCAATGATGTCCTTAATCATAGTACTATCTGTGTTGAAAATGGTGATAAATGAGTTCCTGAATGTGTGCGTAGAATGAGATAAACAATGAATGTTGTTATTACTACTGAGTACTATGACTGCCATTTCAGTTTATTGAAGCCCATTACTGATGCTTGTTTCAAGAGCATTTTCATTCATACTTGTAGCATGAATGTTTGGTCTGGTCTCAGTGTCCACCATGGGTCTACAGAAATTGCTTTGTCTTTTATTTATGACTTCATACGTCAATTTATCAATAAACCCATTTGGGTATTCTCTAGCCAGGAGCATGTTTTTAATGTTCACACCCTCGTCTAGAAAGTCTTCAAACATGGAAGTCATGTGGGCAGCTCAGGCTAATTGTCCTTTTACTGCTGCAAGTTTTTATGTCTATGAGTGGGAGCTAGTGTAAAGGAAGTAGGTATTAGAATGTGTTGGCTTGCATCTATATTACAAGATTGAATGCTTAGGTGATCGAACAACTAAACATCGAACTTGTAATATCGAACCCAAAAACATTGAACAGCGCAGGAAAACACATCGGTCGGCCACGGGGTAAAAAAAAAACTTTACATCCAAACTAAGTGGGGGGCTTTGCCCCCCACACCCCTCCTAACTAAATATACCAACTCCGGGATCACTCTACAATACACAAAACAACAAAATCCAGTGAACGGCCAAGGGAAATCTTTCCCTGTGTTAAATTGGCTGCTGGCTGTTTTTTGCTTTCAATATTACAAGTTCGATGTTTAGGTGTTCGATCACCTAAGCATTCAATCTTGTAATATAGACCCGTTGGCTTTCTATATATTCTGGAAATGTATTTCCCTGTTGTCATATTCTTCATAAGCCAAATATCTAAAAATTCAATACTGGAATTGTTACATTTGTATGTAAATTTAAAAAAAATTGGTGGTATTGTTGATGAATTCCATGAACCCCACTATCTTTTCTTTCTTGTCTGTTTCATCTCTGTTGTCTCAAACAATAAAGATGTCATCCAGGTACTGGGTGTATAACTGACATGTTTTAAAGTGTTCAGAATGTATTAAATATGTTTTCTCCCACTGTATCATTATGATGTTATCAAAGAGGCCCCCACATGCTGACCCCATCAACACTACTGTGTGCTGTAATTAGTATTTACTGTTGAATCGTAAAAGGTTATTTTTCAAAACTATGTCAAGTAAAGTTTCAAAAAGATCACTCTCATCCTGCGTGGCTCCTTTTTCAAATAAGTACACAGTAAACCAAGTAAAACCAAAATAATGTGGGATCGAAGTATAAAGGTCTTTGACATCTATTGTCAGGAATGTGTAGCTTCTATTGAAGTTCAACTCATTGATTTTCCCAAGGAATTCCCATGAATCTTTGCAAATATAATTTTCTTGCCTTAGCAATGGTTTGTTTTTCATCTAGAAATCTAGCACAGAGGTGGGTAATGAAGCCTCTAGCATCTACTGTTGGTCTCATTGGTGGGTTTTGGATGCTCTTATGAATTTTGGGTACACCAAAAATGACAGGAATAGTGGGTGTTGTTACTTCAGGATAGTGGAACTCATCTAAACTTACTTGTCCCTGAATAAACATATCATTCAAAATATTCCTTATTCTGTGGGATGCAGTATTCAGTTCATTCAATGACACCTCCTTATTTTATGGGATGCAGTATTTAGTTCATTCAGTGATACCTCCATATAACATTTTCTTAGACATTCAGCATTCTGTTAGTGTATTCACATATTTCCATAACAACAGTCCCACCCCTCTTATCAGGTGTCATAATTCTCAAGTCATTGTCCTTTAATTCATTAAGAATTTCCTTGTGTTGTTTGTTTATATTTGTTTTTATTACATTTCTTACTTAAAGCATTTTGCAAGTCTAATTCACAGACACGTTCAAAAAGCATCAAAGTTGGGTGGGTTGTACATACTGTATAACCGTATAGAACCCAAAGCTTCAGAAACATTATCAAAAAGTATACTAAAGTTTAGTTTTCTTGTAAACTGTTTCAAATCCCTTAATACGTAAGGCAAATTTGCCATCTGAGCACTGCCCATACGAGATCTGTTTTGTTTACTTTGTGTGTTGCTGCATGTAAGCACCTTTCCATGGCCATAAACACTATTGCTAGCCACAGAAAGGTGCTTGCATCTGTGTAGATGCAAAGAGCATCATGCATATTCAATTAGCACTGCTGCTCATTGCGTTAGCGCATTTACTTTATGTAGGCACCTCTTGGCACCTACACAGTTGTAAATGAATTGCAGGAATGAGTCAGTCACAGCAAATTTCATTGTGGTATAAGTTTTCCACATAATTTTTAAAACATTCACAGTGGCTGAAATCGTTGGCTCTTAACTTGCAAGTGTGACATCATTATTTAATAAATAATTAAAATCTCTCATAAAATTAAACTTCTTTTCAAGTATTTAATAGGGTCAAGATAATTGTTTCTCTCATTAGATCAAAGCACTCTGAAACCAATACATATTAGTTCACATAAAATTTTTCTTTTGATATTCTGCAATTAATATGGAAAACATGCCTTTTCAAGCTATGTGCTATATGCAGGAAACAGCTAGAACATTTTAAAACAATGAACCATTATACATGTTTTCTTGACAAGGGCTAATTTCCAGCCATTCTCATCTGTTTGTCAAATGGTCCTTTTAATTTCTCTTGCAGACCTAAATATGCAGTACTTCAACTTATCCATCTCATCTGTTTGTCAAGTGCTCTTTGTAGTGTCTCTTGTAGACCTAAATATGCGATACCTTCTCCGAAGCAGAGTTTCTTGCAGTAAATGCGTAAGTAGCTATGTTACTGTTCATTACATGTTAACAATGCTACCTCTGTACAGTATAATGCATATTATACTGTATAATGTGATAGAACAATATATAATAATATTGACTTATTGCAAAGCATGTAAGAACAATTATATTTACTGTTTGTATTACAACTACTTTCTATAAATGAGATTTTCTGTATCTTAATTAATATCACTTGTGTATCTGAATGACTCTCATTTCAGCTACATTTCTGTAAATATACATTTGCACATGGGTCAAGGCTGAAAAGGCCATTAGACCAGTCCAACCACCTGGTCAACAGAGTAAAAAATAAAATAAGTAAAATAAAATAAAAGATTTTTCCAATTCATATATAAGCTATGCAGACTGTATAAGGCATTCTTAAAATATTAAAAAAACCCTTCTTCACTACTTTTCACAATTCATATATTCAAATGTCTCATACATGTATATGCATGTATGTATGTATGTATGTATGTGTGTATGTGTGTGTGTGTGTATATATATATATATATATATATATATATATATATATATATATATATGTATATATATATATATATATATATATTATATATATGTGTGTGTGTGTGTGTGTGTGTGTGTGTGTGTGTGTGTGTGTGTGTGTGTGTGTGTGTGTGTGTGTGTGTGTGTGTGTGTGTGTGTGTGTGTCTCTCTCTCTCTCTCTCTATATATATATATATATATATATATATATATATATATATATATGTATGTACATATATATACAGGTGTACTGAATTTAAGTAAACCATCAGACATCAGTGTTCAAAATATTGACTAAAAAATGACACATAAACGTTGGCATGCTGCCATTGGGAAAGGACATATTCCCTAACCCAAGAATTATGCAGTCTCACACACCTGCTGACCATCTACTTAGATAACCAGATTTTCTCAACTAAACAGATGATAACCATAGACAGTCCTGACAAAATATAGTGCTCCCATATGTGTACATTATACAATTTTTAGCCTACTCAATTTTCTCCAAGATCTCATTTCTGAACAACTCATGCATTTGCACCTGCCTTTTTTGTGTCACTGCTAAGCACAGACTTAGACTGATTAACTCCAGAGAAAGTGTGAGTTGTGGTCCACTTTTCTCACTCCCAGACTCCAATTCCCAGTTGCCCCCAAGACCATCCATTATATGTGCTGTGATCTCCACTAACAGTCACAATCTCAAGACACACCTCTTAAAAATAAACCACAATAAAACAACATAACCTTCTTACCTGATTGCCCTCATAAGCAGTACTACAATATTACTGGAAGTTTAATCTCCCTTTTACAACTTCCTATGCAAAAACAATATACTTCCATTGAACAAAATGTTCCTCTTTCTAGAACTTACCCTGTTCTGCCCTCTTCTCCCTGTTCTTTCCTCTTCTCTCCATCACCCCTACAACCATTACCAAACATCTTCATAAAACACATATCCAACTAATCATTACATCACCATTTATTACCCCTACTTCTATAACTTCCACACCAACAATTAACCATCATAATACCCCAGTAATTATACCAAACCCACTCCCCAGCTCTTTACTGTCAGGATGACTCTTCTTTATAATTACTAAGACTTGGAAACATTTTTTCTCTCTGCCTAAAAACACCAAAGACCTCCATCATATTATCCTCCATAATCTTTATACTGCTTCTAAAGAGTAACATTGAACTCAACCCATGCCCAACAACTCCCTTTCACTATCATCAGACCTACTGTGTTCCTACTCTGACCTGTACCCTGTGTAATGTCCATAGCATCAGAAACAAGCTAGACCACATAAGTGCTTTTATTTCCCAGCACTACCCAGACAATCTAGCAGCCACATAGTCCTGGCTCAACAAGACTCATCCAACTTCTAACCTCCTACAAGTATTTCAGTTATGCCAGACCAGGCAAACCCTCTTGTGGAGAGTATCTTATTATGTACAAAAATATCCTAAACCTGGAAGTCATTGCCAAGGAAAACCCACCTCACACTCCATTCCTAAATGGATTCTCCTAAAATTTCCAGCTCACAAAGGCAAACCACTGCTGTCTGATACAGCTTATGTACCACCCCCTGCTTCATTAAATAAATTTAAATCACTCACCACTAACATTCTTAATAACTGTCCTAAACATAATAACATAATCATTCTAGGTGACTTCAATGTTAATTATCTTGGCCCTCTTTCCTATGATGTGAGTACTTTCCTAGCAGACCTAGGTCTCCTACAACTCATAAAAGAACCATGAAAACCTCAGATCCTCCAACACTCTACATTCAACCTGACTATTACAGACATACCAAACTCCATTAGCAATATAAACATTCTGCCATCTTCACTAAGTGGCCACTGTCCAATCACCTTTACAGTTATCAAGTATTCTATCAAACTGCCACCAATATTAAAAGCCTTCAGAAACTAGCATAGAACTAATATTGGCAAACTCAGAAACTTTCTTACAATTCATAACTGCAATCATATACTCTCCTAGCATGACACCTCATACAGCAGCCGTAAGCCTAACCAAATTTCTTCTCCAGCTGCGAGACAAATTTTTCCCACTTATCTACAGGCTTTATAAACCCAGCAAAACTGAATGGCTATCCTCTGAACTCAAATATCTGCTAACTCTAAGGGCTGAACCATGGCAAAACTGGAAACAACCCCCCCACAACTGACAATAGCACCTCCTTTATGACTTTATATATCCTAGCAAAGAGGTCCATCAGAAGGTACAAAAAAAATCTCCAAACAAAGAAACAAATTACCCTCTTACATTTCCCCACTTTTGGAAAGAAGCTGACCTTCTTACAGAAAGAAACCCTCCTTATAACACCCTTTCTACAAACATCATTCAGTGTGCTACATCAAAACATTTCTCCAGAAGATATTCTTAAAAAATTAGCAGTCTTCCATCCATAAACTCCACACCTTTCACAGATAATGCATTACCCATTCCACCACCATTCACACCCTCTTCTACTTCAAATGCATATATCCTACATAAGTCTCTACTCTGAAAATATTTTCACTGACATCCCTCCTGGATCTGACCACATAAACTCCTGATTCATATATCACTGCAAAGGTCATCTATGTCTTCCTGTCACCCACATATATATTTTTGTCTCATACAAAACATCATGACACAGATTTGGAAAACTACTCAAATTAAATCCCTCCCACAGCAAAACAACCCAAAAGATAGCTCTCACTTCCATCCAATATCCATCCTCCCAATTCAGGGTAAACTTCTAGAAAATATAGCATACACTCAACTCTCTCTCTCTATGTATCCAGTACCAGCTGCTCTCCTCCAGGAAACAAGGCTGACTCCATCATGCAAAATGCTGATAGTGGCCTCCTTACAGGTACCTTATTTACAGACCTGACAAAGACATTTGTCCTCATTGACCACTCTCTTGCTCAGAGCAACCTAAGTGAAACTGATATCAGTCCAGATGCCACTTTTTAGTTAAAAAACTTCCTCAATGGCAGATACTTGAGATATTTTAAGTATTTAATAATACAAATTCATTTGCAGCCAAATGCAAACAAAATCCTTTCTTCTATGGAGTAAATGCAATTAGAATAACAAATTTTGTGAGGGGAGGATGAAAAAACACTAAAACAAAGTATTAGAAAATATTAGTGAGCAGAAAGTAAAGTGACATACTTGCAAGTTTTCCCCATAACGTAGATATGTTCCTGTGGTACAGACACGCAGGAGTGCATGGCCAGAAATCACAGGCATAACAAGCCTTATTTAATCAGTTTGTTATATCAATTGTACTGCAGTTTTTGATATAGATATATTAATCAATTTTCTGAATTATATTGGAAGAAGTACTTCTAGTAATTGGTGGAATCATTTTCCAATTTGTTGGAGTAATTTTTGCAAAAGACTTATCTGCTGTAATCATTGTGTATGGAGGACTGCTCAGGAAGTTGTTATCAAATGTCTCAAGAGACTATGTAGAATTCCAAAATTAAAGTAGATTTTTTAAATGGGGAGCAGTCGGTATCATTAATTAGTTAATATATGAAGGAATTGAGAAAGAAAGTTGTTCTTAGTTGTACAGGAAGACAGATTTCACATGTTAGACTATGGTGCATATTGCATAATCTAAGGTGTATGAATCTAAGGATTTTTCACTGCTTTTTGTAGGATATCCACATTCTGTGTGGCAGTGATAGGGATGGAATACTCTAAGCTGGGGGTAGTACATTTATAGCTAAGATTGGTCTGGCATCTTTTCTGAGCAGATGTGAAATTTAGTAGGCCACTTTGAGTTCAGTATGTATTTTCTGAGACTACTTCTGAAAATATGGAATGATTTTAAGTATCTGCACAAAAAAAATGATACCTAGGTATTTCTCTTGGTTGCTGCTGAAAGTAGAATTTCTTGTGCACCTTTTATAGTCAGGGGGCTAAACTGTGTAAGTCTCCAGTTAGTTCCAATGTGTAACTGGATTTCTTTCTCTAAAGTGAAACCTCATTAGTTTGCAACCCATCCCATATGCTTTCAAAGTAATTTTAGAGTAGTATTAAGTGAAGGGGTTGCATCTAATTTTAGAGTAGTATTAAGTGAAGGGGTTGCATCTAATTTTAGAGTAGTATTAAGTGAAGGGGTTGCATCTAATTTTAGAGTAGTATTAAGTGAAGGGGTTGCATCTAATTTAAGAGTAGTATTAAGTGAAGGGGTTGCATCTAATTTTAGAGTAGTATTAAGTGAAGGGGTTGCATCTAATTTTAGAGTAGTATTAAGTGAAGGGGTTGCATCTAATTTTAGAGTAGTATTAAGTGAAGGGGTTGCATCTAATTTTAGAGTAGTATTAAGTGAAGGGGTTGCATCTAATTTAAGAGTAGTATTAAGTGAAGGGGTTGCATCTAATTTTAGAGTAGTATTAAGTGAAGGGGTTGCATCTAATTTTAGAGTAGTATTAAGTGAAGGGGTTGCATCTAATTTTGGAGTAGTATTAAGTGAAGGGGTTGCATCTAATTTAAGAGTAGTATTAAGTGAAGGGGTTGCATCTAATTTAAGAGTAGTATTAAGTGAAGGGGTTACATGTCTTGTGAAGACTGTATCATCAGTACATAGTAGGCATATTAGACTGAGAAGTTTTCAGAAAAGGGCATTTATGATCCAGGAGAATAAAAGTGGTCCAAGGACTGAATGTTGCAGAACACCAGCAATAATATTTTGAATGACAGCGAAAGTTTTATAAATGAAAGGATATCAGGTGCATATGTATGTGGAGAATTTACATAGCTTGAGTTTATTTATTATGTCATGAATGTAGACATACACATTCAAAGGCCCTTTTTACGGATTTTAAAATTGCTACTATAATTTTGCCATATTGGAGTATATGGTATATATAAGAACAACCATGCCGTTGCTGTGTTATACTTTTGTCTGAAACTCTGCTGTCTGTCAGACTGAATACTGCACTGTATGAAGTATTTCAGTGTTTGCTTATATATAAACTTTATTAGTGATTTTGCTATTGGACGTAAGTTAGCAATGGGACAGAATTCTCCATTCATTTTAGGAGAGTTCACTTTGGCCCAGGAGTCACAGTTACCTGTATAAATAGTCTAGAGATGTTCATTGAGGTTAGGGTAAAATTAAAGATGTATGTGAAAATAAAAGAAAGTGAGCATTGGCTCATCCTTAGAAGTAGAGGGTTTATTGTGTAAAGGTTCCTATTGAAATGATTAGGTAGTTTGCTAAGTAGATTTTTTATTTTTTCCTAGTAATAGATTTTAAAATGAATTGGGGATATTTTAGCATGGGAAGCAATGGGTTAATGCTCATTTTTAATTTCTTCAAGTCTTTTGGGTTTCTAATACCATGATCTGAATGGGCCCCATTCTAAGTCAAAGTGCGATTAAAGTTCATGAAATTAGTATTGTTTCAATCTTTGATGTCACCCAAAAGTGCTCTTCGCAGCATCAGCAATGTGCTCAGTAATGACTCCTTCTGCAATTTGTATGGGGTTACATGGTTTGGTAACATATCTAAATAAAATTGTAGATTCTTTTTTATAAGACCCGTTGCTCCTACTAGTATTGGAACTGTCTGGGTATCTTTCTTCCACATTGCCCTCATTTCTGCCTGCAGAACATGATATTTTATAACTTTGTGTCTCTCTGTATACAAGATACTGCAGTCACTGGGTGTGGTAATTTCAATGATCAATGTTACTTTTGTCTTCTTTTTTTGGACCACTATATCCATTTGTCTAGCATCTATCTTTTGAATTGTTGGTAATGGGTGATCCCATGTGATATAAACTTCATCATTTTCTGTGATGCTTTGTTGCTCATGTTTCCAATGTTTTTTCAGCCACTTCAGTACCATAACATTTGTGCAGTCCCCAGTAAAACACTCTTGCCACATTATTATGCCTTTCAGTAAACAGTCTTTCTGCCATTAGTATATCATAACCAGCAACAAGGTGTGCAACTATTTCCAGTTTGGTTTTGAAAAACCTACATTTGTCTGTTTCTCTCACCTGTTCAATGAACTTTGTAAATCAGCGTGTACATAGCCCACTATCTTGGGCTACCAATATTAACCTTTCATCTCTTGGTGAATTTCCCTCTCCTTAACCATTCCTGCATTCATTCCTGATCAACATGAGGTTCTTCCAGAAGTTTTCTATACTTGCAACTATATTTATGCTTTTTCCACATTTCTTCCCTTCTCATCTGGTCCTTCCCCTTACATTCTTTCTTTTGTTTTTTGGCACATTCAGTTGCTGCCTGATTTTTATCTACTTCTGGTTAGATTTCCATTCCTGCTTGACACTGATATACTTCTGCTAAATTAAGCAGAGAAGTCATCTTATTTATTCTCCTCATGTTTCAAAACTTTCACAACATATGGGTCGTGTGAGTTCAGCAGATATGTGCGGAGTCCCACGATTGCAGATCAATGCATGTAATCAGTTTCAAGGAGGCCCATCTCTCCTTCGGAACGGGGAATATATAATCTTGGTATGCACTCATTTTTATAAATCATTTGGTGAGCATGAAGCATCCTTCTTGTTTTCCTATCTAATCTAGTCATGCTTTTTTAATTTCTCCAAGTCTTTTGGGTTTCTGATACCATGATGTGAATGGACCCCATTCATAAGTCAAAGTATGATTAAAGTTCATAAATTAGTATTGTTTCAATCTGTGATGTCAGATGGTAGTGCTATTAATCAGTTAGTGTGGTTAATGATATGATAGGGTTTTGGTGGGTTGCATATATTTTGGTGTATTGCACTGACTGTCTCTGGTGATAGAGTTTGTGGCTTACTGCTGCTGAATATACTGTGGCTAATTAATTTTTATGGTATTCCAGATTTGATATGGTTGACAAAGACAGGTTTCTTGCAAATGTCTGTAGTACATGGATTTATTACTTTTAGCATCTGTCCTAGTAGAAAATCTCGTGGGTATGTACCTCTTATGTCCCTCTTGACAGTTTGGATCATCTTTCCATTCTTTCATACCTGGTCTTTTTGTAAGGATAGAAGTAAACTATGGGACATTAAACAACTTAGTTTTCTAGTGTTTAGGGGCAGAGTTTTTCTTTGTATAATTTCTCCAAATGCTTAATGGGAATGGACCTCATTTCTATGTCTGGGCAAAATTAAAGTTCATGAAATTAGTTATGTTTCAGTCTTTGATGTCAGCCAGCAGTGTTCCTAACACAGTGAACCCAGAATTACCTCCTTCTCCAGTACATGTGGGCTTGCATGTATTGGAAGCATATTTAAATGTGATTGTTCATTCTTTTTTATAGGTCTTGTTGCTCCTACTACTACTGGGACTCTAAGGGTGTATTTCTTTTACACTGCTCTCATGTCTGCTTACAGATCTTCATATTTTATGACTTATGGCTCTTGGTATGTTAGACACTATAAAAACTGGATGTAGCAAACAATTGTGTTTTTTTTTTTCTTTCCTTGGACCACTACTTTTCGAACTGTTGGTGTTGGGTAATTCCATATAATTTGAACTTCATCATTGTTGATAAAGCTTTGTGGTTAATGTTCCAATGCATCTCAGCTACTTCTATATTGCAGTATTTGTATAATCACAATGCATTAGTGTTGCCTCATTATTTTGCCTTTCAGTATAGAAACCCTCAACTATGAGAGTATCACACCCAGCGACAAGATGTGCAACTGTTTCCAGGTCTGTTTTACAGAACCTGCATTTCTCTGTTCCTACTACTTTTTTCGATAGACTTTGTAAACGTATATGAATGTCACCCCCAATTTCAGCTGATACTGTTAACCTTACATCATTGGGTTTAAATTCACCTCTCCTTAACCATTCTTGTATAGCATATTGATCGCATGAGGTTGCTCTGAAGTTATCTGTATTTATCACCATATTTATAGACTTTCCAATTTTCTTTCCTTTCTTCTAGTCCTTTTCTTAATTCTTCTTCTTCTCCTTTTGGCTGTTCCCATTAGGGGTCATCACAGCAGATTATCTGTTTCCATTTCCTCCTGTCCTCTACATCTTGCTGTGTCACACCAACCACCTGCATGTTCTCTCTCTCCAGATACATAAACCTTATCTTAGGCCTTCCTCTTTTCATGTTACCTGCAGCTCCAGCCTTAGCATCCTTCTCCCAATATACCCAGCATCCCTCCTCAGCACATGTCCAAACCAATGCAATCTCGCCTCTCTGGCTTTGACTCCAAACCATCCAACCTGAGCTCACCCTCTAATACACCCATTTCTAATCCTGTCCATTCTCATCACACCCAATGCAAATCTTAACATCTTTGACTCTGCCACCTCCAGCTCTGACTCCTGTCTTTTTGGCAGTGCCACTGTCTACAACCCATATAACATAGCTGGTCTCACTACCCTCTTGTAGGCCTTCCCTATCACTCTTGCTGGTACCCTTATGTTACAAATCACTCCTGACACTCTTCTCCACCCTGCCTGTACTCTATTCTTCACCTCTCTTCCACACTCACCATTACTCTGAACTGCTGATACCAAGTATTTAAACTCAAACAAATGTAAAATCAAACATTTTAACCATGGTGAGGATGTTATACAACTAAAATCAGATGTAAACCTTAATAGCAAATATAAAACTCGTAAGAAATCAAAAATAAAATGTGGTAAAAATATATGTATAACAGCTCTAATATAAACACTTTTGGCTTGATGCCTTCCTCAGATCTTCTAGAATATAAAAAATATCTGCACTTAAGTAATTGAGAAGTGCTCTGATATCTGAAAGAACCAATACGATTAGGATTTCATAGTTTCTTCCCCTTTAATAGGGGGTTTTAAAGGAGCCATTCCATTCAGTCCTGGTGTTTTATCGTCTGATTTCATTTATCTCCGTTCTATTAACTATATCGCCACCTCTTGGACTCTCTTTTATAATGTCTGACACTAGGATGAGCAGAGATATGCTAACATAAAGCATATGTTTTATTTTGGAGCCTTATATCACTTACGTGTTGTAAAATTCTGTCCTTGAGGGGTCTGTTAGTTTTTCTAATATAGAAATAAATGCATGTATTGCAGCATGACATGTATATAATGTTTTTGGTGTTGCAATCTGCATATGTGTCAAGCATATATTTCATTCCAGTAGTCAGATATATGAAGCGGTTACTAGAATCAATGTATGAACAAACTTTGCATCTTGTACAATGAAATGAGCCTTTGTGTATTGCAGTTAAGGTGGATCCTTTGTTGGGTTTCTTATGATATAACATCCATTTCAGATTCCTTCTTTTCTTAAAACAAAATCAAGGTTTGTCACCAACAATACTTTGATATTCTCATCCGCTGTAAGAATCTTCCAGTTTTACTTGTAACTTGACACATCTGTTTTGCTATAAGTCATTAAGAATAATAATCCTCCAGTATAATCATTACTTCCTGTTGTTTTCTTAATTTCATCTTGCCTAGTGCCATTAGTGAAATAGGAAATACCTCTTGTATGCCTAAGTGCCCTATATCCCAAGACTTTTTCCTGAATTTCCTCATCCTTGTATCCTCATTGTTTGAAATATCTTCTTCATAATCTGCTCATTGGTGCAGATCCTGGAGATTCTTAAGAGTTGCCCTTTGACAACATGGCAATAGAGATGCCTGGAATGCATGCTCTTTCTTTGTAACAAGTGGTTCCTCCAGCAATCTTTTTTGTGTAAGGATGTATCAAGGCTGCCACCTGTGCCTATCTGAAGGGTAGCATCCAAAAATCTCATTTTTCTGCTGGAACTATTAACTGCAAACTGAAGAAAAGTTATTGTATTGCTCATGTAGTCTACAAACTTGGTAAGTTCTTGTATATCCCCACTCCACAGAAAAAAATATGTCATCCACAAATCTCTTGTAATAGGGTATGTACTTCAACCACTGATTCATCATGTTGAACACATAAGTGGATTTCCACTGGGCAAGAACTATATTAGAGTAACCACTGGCTCATACTTTGCCCATTGCAACTCCCCATTTCTACAGTATTTTTCGTCATATGTAAAAACATTATTCTCCAAGATTAGCTCTAATAGGGAATAAATCAAGAAAATAGTGCTATAGTCAAATATCTTACCACTTGCTAAGAATTGTCACACCTCTTAATAAGTTTTATATTTGCTATTAAAGTTTACATCTGATTTTAGTTGTATACCATCCTCTCCATGTTGCAGCATTTAATTTTACATTTGTTTGATTTTATATCTTAATCGAGCTGCATTCAGCAGTTTCTGGTGCAATTTGACATTTTGCAAGTATTTAAACTCATCCACCTTCACCATCTACACCCTGCATCCTCACCATTCCCCTGCCCTCCCTCTCTTTCATACACATATATTCTGTTATAGTCCTGCTGACTTTCATTCATCTCCTCTCTACAACATATCTCCACCTCTCCATGGTCTCCTCAACCTGTTCGCTACTCTCACTACAGATCATAATGTAATCTGCAAACATTATAGTCCATGAGGACTCCTGTCTGATCTCGTCTGTCAACCTGTCCATCACCATTGCAAATAAGAAAGGGCTCAGAGATGATCCTTGATGTAATCCCACCTAAACCTTGAATGCATCCGCAACTTCTACCAGACTTCACCACTGTCACACTACCCTCATACATATCCTGTACCACTCTTACATACTTCACTGACACTCCCAACTTCCTCATGCAATACCACAACTCTTCTCTAGGTACCCTGTCATATACTTTCTCTAAGTCCACAAAGACACAATGCAACTCCTTCTGGCCTTCTCTATACTTCTCCAGCAATACTCTCAGGGCAATATACATATGTTTGTATGTCAGGCAGAGATCATCTCGGAGTAGGCGGTATGCAACCGAGTGCAGCTGGAGTTTCATCAGTCAAGCTGCATAGGGCATCTGCTTGAGGCCAGTGGTCCTCTTGATGAGCTACTTTTGTGGTCTTTCCAGTTGTTGCAGGTGTCTTGTAAGGTACATCCCAAATGGGGCATTGTACTCTATGATGGGTCTGATGAGTGATGCATAGAGGGGCCCAATGACCTCTTTTGATCTGGATGCAATCCCGTTTGTGATTAGGTGGGCCACATAGAAGGATTTTCTAACCACTTTGGCAATGTGATTATTAAAGGAGAGGTTACTATCTACTTGGGTCCCCAGATCCCTTATTACATCTTCTGTATTTAGGGGGCTACCACCTATGTGGTAGTTTGTGGGTACTTTGTTTTTTCCAAAGGGGATGACTATGCACTTTTTGGCATTTAGCTTGAAGCCATGGTTTTGACACCAGGTATCTGTCTCAGTGAGACCCTTTTGGAGGATGTCTGTGTCAGCCGGAGAGCCAATTATAGCCCCTAGTTTGCAGTCGTCTGCTAACTTGGTCAGCCATAGTCCTCCTGTGCTTGCCTGTACCTCTGAGAAGTATATGTCAAACAAGAGGGGTCCTAGGACTGAGTCCCGGGGAATGCCACTTGTAACCGGTTTAGAGTCAGACCTAGCTCCCGCAACTCTCACCATGTGGGTTCTGTCTATGAGCCAGTTGGCAACCCATCTCATGATGTATGGGTTTATGTTCAGGCTGGTGAGCTTGTCTATAATACCTGAGTGGGGAATGGTGTCAAAGGCCTTTGCGAGGTCTAGGTAGGCTGTGTGGACCACCTTTCCCTCATCTATAGCCTGGGTAACTGTCTCAAAGAAGTCCACCAGGTTTAGGAGGCATAATCTGTCCTTAACAAAGCCAAACTGAGTAGGGTCCAGTGTTTGGAGGTTCCCAATGTCTCTGTTAATGAAATCCATGATGACACACTCCATAGCTTTGCAGACCAAGCTAGTCAGGCTTATAGGGCGATAGTTCCCAGGGTCTGTTGTGGCACCACCTTTGTGGAGCAGAATAACCATTGATGTGTGCCACTCTGTGGGCACATAGCTTGAGGAGAGGCTGAGTTTAAACAGTGTGTTTTGGTGAGGGGTTAGTTCATCTTTGAGCTTGTGTAGAATACAGCCTGGGACACCATTCAGTTCTATTTATGCTGTGTTTTTGGCTTTGTAGAGGGCTGTTTTAACCTGAGTGTCTGTGATTTCAGGGGTACTACATTCTTCTGGTATAGTTATAGGCCCTTTTGGGGGTGAGAGGGGGTGAAGTTTTCACTGAACCTGTCTGCCAGGATGTTGGCTATATCGGGCGGTTCAGTGTATTTTGTGCCATTCTGCACTAACTCCAAGCAGATCTGAGAATTGCCACTTAGATTCTTGACATAGCTAAAGAATGCCTTGTGGTTATCTTTGGAGTCCATGGCAATTTTTCTTTCGAAGCTAGCCTTGGATGATTTTATGAGGAATGTAGTTTCTTGCTGATACTGATCAGGGATGTCTTCCCTTCTTTGGATTTTATTCTTTTCTGTATTAGTTTCCTCCTTCTTTTGTATAGCTTGTTTATGGCAGGGGTCCACCAGATTGGCTTCCTTTTTTTGGAGGAGTTAGTCTTGGTTTTGTTTGGGATAGCACAATCCATGTATTCTTGTAGGTGTCCGTAGAGTGCATTAGTAAAGGATTTTTCTGCTTGGACAGCATTATCCTTTAGAATGGGGGCTTTGAAACTTTCTACCTTGGTCTTAAGTAACATGAAATTTGATTTTGAAAAGTTTTTCACTGTGGTTTCTTTGACCAGGGGTGGTGGCAGAATGTGGATATCCAGAGTGATTAGTTTATGGTCAGATCAAACCAGCAAGTGCTTGACCTTCGGTGTGGAACACCAGTCGCCCATGTTGGTGATGACCAGGTCCAATATGTTGTCACCTAGGGTGGGGGTGTTGACCAATTGATCCAGGGCATTTGAGTTTATAAATTCTAGGAAATGGGGAGGTGGAGCCTAGATGGCTAACTGGTAACAGCAACTTTTATGAGCTCCACAATCTAGTACCAGAATTCAGGAAAATAGTCATTTTTATTTTTCAAAAGTAGTAAATTCTTATTAAGGAACCTCAATTCTATAAGAATACCAAATGTTATGCATTTTTACCATAATTTTCCTCTCAAATAAACTAGAGATAACTTCTTCAATACAGAAATGAGCAACTCTAAATCTTCACACTCTGAAACTTCACTGAAAAAGGAAATTCAACTGATGTCAGCCACACTACTTGAACTATCTGTCAAAATGGACAGCTTTACAGACAACCTTGAAAGTCTAAAATCAACTGTCAGAAACAGACTGATGTCCTTAATGAAATCTTGCAGTAGCAACAATCAAAAATATTGGATATGGAAACTTCTCTAAGTGACATAGATGAGAGACTTAAGAAAGATGAAACTCACTGTGAATCTCCTTTACAGCAGAATACCTGGCTAATCAGTAAAATAGATGATTTAGAGAACAGAGAAAGGAGAAATAACATTAGAATTTTTGGTCTTCCAGAAAAACAGAAGGTGAGGACATTTTATTTCTTAACTCTTGGCTTCCAGACATATTAGACCTAAAGGAAGGTCTATCTTCCAACATGCCTTCTAGATCTATTATTGTGAAATTCTTGTCTTATTTAGACAAAGAACTTGTTCTCAAATCTGCCTAGAGAGGTCATGCATTGACATATAATAAGAGTCAAATTAGATTTGAGAATGACTATTCTTCAAGAGTCTTGGAACTAAGGAAAAAAACCTGGCCTTTTGTGAAATTTTTGAAACAAAATAAAATAAAGGCACAACTTGCTTTCCCTGCAAGAATCAGAATCCTTTATTCAAATGCCATAAGAATATTCAACAATGTCAAAGAAGCTATAACTTTCATCAAAAACAACAACATAACTGCAATTCCAGAAGACATGGATTGGTCATCTTCCACCACTTTAAAAAGAACGTCTGAGAAAAATAACTGGACTGATATGAGAAAGAAGAAACTGAAAACTGATCCTAGAAACTCTGGAGTCACTACTTCTTTCAAAGCATCAACTACGACTTGATTTTACTTCTAATCATTCAAAACAAAGTATGTATTTTTACCTAACATACACCTATAAGAATGTTTTCTTACATTTTCTGATTGAACCTTACTAAGATTACATCTTATATTTCATGTGTTTAAACTTCTCTAATGGTCCTTAATATAGCTACTTACTAAGAACTCATATAATAATAATAGCTTGTTCAAGTGACACCCTTGATTTTTGCTTCATTAGCAGCAATTAAACATATGCTGTATGCATTTATACTTTATACAATTCTTAATTTGAAATGGTTTTTGATTTTTAAATACGTTTATTACAATATTTTATAATTTAGACTTTAGTTACTACTCTACTCAATTTTAGCGTTCTAATATTCCATTATGACTGTTTACTGTCACTCTTGTTTAAAATAGCCTCGAGCTAACAAATGTTGTCTCTCCTCTAAATTAGAATCTACATAATTAACATAGAAGCTCTCATCCTAAAATATAGGAATATGAAGAATTAAATGTTTTTACACACAGTTACAGGTAGATTAAACTAAATTAACCTCACCTATTATCAAAATAACTCATGTACTATCTATCCCACACTTTTATGCCGCATAAGTATATACAGCTTTATAGCTGTTACTGATGAGAGCTTCCATCTCACATTCTCTGACTTCACTTGTCTATTCTGATTGATTAAATAGTCTGATTAGTTGAGATATTTTTTCTTTCATATTATTTATTTACTAAATATTAATGTCTTCTATGGTTAGAAAATGTTTCAGTTTTTAGGAAGGTGCCTGTCTAGATCAGTTCGTGTTATACATCAGTGAGTGCACTGTACGGATTTACATCGTCACTTTACTGATGAGTCGTGCAGTTAGTTTAAAGATGTATGTTTGGCCAGGCTAGTTTGCAAACTTGGAGACACAATAATGAAAGTTCTGTACATTTGCTGATGAGGATAGACTCTATGTTGTGCGATGCATGTTTTTACAGTTATTTCTGTCAATTGCGCGAACAATGCTGTGGGGAGGGCTGAAGCTCCTTGAAGACTGGCGGTGAACAGTGCCCATTATGGGATTTGAGAGGTTAGTTTACTGCCTTGTTGTGTTTCATGATTGTCTGGGATGGTGAAATATGTGAACAGATTTGTTCCTTGTTGGGCCATGAAAGAACTCTCAATGTAGATATGGATCTGTTGTTATGTGGTCTATTACATTGTTGACACTTATTTTGGGTGCTTTTCCATTGCCGGGCAACAGATCCAATACACTAGTGAGTGCTTGTGGTGATCACATGGTGGTTACATGGGGCGGTTGTTTTGAGGGGGAGAGACATTGGCATGCTGCAGAGTTTGTCTGGTTTCTGTGGGAATGTGGATGGTTGAGGAGCGTGCAGCGAGAGTAAGTTAGTAAATTACCCCTTTTATTCATTTTTTGAGAACAATAGTCAGGGAGGATGTCTGATTCGGGGTCTGTGTCCCTCCATTTTGTCTAGATTGCCCAGATCTCCTATTGGTTTCCTGGTATAGGGATAGGAACTGTTAGGAAACATTTAGAACTAATTAACAAAGTTTATAAGGGCATTTTGATTCTAGGGGGAGACTTCAACTGTACTTTAGACATTTCTGAAACCTCAAATAAAAAGCACTTCCGTCTTACTTCTTTAGGAAAAGCTCTAAGAAATTGGTGTGAGAGAACCTAAATCTAATTGACACCTACATCTATAAAGACCCTAACTCACTATCCTTTTCTCATAGTGATTATAGATTTGGCACCCAAACTAGAATTGATAAACTTTATTTATCTCAGGATTTAAGTATGAAAATAATTAACTTTTCTATAATCCCTTGCCCCTTTTCGAATCATAATTCACTTGTTTTAAAACTTGAAATTGATTTTAAAAGGTTGGTCTTCGCAACAAGAATACCAGCATACATCACCAAACTACCACAATTCAGGCCATGGTTAGATCACAAAATTCAAAACTTTCTTGACATTAACCAATCAAATTATGTATGTTTGACAATTCTCTGGGATACACTAAAAGCTTACTTATTTGGTAAAATTCTAGCTTGGTTTAAAAATAGGACTAAAGAATGGGAATAGGAACTTCATAATATTCAAAATCAGCTTATAATTATCAATAAAGATAATTCACAACAGCCAAAAACAAAAAAAGAAAACAATTACAGATGTAAATAACAAATGCAATGAAATATTAACTCATAAAACAAATTTGGCATTAGAAAAACTAAAAATCAACTCACACTCAATGTCACCCAAACATCTACATAATCTTTCAATGAGAGTTAAAAGACAAGCCTCAGATAACAATATTACAAAAATCATTCATGAAGGTAGAAATAATAAAATGGTATCAGACATTAGTGATATTCTTGAAGCCTTTAAATATCATTACTCTGATCACCAACTCAATAATTCAGCACAATTTCAACACATAGGTGTAGATAAAGGTTTACTTAAAATAAATAAAATGACAGAAAAACTAAAATCTGAGATCTTAAAACAAATTTCTCTTAAAGAAGTAGTTGATAAAATTAACGAAAGCAAAAATAATAAACCCCCCGGGATAGATGGACTTATAATGGAACTATATAAGTTATTCCCTCCATCAGCCATCTCAATTTTCCATAAAGCCTTAAATGTAATTCAAACCAATAATTTAATTCCTCCCTCTTGGAAATATTCCCTAATCACTCCTATATTAAAAGAAAATAAAGATCCAAAACAATGTAGTTAAAATAGACCAATTTCCTTGCTAAATATTGACTACAATATATTTGTATCCATTCTTGTAAATAGAATTAAAAAATCCTTAACACATATTATAAATTCTGATCAGTCTGGTTTTATTTACAATAGGCACACAATAGGCACACTTATGATAATATTTTAAAAATACTGTCCCTTATCGACATTTTAAATAGGGACAACTGAGAAGCTCTTCTAATAGCCCTCGATATTGAAAAAGATTTTGATACACTGAAATGAGATTATCTCTTCAAAGCTTTAGAAATCTTTGATTTTCCATCTCATTTCATTACTTTGATAAAAAAATCTATATAAAAATAATCTTGCATATGTAAAACTAGGCCCTTTTACTTCAGAACCCATTAAAATACTCAAAGGTACAAAGCAAGGCTGTCCTTTGTCACCCATTTTATTCGCTCTTGCAATAGAATTATTTGCTATTACATTACGTCAAAACACAAAAATTAAAGGTATAGACATTTATGATCAATTTAATTCCAAAATCATGCTCTTTGCGGACCATATAATTTTAACTCTGAGTGTCTCACAAGAATCTCTTAAAAGAGTTAGATCTACAGACGAAAAGGTTCTCTGATAGCTCAGGTGTACGTATAAGTGAATATAAATCTAATTATATGCATTTAAATAAAAAACAAAATTATTTCATAACTCTAGTCCATTTAATAGGAAAACAGGTCTCTTCTATAAATTGCCTAGGAATTATTATTGATGACAATATTAATAACACTTTATCTACAAACTATAAAAAATTCTTAAATACCATAAAACTACTCACTGACAAATGGAATAAATTATTCCTAAAGTTTGAGGATAGACTTCAATTAATAAAGATGGTATTATTACCAAAAATATACTATATAGCTCAAGCCATTCCAATGCTACCTAATAAAAAACTATTACAAGACATAAATAAAATTATTTTAAATTTTCTCTAGTTCCCTAAATGAAACAGGATAGCCTATGCTCACCATATTAGACTCTGAGAAATGGGAGGAATTCATTTTCCAGACTTAGAGACATATATTAAGACTTCTATATTCAAAATAGTTTTCAACTGGATAGACCCAAAAATTTCATCAGCTTGGAAATCCCTTCATATTTCTATTTTTTTAAATGAGAATAAACTCACAAAAAATACTCTTTCAAATGATCAAATAAATATATTTTGGAAAATATTATGTCTTAATTTACAATTTAACATTTCAAAACTCTCCAACTCAGTCTTCACAAACTACATCTACACCTCATTTAGATCTTTCATAAACTCAAACTTAGACATTAAATTATGGTGGGTACTCTTAATTCCTTTCAAAATAACGAAAAACTTTCCCAACAAATTACAAGAAAACATTATAAATAATTGGGAACTAAAAATGTTACTTGTTGGCAAGATTGTATTAGGAACTCATCAGTCTTAAACATACAACAAATAATAAACACCTTTGATATTCTAAATTCAGATTGGCTTATACTTCAAAGCATTTTATTTCATGCTCAAGAGTTATACAGAATAATCAATAATTCCTCCTTTAGTTCTGAACCAAAATTAATTTCCATTATCCAAGAAATGGTTTATAATAATCATAATTGGTCTAATTTAACCTCATTGCTCTATAAAAACTTAATAATTTACAAAGTTAATCCAAAACAAAACATCTGGAACTTTATTACTAAAGGTCATCAGATTAACATCTCCACTGAAAACAAAATTAATTTATTGCATTCTATTAAATTAACTTCCAATCTACAAGCGTGTAAGATTTTTTCATGGAAATTCTTACACAGGGTGTTTTACACCCCCAGTAGGATAGCTAAAATGGACTCTTCTAAACAATTATTTTGTTGGAGATGTTTTCAGAATTGTAATGCTGATTGGATTCATATATTTTTTGAGTGTATCAAAATTAAAATATTCTGGGAGGAGATTGGAAATTTCCTTCAAGCTATTTTTTTCAGATTCCTTCATACTAACTAAATCCATGATTTTTCTGAATGTAACTGAAACAAATGTTATGAGCAAAAAGAATTTGTATCTACTACTGACTATACTAGCAATTGCTAGAAAATGTATTACAAGAAAATGGAAAACGTCATCTGAACCCAACTTTCAAGAATTTATGACTCTACTAAAAGAAACAATACATATAGAAACAAAGGAAAAGAAACAAAAATTTTCCCTAATAAATGGATCAACAATCCTTGGAAGAAAGTTTTTTCTCTCATTGAGACTTTAAAGATCTCCACATCTTCTTAGTACTTGGAGAAATTACACTGATTTTTTTTATTTGTAACTACCTCCCTCTAACTCTAAGTTATTCTCATTTTTTCCCTATAGGCCATATGTACATATTGTATATAGTTTGTCTTTGTTTCATTTGCATTCTAGTAGAAATTATGTTTTGTCTTTTTGAAAATCAATAAAATATTTGGAAAAAAAATAAATTCTAGGAAATGTTGGGCAAGGGAGTTTGTACTTGAGTAGTTCTACCAGTTAATGTTTAAGTAATTGAAATCACCCAATATCAGGGTGTTTGGTAGGACCTTTGTTTCCCAGTGTTTCCAGGAATGCGGAGTCGGGTCCTGCGACATGATAGGTGATCTGTAGCAAGCTATAATTTGAATAGCAGTTTGTCCTGTTGTTAGTTGCATGTGGATGATCTCTGAAGCATCGTGCTGTGCCACTAAGCTGGAGGTGTGGGTATCCTTGATGAATATGGATACTCCCCCACCTTTTGTATTTCGGTCTGGGTTTTGTGGCCGAAATGTATGGCATGAGTTGTAGCCTGGTAGTGCTGGGGTGTTCTCTGGATCCTTAAACCAGGTTTCTGTTACTGCACATATATCGATTTTCTCCATACTGAGGCGTGCCTCGAGTGCGTGCATTTTGAGGTTTAGACTTCTGGAATTGAGTAGCATTACCCTCAGTATTTTATTACTTGTGCTATTTACAGTGGTAGGTTTGTCTTTTGAGCCTTGCCTAAAAAAGGCTCTATGGGTGTGGCAAGAGCCTTGGCCAGTATTCAAAAGCCTAAGGGTGACAGGGGCAAGCCATCTCTAGTGAAGCAGCGTGGCTTGTCGAGCATGCCATCCCAGGCTGACAGACACTGGATCCCCTTTGAATGACACCAGAAGCTTAGCCAATTGCTGAAATTGGTAATTTTTTCTCTATACTGTGGTATCATTCTTGGTGAGGGCAGGGTGATACTCAGGGTCAGGGTCATAATGGCCTGGGCTACATGATCAGAGAGCTCCTCCATGTCTCTTTTCATGTAGTCCAGGGAGGTAAGGCTCAGGTCATTCACACCAACATGGACAATGACAGAGTCATATTTGTACTTGTTCTGGAGTGACCTGAGTGCTTGTGTTATGTGGCAGATCCTGGCACCCGACAGGCAGCTAACAGTAACCTTCTCCTTGTTCAGCCTAGTGAGTGGGATGTCAGTGTGCCTGACTATAGAGTCACCTATTACTAGTGTGTTGGGCATGTTATTTTGCCTTGACAGCTGTGATTGCATTGCACACTGGTTTTGTGAAGTATGTGTTTCATGGTTTGTGTTGGGGGAAGGAGATTGCTTGGATATCTGCATTGGAGGTCTCTGTTGCTTTTGCAAGGTTTTATTTAGAGCCTCTGAGTATGCTTTTGTGTATTTATGTGTGTTTTTTGTCGGTGCTGGTTTCATAGGTCTATGTGGTACTGGTGGTGTGATGCAAGTAATTCCATTCTCCTCTTGACTGTCTGGTCCACTCTTGGGTTGAGAAAGATTAGCCTCCACTTTGGCTGTATAATTGCATCTCTTGCATGTATTAGTGTTTAGTGGAAGGAGGAGAGGGTTGTCTGTGTACATAAGGCAATTGCAACATTGCCTCAAAATGCACAGATTCACCAGTTGGACCAGAGAGAACACCTGAAACTGCCCTTTGGACATGCCTAGATAGGTGGATAGGTACAGTGAACTGTTTTACTGATTGGATGGTAAGGTCGAATAGAAAGCCTTGTCCTTCTCTACAGTATAGGGAGTCTAGTGCTAAGGTTTATTAGTGCTTGCTATGAGTTTTAAGCAAGTGTCAGGATGAGAAGTGAATGGTCTGAATGCTTAAGTTAAAAGTTTGTCTAGTTCCAAGGGAAAAATTGAAGAGCAGACTTTGTGGAGCCGGGGAATAGTTATATCCTAGCTTACTGGCGCTGCCCAGTGAGCAAAACCGCACAAATGCCAGTTTTATAGCAGGGAAATGAAAGAGATAGAAATTAGCCCAAAATGGCCAATAAACTACTAATGTCTGGGCTGAAACCACTCCTCCAGGGACAGATAAGCTGCTCAAAGCTCCCTTTCTCACAGTGAACAGAGAAATTTCCTTCTATCCAAGTAAGGTATGGGCAAACACAGCCCTGAATTCAGCACTAACCTGAAAACTGGACTATACTACCTTAGAAAGGTGGGAAAACAAGTATTTTTTTTTGTTTGTTTGTTTTTTTTTTTCAGAAAATAAAGCAGATACAATCAAAAAACACTTTAAATGCACAGAAATGGCTATCACACTTGAGTGTGTAGCCTACAGCAGTTAAAAAAGGTAATTTAAACACAAAAATGTTTTTGTTAAAGTGCAGTCAGTAAAATAAGTACAATACGTAGCTGAAACAAGCTTTTTAAATCAAAGAAACTCTAGAAAATTGGCGTTTTAGGCAGAATTAGCTAAAGGCTGCAAAAAATACAGAAAAATGATACTTAATCACTCAAAAGTCTCTCTTTTGCCTCTCTGCTGCTGTAGAACACTGCAGGGCAACAGGCAGGAGCTTGCTGAGCTGCATACTAGTGCAAAACCTTGCAAATATGGGTTTTATAGCAGGGAAATGAAAGAGATAGAAATTAGCCCAAAATGGCCAATAAACTACTAATTTCTGGGCTGAAACCACTCCTTCAGGGACAGATAGGCTGCTCAAATCTCCTTCTCTCACAGTGAACAGAGAAACTTCCTTCTATCCAAGTAAGGTATGGGCAAACACAGAAACTTGTAACACAGCCCTGAATTCAACACTAACCTGAAAACTGGACTATAATAGCTTAGAAAGGCGGGAAAACATTTTTTTTTTGCTTTTTTGTTTTTTTCAGACAATAAAGCAGATACAATCAAAAAAAATTTAAATGCACTGAAATGCCTAAGACACTTGAGTGTATAGCCTACAACAGTTAAGCAAGTAATTTAAACATAAAAACAATTTTGTTAAAGTGCAGGCAGTAAAAAAAAGTACCATATGTAGCTGAAACAAGCTTTTTAAATAACAGAAACTCTAGAAAATCAGTGTTTTAAGTGGAATTAGCTAAAGGCTGCAAGAAAATATAGAAAAATGTTACTTAATCACTCTAAAGTCTCTATTTTGTGTCTCTGCTGCTGTAGAACTCTGCAGGGCAACAGGCAGGAGTTTGCTGAGATGTATACTAGCGCCAAACCTTGCAAATGTGGGTTTTATAGCAGTGAAATAAAAGAGATAGAAATTAGCCCAAAATGGACAATAAACTACTAATTTCTGGGCTGAAACCTCTCCTCCAGGGACAGATAGGCTGCTCAAAGCTCCCTCTTTCACAGTGAACAGAGAAACTTTCTTCTATCCAATTAAAGTATCGGCAAACACAGAAACTTGTAACACAGCCCTGAATTCAGCACTAGCCTGAAAACTGGACTATACTAGCTTAGAAAGGTGGGAAAACAAGTATATGTTTTTTTTTGTTTGTTTTTTTTTTCAGAAAATAAAGCAGATACAATAAAAAAAACTTTAAATGCACAGAAATGGCTATCACACTTGCGTGTGTAGCCTACAACAGTTAAACAGGTAATTTAAACACAAAAATGAATTTGTTAAAGTACAGGCAGTAAAGTAAGTACAGTATGTAGCTGAAACAAGCCTTTTAAATCACAGAAACTCTAGACATTTGGTGTTTTAGGCGGAATTACTTAAAGGCAGCAGGAAAATACAGAAAAATGATAATCACTCCAAAGTGTCTCTTTTGTCTCTCTGCTGCTGTATAACTCTGCAGGGCACCAGGCAGGAGCTTGATGAGCTGTATTCTAGTGCAAAAACCTTGCAAATGTGGGTTTTATAGCACGGAAATGAAAGAGATAGAAATTAGCCCACATGGCCAATAAACTGCTAATTTCTGGGCTGAAACCACTCATCCAGGGACAGATAGGCTGCTCAACACTCCCTCTCTCACAGTGAACAGAGAAACTTCCTTTTATCCAAGTAAGGTATGGGCAAACACAAAAATTTGTAGCACAGCCCTGAGTTCAGCACTAACCTGAAAACTGGACAATACTAGCTTAGAAAGGCAGGAAAACAAGTTTTTCTTTTTTTTTTTTTTTTGTGTTTTTTTTTCAGAAAATAAAGCATATACAATAAAAAAACACTTTAAATGCAGAGAAATGGCTATCACACTTGAGTGTGTAGTCTACAACAGTTAAACAGGTAATTTAAACACAAAAACTACTTTGTTAAAGTGCAGGCAGTAAAATAAGTACAATATGTAACTGAAACAAGCTTTTCAAAATCACAGAAACTCTAGACAATTGGTGTTTTAAGCGGAATTAGCTAAAGGCTGCAAGGAAATACAGAAAAATGATACTTAATCACTCAGAAGTTTCTCTTTTGTCTCTCTGCTGCTGTAGAACTCTGCAGGGCACCAGGCAGGAGCTTGATGAGCTGTATTCTAGTGCAAAAACCTTGCAAATGTGGGTTTTATAGTAAGGAAATGAAAGAGATAGAAATTAACCCAATATGGCCAATAAACTACTAATTTCTGGGCTGAAACCACTCCTTCAGGGACAGATAGGCTGATCAAAGCTTCCTCTCTCACAGTGAACAGAGAAACTTCCTTCTATCCAAGTAAGGTATGGGCAAACACAGAAACTTGTAACACAGCACTGAATTCAGCACTAACCTGAAAACTGGACTATAATAGCTTAGAAAGGTGGGAAAACATTTTTCTTATGGGATTTTTTTTTTCAGAAAATAAAGCAGATACAATCAAAAAAACTTTAAATGACCTGAAATGGCTATGACACTTGAGTGTATAGCCTACAACAGTTAAACAGGTAATTTAAACATAAAAACAATTTTGTTAAAGTGCAGGCAGTAAAAAAAGTACCATACGTAGCTGAAACAAGCTTTTTAAATCACAGAAATGCTAGAAAATTGGCGTTTTAAGCGGAATTAGCTAAAGGCTGCAAGAATATATAGAAAAATTATACTTAATCAGTCTAAAGTCTCTCCTTTGTATCTCTGCTGCTGTAGAACTCTGCAGGGCAACAGGCAGGAGCTTGCTGAGATGTATTCTAGTGCAAAAACCTTGCAAATGTGGGTTTTATAGCAGGGAACAAGATAGAAATTAGCCCAAAATGGACAAGAAACTGCTAATTTCTGGGCTGAAACCACTCATCCAGAGACAGAGCTCTATGCTCCCTCTCTCACAATGAACAGAGAAAGTTCCTTCTATCCAAGTAAGGTATGAGCAAACACAGATATTTGTAGCACAGCCCTGAGTTCAGCACTAACCTGAAAACTGGACAATACTAGCTTAGAAAGGCAGGAAAACAAGTTTTTTTTTTGTTTTTTTTTTCTTTTTCAGAAAATAAAGAAGATACAATAAAAAACACTTTAAATGCACAGAAATGGCTATCACACTTGAGTGTGTAGCCTACAACAGTTAAACAGGTAATTTAAACACAAAAACTACTTTGTTAAAGTGCAGACAGTAAAATAAGAACAATATGTAGCTGAAACAAGCTTTTTAAATCACAGAAACCCTAGAAAATCAGCATTTTATGTAGAATCAGCTAAAGGCAGCAGGAAAATACAGAAAAATGATACTTAATCACTCCAAAGTCTCTCTTGTGTCTCTCTGCTGCTGTAGAACTCTGCAGGGCACCAGGAAGGAGATTGCTGAGCTGTATACTAGTCCAATTCAGCACAAACCTGAAAACTGGACTATACAAGCTTAGAAAGGAGGGAAAACAAGTATATATATATATATATATATATATATATATATATATATATATATATATATATATATTGTTTTTTTTTTTTTAGAAAATAAAGCAGATCCTTTGGCTTTTCCAGGTTAGGGGTCGCTACAGCAGAACTTGCAGTAGATAATCAAAAAAACACTTTAAATGGACAGAAATGGCTATCACACTTGAGTGTGTAGTCTACAATAGTTAAACATGAAATTTAAACATAAAAACATCTTTGTTAAAGTGCAGGCAGTAAAAAAGTACCATATGCAGCTGAAACAAGCTTTTTAAATCACAGAAACTCTAGAAAATCAGCATTTTAAGCGGAATTAGCTAAAGGCTGCAAGAAAGTATAGAAAAATTATACGTAATCACTCTAAAGTCTCTCTTTTGTGTCTCTGCTGCTGTAGAACTCTGCAGGGCAACAAGCAGGAGCTTGCTGAGATGTATAATAGCGCAAAACCTTGCAAATGCGAGTTATATAGCAGGGAAATAAAAGATATAGAAACTAGCCGAAAACGGCCAATAAACTAATAATTTCTGAGCTGAAACCTCTCCTCCAGGGACAGATAGGCTGCTCAAAGCTCCCTCTTTCACAGTGAACAGAGAAACTTCCTTCTATCCAAGTAAAGTATGGGCAAACACAGAAACTTGTAACACAGCCCTGAATTCAGCACTAACCTAAAAACTGGACTATACTAGCTCAGAAAGGTGGGAAAACAAGTATATATATTTTTTTGTTTGCTTTTTATTTAGAAAATAAAGCAGATACTATCAAAAAAATACTTTAAATGCACAGAAATGGCTATCACATTTGAATGTGTAGCCTACAACAGTTATACAGGTAATTTAAACACAAACATGACTTTGTTAAAGTGCAGGCAGTAAAATAAGTACAATATGAAGCTGAAACAAGCTTTTTAATACACAGAAACTGTAGAAAATCGGTGTTTTAGGCATAATTAATGAAAGGAAGCAAGAAAATGCAGAGAAATTATACTTAATCACTCCAAAGTCTCTGTTTTTCCTCTCTGCTGCTGTAGAACTCTGTAGGGCACCAGACAGGAGCATGATGAGCTGTATACTTGCACAAAAACCTTGCAAATGCGGGTTTTATAGCAGGGAAATGAAAGAGAAATTAGCCCAAAATGGCCAAGAAACTACTAATTTCTGGGCTGAAACCACACATCCAGGGACAGATAGGCTGCTCAATTCTCCCCCTCTCACAGTGAACAGAGAAACTTCCTTCTATCAAAGTAAGGTATGGGCAAACACAGAAATGTGTAACACAGCCCTGAGTTCAGCACTAACCTGAAAACTGGACAATACTAGCTTAGAATGGCAGGAAAACAAGTTTTTTTTTTTTTTTTTGTGTTTTTTTCAAAAAATAAAGCAGATACAATAAAAAAACACTTTAAATGCACATAAATGGCTATCACGCTTGAGTGTGTAGCCTACAATAGTTAAACAGGAAATTTAAACACAAAAATGATTTTGTTAAAGTGCAGGCAATACAATAAGTAGAATATGTAGCTGAGACAAGCTTTTTAAATCACAGAAACTCTAGAAAATTGGTGTTTTAGGCAGAATTAGCTAAAGGCTGCAAGAAAATGCTGGTGTGAATGACCTGAGACGTAACTCCCTGGACTAGATGAAAAGAGACATAGAGGAGCTCTCTGAGCATGTAGCCCAGGCTGGTATGACCCTAACCTCCTCACCAAGAATGATGCCACAATATGAAGACAAGATGATCAATTTCAACAATTGGCTTAAGTATTGGTGTCATTCAAAGGGGATACAATGGCTGTCAGCCTGGGATGACATGCTCGACAAGCCACAATGCTTCACTAGGGATGGCTTACACCTGTCACCCCTGGGCTTCTGCATATTGGCAAAGGCTCTTGCTACCCCCATAGTGCCTTTTTTAGGCAAGGCTCAAAAGACAAACCCACCTCCATAGGTATCACAAGGGATAAGAAACTAAGAGTAATGCTACTCAACGCCAGAAGTCTAAACCTCAAGATGCACGCACTCAAAACTCTCCTTAGCATGGAGAACATCGATATCTGTGCAGTAACAGAAACCTGGTTCAAGGCTCCCGAGAGCACCCCAGCACTACCAGGTTATACCTCATACCATGCTTTTCGGCCCCAAAACTTGGACCGAACCACAAAAGGAATGGGAGTATCAATATTCGTCAAAGATACCCACACCTCCAGGTTGGTAGCACAGCACGAAGCATCAGAGACTATTCATGTGCAACTAACAGTGGGTAAAATTGCCTTCCAGTTTATAGCCTGCTACAGACCACCCTCCCAAACCCAGGAATCCCACTCAGCCTTCCTGAGAACACTGGAAAATATGAAGGTCTCTCCAAACACCATTATATTGGGCGACTTCAACTACCCAAACATAGACTAGGAACATTACTCTAGCTCCAACACCTTAGCCCAAAGGTTTCTACAATTTATAAACTCAAATGCTATGGAACAACTTGTTACCACTCCCACAAGAGGGGAAAACATACTAGACCTGATCATCACCAACATGGGGACTTTATGCTCCAGACCAGAAGTGTATCCCTCACAGGTAAGATCAGACCATAAACTAATTTCACTGGATATTCACATCCCGACCCCACCCACTGCCCAGAAAACCACAGTGAAAAACTTCTCTAAAGCAAATTTCACACTCCTCAAAACCGAGGTGGAATCCTTCAAAGACCCCGGGCCTGTGGAAAATACGGCCCAGACCGCAGAATCCTTTATAAATGTATTCTATGAACACCTTCAGGAATGCATGGATCATGCAATCCCAAATAAAACCAAGACCCAATCCTCCAAAGGCAGACGTCCTGTCTGGTGGACCCCAGCCATAAACAAACTATACAATAGAAGGAGGAAGCTACTACATGATAGAGCAAAATCCCAAAAAGGGAAGGCATCTTTGATCAGTATTAGCAAAACACTACAGGCACTCATAAAATCGTCTAAGGCCAGCTTCGAGAGAAAAATTGCACAGGACACTAAGGATAATCATAAGGCTTTCTATAGTTATGTTAGCAACCTGGGTGGGAATTCCCAGATATGCTCAGAATTAGTCCAAAATGACAAAAAATACACCGAACCCACAAACATTGCCAACATGCTAGCTGACAGGTACAGCAAACCCCCACCAAAAGGGCAAATATCTATCCCAGCAGAGTGCTGCCCCCCTGACATCTCAGATGCTCAGGTAAGAGCCGCCCTCTCCAAAGCAAAAAACACAGCATCAATGGGACCAGACGGTGTCCCGGGCTGCGTCCTATATGAACTCCAAGAAGAGCTAAATCCAAACATAAAACTACTGTTCAATCTCAGCCTTACTACAGGATATGTACCCAAAGAGGGGCGTACAGCAACAGTGGTCCCTCTCCACAAAGGTGGTGCCTCAACGGATACTGGTAACTATCGCCCCACAAGCCTGACTAGCTTGGTCTGCAAAGCTATGGAAAGGATCATCATGGACCTCATAAATAAAGATATTGGGGACCTACAGACACTGGATTCTACCCAGTTCGGCTTTGTTAAGGGCAGATCCTGCCTCTTAAACCTGGTCGATTTCTTTGAAACAGTCACCAAGGCCATTGACGAGGGGAAGATGGTCCACACAGCCTACCTGGACCTCGCAAAAGCCTTCGATACGATACCCCACTCGGGCATTATATATTAGCTCACCAGCTTAAATATAAACCCCTATGTCACTAGATGGGTTGCAAACTGGCTCAAGGACAGAACCCACATGGCTAGAATTGCAGGAGCCATGTCAGACTCCAAACCAGTTACAAGTGGCGTCCCACAAGGAAAAGTCCTGGGACCTCTCTTGTTCGGTATATATTTCTCGGAGGTACAGGCCAACATGGAAGGACTGTGGCTGACCAAGTTCGCAAATGACTGCAAACTGGGCACCATAATCGACTCTCCAGCCGACACAAGCATCCTCCAAAGGGGCCTCATAGAAACAGACAACTGGTGCCAGAGCCATGGCCTCAAGCTAAACGCCAAAAAGTGTATAGTCATCCCCTTTGGCAAAAACAAAGTGCCCACAAATTACCACATAGGTGGTAATCCATTAAGTACAAAAGAAGTAATTAGGGACCTGGGGACCCAAGTTGATAGCAATCTCTCATTTGACAACCACGTGGCCAAAGTGGTTAGAAAAACATTTTATATAGCCCACCTAATCATGAAGGGATTCACATCTAGATCAGGGAGGTCATCGTGCCTCTTTACTCATCCCTCATCAGGCCCATAATTGAGTACAATGCCCCTTTTGGGATGTACCTTACCAGACCCCTGCAGCAACTGGAAAGACCCCAAAAGTACCTCACCAAGAGGATCAAAGGGATCAAACAGATGCCATATGCTGCCCGGTTAAAGAAACTCCAGCTCTATTCAGTGGCATACTGCCTGCTCAGAGGTTATTTGTGCCTGATGTATAAAGCCATGTCCAACCCGGAATTAATGGACATGCTGCACCTCAGAAAATCCAAATCCCATCAAGCCACGCGCTTGAGAGACTTGAACCTCAGCACTGAAATAAATAGGACATGCTGGAGGGACAGATTCATAACCCAGAGGCTCCCTTCACTCTGGAATAAAATCCCAGTCCAGGTTAGGCAGAGTCCCTCATTGACTCTCATCAAGAGGAATCTTGATGAGTGGATGGGAGATCGTAGGTTTACCCTGGGTATCACTTCTGTGTCACTGTTAGACAGGGGCACAGTATACTAACCTCGAAAAAGGGCATAGCAAAATTAATTTAAAATGGGTGGCGAAAGCCAAACACACTCTGGCTAGACTTATAAATGCCCTAGGGCAGATAGTTTAGTATGAACCTATAAAATACAGAAAAATGATACTTAATCACTCAAAAGTCTCTCTTTTGTCTTTCTGCTGCTGTAGAACTCTGCAGGGCAACAGGCAGGAGCTTGCTGAGATGCATACTAGCGCAAATCTTTGCAAATACGGGTTTTATAGCAGGGAAATGAAAGAGATAGAAATTAGCCCAAAATGGCCAATAAACTACTAATTTCAGGGCTGAAACCACTCCTTCAGGGACAGATAGGCTGCTCAAAGCTCCCTCTCTCACAGTAAACAGAGAAACTTTCTTCTATACAAGTAAGGTATGGGCAAACACAGAAACTTGTAACACAGCCCTGAATTCAGCACTAACCTGAAAACTGGACTATAATAGCTTAAAAAGGTGGGAAAACATTTTTTTTGTTGTTTTGTTTTTTTCAGAAAATAAAGCAGATACAATCAAAAAAACTTTAAATGCACTGAAATAGCTATGACACTTGAGTGTATAGCCTACAACAGTTAAACAGGTAATTTAAACATAAAAACAATTTTGGTAAAGTGCAGGCAGTAAAAAAGTACCATATGTAGCTGAAATAAGCTTTTTAAATAACAGAAACTCTAGAAAATCAGTGTTTTAAGTGGAATTAGCTAAAGGCTGCAAGAAAATATAGAAAAATTATACTTAATCACTCTAAAGTCTCTATTTTATGTCTCTGTTGCTGTAGAACTCTGCAGGGCAACAGGCAGGAGTTTGTTGAGATGTATACTAGTGCAAAACCTTGCAAAGGCGGGTTTTATAGCAGGGAAATAAAAGAGAAATTAGCCCAAAATGAACAATATACTACTAATTTATGGGCTGAAACCTCTCCTACAGGGATAGATAGGCTGCTCAAAGCTCCCTCTTTCACAGTGAACAGAGAAACTTCCTTCTATCCAAGTATAGTATTGGCAAACACAGAAACTTGTAACACAGCCCTGAATTCAGCACTAACCTGAAAACTGGACTATACTAGCTTAGAAAGGTGAGAAAACAAGTATATGTTTTTTTTTGTTTTTTTTTTCAGAAAATAAAGCAGATACAATAAAAAAAAACTTTAAATGCACAGAAATGGCTATCACACTTGCGTGTGTAGCCTACAACAGTTAAACAGGTAATTTAAACACAAAAATGAATTTGTTAAAGTACAGGCAGTAAAGTAAGTACAATATGTAGCTGAAACAAGCCTTTTAAATCACAGAAACTCTAAAAATTTGGTGTTTTAGGCGGAATTACTTAAAGGCAGCAGGAAAATACAGAAAAATGATAATCACTCCAAAGTGTCTCTTTTGTCTCTCTGCTGCTGTATAACTCTGCAGGGCACCAGGCAGGAGCTTGATGAGCTGTATTCTAGTGCAAAAACCTTGCAAATGTGGGTTTTATAGCACGGAAATGAAAGAGATAGAAATTAGCCCACATGGCCAAGAAACTGCTAATTTCTGGGCTGAAACCACTCATCCAGGGACAGATAGGCTGCTCAACACTCCCTCTCTCACAGTGAACAGAGAAACTTCCTTTTATCCAAGTAAGGTATGGGCAAACACAAAAATTTGTAGCACAGCCCTGAGTTCAGCACTAACCTGAAAACTGGACAATACTAGCTTAGAAAGGCAGGAAAACAAGTTTTTCTTTTTTTTTTTTTTTTGTGTTTTTTTTTCAGAAAATAAAGCATATACAATAAAAAAACACTTTAAATGCAGAGAAATGGCTATCACACTTGAGTGTGTAGTCTACAACAGTTAAACAGGTAATTTAAACACAACATTACTTTGTTAAAGTGCAGGCAGTAAAATAAGTACAATATGTAACTGAAACAAGCTTTTCAAAATCACAGAAACTCTAGACAATTGGTGTTTTAAGCGGAATTAGCTAAAGGCTGCAAGGAAATACAGAAAAATGATACTTAATCACTCAGAAGTTTCTCTTTTGTCTCTCTGCTGCTGTAGAACTCTGCAGGGCACCAGGCAGGAGCTTGATGAGCTGTATTCTAGTGCAAAAACCTTGCAAATGTGGGTTTTATAGTAAGGAAATGAAAGAGATAGAAATTAACCCAATATGGCCAATAAACTACTAATTTCTGGGCTGAAACCACTCCTTCAGGGACAGATAGGCTGATCAAAGCTTCCTCTCTCACAGTGAACAGAGAAACTTCCTTCTATCCAAGTAAGGTATGGGCAAACACAGAAACTTGTAACACAGCACTGAATTCAGCACTAACCTGAAAACTGGACTATAATAGCTTAGAAAGGTGGGAAAACATTTTTCTTTTGGGATTTTTTTTTTTCAGAAAATAAAGCAGATACAATCAAAAAAACTTTAAATGACCTGAAATGGCTATGACACTTGAATGTATAGCCTACAACAGTTAAACAGGTAATTTAAACATAAAAACAATTTTGTTAAAGTGCAGGCAGTAAAAAAAGTACCATACGTAGCTGAAACAAGCTTTTTAAATCACAGAAATGCTAGAAAATTGGTGTTTTAAGCGGAATTATCTAAAGGCTGCAAGAATATATAGAAAAATTATACTTAATCAGTCTAAAGTCTCTCCTTTGTATCTCTGCTGCTGTAGAACTCTGCAGGGAAACAGGCAGGAGCTTGCTGAGATGTATTCTAGTGCAAAAACCTTGCAAATGTGGGTTTTATAGCAGGGAACAAGATAGAAATTAGCCCAAAATGGCCAAGAAACTGCTAATTTCTGGGCTGAAACCACTCATCCAGAGACAGAGCTCTATGCTCCCTCTCTCACAATGAACAGAGAAAGTTCCTTTTATCCAAGTAAGGTATGAGCAAACACAGATATTTGTAGCACAGCCCTGAGTTCAGCACTAACCTGAAAACTGGACAATACTAGCTTAGAAAGGCAGGAAAACAAGTTTTTTTTTGTTTTTTTTTCTTTTTCAGAAAATAAAGAAGATACAATAAAAAACACTTTAAATGCAGAGAAATGGCTATCACACTTGAGTGTGTAGCCTACAACAGTTAAACAGGTAATTTAAACACAAAAACTACTTTGTTAAAGTGCAGACAGTAAAATAAGAACAATATGTAGCTGAAACAAGCTTTTTAAATCACAGAAACCCTAGAAAATCAGCATTTTATGTAGAATCAGCTAAAGGCAGCAGGAAAATACAGAAAAATGATACTTAATCACTCCAAAGTCTCTCTTGTGTCTCTCTGCTGCTGTAGAACTCTGCAGGGCACCAGGAAGGAGATTGCTGAGCTGTATACTAGTCCAATTCAGCACAAACCTGAAAACTGGACTATACAAGCTTAGAAAGGAGGGAAAACAAGTATATATATATATATATATATATATATATATATATATATATATATATATATATATATATTGTTTTTTGTGGGTTTTTTTTTTTTTTAGAAAATAAAGCAGATCCTTTGGCTTTTCCAGGTTAGGGGTCGCTACAGCAGAACTTGCAGTAGATAATCAAAAAAACACTTTAAATGGACAGAAATGGCTATCACACTTGAGTGTGTAGTCTACAATAGTTAAACATGAAATTTAAACATAAAAACATCTTTGTTAAAGTGCAGGCAGTAAAAAAGTACCATATGCAGCTGAAACAAGCTTTTTAAATCACAGAAACTCTAGAAAATCAGCATTTTAAGCGGAATTAGCTAAAGGCTGCAAGAAAGTATAGAAAAATTATACGTAATCACTCTAAAGTCTCTCTTTTGTGTCTCTGCTGCTGTAGAACTCTGCAGGGCAACAAGCAGGAGCTTGCTGAGATGTATAATAGCGCAAAACCTTGCAAATGCGAGTTATATAGCAGGGAAATAAAAGAGATAGAAACTAGCCGAAAACGGCCAATAAACTAATAATTTCTGAGCTGAAACCTCTCCTCCAGGGACAGATAGGCTGCTCAAAGCTCCCTCTTTCACAGTGAACAGAGAAACTTCCTTCTATCCAAGTAAAGTATGGGCAAACACAGAAACTTGTAACACAGCCCTGAATTCGGCACTAACCTGAAAACTGGACTATACTAGTTTAGAAAGGTGGGAAAACAAGTATATGTTGTTTTTGTTTGTTTTTTTTTCTGAAAATAAAGCAAATAAAATAAAAAAAAAACTTTAAATGCACAGAAATGGCTATCGCACTTGTGTGTATAGCCTACAACAGTTAAACAGGCAATTTAAACACAAAAATGAATTTGTTAAAGTGCAGGCAGTAAAATAAGTACAATATGTAGCTGAAACAAGCTTTTTAAATCACAGAAACTCTAAAAAATTGGAATTTTAGGTGGAATTACCTAAAGGCAGCAAGAACATGCAGAAAAATGATACTTAATAACACCAAAGTGTCTCTTTTTTCTCTCTGCTACTGCAGAACTCTGCAGGGCACCAGGCAGCAGCTTGCTGAGCAGTATACTAGTGCAAAACCTCGCAAATGTGGGTTTTATAGCTAGGAAATGAAAGAGATAGAAATTAGCCCAAATTGGCCAATACACTACTAATTTCTGGGCTGAAACCACTCCTCCAGGGACAGATAGGCTGCTCAAAGCTTCCTCTCTCACAGTAAACAGAGAAACTTCCTTCTATCCAAGTAAGGTATGGGCAAACACAGAAACTTGTAACGCAGCCCTGAATTCAGCACTAACCTAAAAACTGGACTATACTAGCTCAGAAAGGTGGGAAAACAAGTATATATATTTTTTTGTTTGCTTTTTATTTAGAAAATAAAGCAGATACTATCAAAAAAATACTTTAAATGCACAGAAATGGCTATCACATTTGAATGTGTAGCCTACAACAGTTATACAGGTAATTTAAACACAAACATGACTTTGTTAAAGTGCAGGCAGTAAAATAAGTACAATATGAAGCTGAAACAAGCTTTTTAATACACAGAAACTGTAGAAAATCGGTGTTTTAGGCATAATTAATGAAAGGAAGCAAGAAAATGCAGAGAAATTATACTTAATCACTCCAAAGTCTCTGTTTTTCCTCTCTGCTGCTGTAGAACTCTGTAGGGCACCAGACAGGAGCATGATGAGCTGTATACTTGCACAAAAACCTTGCAAATGCGGGTTTTATAGCAGGGAAATGAAAGAGAAATTAGCCCAAAATGGCCAAGAAACTACTAATTTCTGGGCTGAAACCACACATCCAGGGACAGATAGGCTGCTCAATTCTCCCCCTCTCACAGTGAACAGAGAAACTTCCTTCTATCAAAGTAAGGTATGGGAAACACAGAAATGTGTAACACAGCCCTGAGTTCAGCACTAACCTGAAAACTGGACAATACTAGCTTAGAATGGCAGGAAAACAATTTTTTTTTTTGTTTTTTTTGTGTTTTTTTCAAAAAATAAAGCAGATACAATAAAAAAACACTTTAAATGCACATAAATGGCTATCACGCTTGAGTGTGTAGCCTACAATAGTTAAACAGGTAATTTAAACACAAAAATGATTTTGTTAAAGTGCAGGCAATACAATAAGTAGAATATGTAGCTGAGACAAGCTTTTTAAATCACAGAAACTCTAGAAAATTGGTGTTTTAGGCAGAATTAGCTAAAGGCTGCAAGAAAATGCTGGTGTGAATGACCTGAGACGTAACTCCCTGGACTAGATGAAAAGAGACATAGAGGAGCTCTCTGAGCATGTAGCCCAGGCTGGTATGACCCTAACCTCCTCACCAAGAATGATGCCACAATATGAAGACAAGATGATCAATTTCAACAATTGGCTTAAGTATAGGTGTCATTCAAAGGGGATACAATGGCTGTCAGCCTGGGATGACATGCTCGACAAGCCACAATGCTTCACTAGGGATGGCTTACACCTGTCACCCCTGGGCTTTTGCATATTGGCAAAGGCTCTTGCTACCCCCATAGTGCCTTTTTTAGGCAAGGCTCAAAAGACAAACCCACCTCCATAGGTATCACAAGGGATAAGAAACTAAGAGTAATGCTACTCAACGCCAGAAGTCTAAACCTCAAGATGCACGCACTCAAAACTCTCCTTAGCATGGAGAACATCGATATCTGTGCAGTAACAGAAACCTGGTTCAAGGCTCCCGAGAGCAACCCAGCACTACCAGGTTATACCTCATACCATGCTTTTCGGCCCCAAAACTTGGACCGAACCACAAAAGGAATGGGAGTATCAATATTCGTCAAAGATACCCACACCTCCAGGTTGGTAGCACAGCACGAAGCATCAGAGACTATTCATGTGCAACTAACAGTGGGTAAAATTGCCTTCCAGTTTATAGCCTGCTACAGACCACCCTCCCAAACCCAGGAATCCCACTCAGCCTTCCTGAGAACACTGGAAAATATGAAGGTCTCTCCAAACACCATTATATTGGGCTTCAACTACCCAAACATAGACTAGGAACATTACTCTAGCTCCAACACCTTAGCCCAAAGGTTTCTACAATTTATAAACTCAAATGCTATGGAACAACTTGTTACCACTCCCACAAGAGGGGAAAACATACTAGACCTGATCATCACCAACATGGGGACTTTATGCTCCAGACCAGAAGTGTATCCCTCACAGGTAAGATCAGACCATAAACTAATTTCACTGGATATTCACATCCCGACCCCACCCACTGCCCAGAAAACCACAGTGAAAAACTTTTCTAAAGCAAATTTCACACTCCTCAAAACCGAGGTGGAATCCTTCAAAGACCCCGGGCCTGTGGAAAATACCCAGACCGCAGAATCCTTTATAAATGTATTCTATGAACACCTTCAGGAATGCATGGATCATGCAATCCCAAATAAAACCAAGACCCAATCCTCCAAAGGCAGACGTCCTGTCTGGTGGACCCCAGCCATAAACAAACTATACAATAGAAGGAGGAAGCTACTACATGATAGAGCAAAATCCCAAAAAGGGAAGGCATCTTTGATCAGTATTAGCAAAACACTACAGGCACTCATAAAATCGTCTAAGGCCAGCTTCGAGAGAAAAATTGCACAGGACACTAAGGATAATCACAAGGCTTTCTATAGTTATGTTAGCAACCTGGGTGGGAATTCCCAGATATGCTCAGAATTAGTCCAAAATGACAAAAAATACACCGAACCCACAAACATTGCCAACATGCTAGCTGACAGGTACAGCGCAAACCCCCCCCCCACCAAAAGGGCAAATATCTATCCCAGCAGAGTGCTGCCCCCCTGACATCTCAGATGCTCAGGTAAGAGCCGCCCTCTCCAAAGCAAAAAACACAGCATCAATGGGACCAGACGGTGTCCCGGGCTGCGTCCTATATGAACTCCAAGAAGAGCTAAATCCAAACATAAAACTACTGTTCAATCTCAGCCTTACTACAGGATATGTACCCAAAGAGTGGCGTACAGCAACAGTGGTCCCTCTCCACAAAGGTGGTGCCTCAACGGATCCTGGTAACTATCGCCCCACAAGCCTGACTAGCTTGGTCTGCAAAGCTATGGAAAGGATCATCATGGACCTCATAAATAAAGATATTGGGGACCTACAGACACTGGATTCTACCCAGTTCGGCTTTGTTAAGGGCAGATCCTGCCTCTTAAACCTGGTCGATTTCTTTGAAACAGTCACCAAGGCCATTGACGAGGGGAAGATGGTCCACACAGCCTACCTGGACCTCGCAAAAGCCTTCGATACGATACCCCACTCGGGCATTATATATTAGCTCACCAGCTTAAATATAAACCCCTATGTCACTAGATGGGTTGCAAACTGGCTCAAGGACAGAACCCACATGGCTAGAATTGCAGGAGCCATGTCAGACTCCAAACCAGTTACAAGTGGCGTCCCACAAGGAAAAGACCTGGGACCTCTCTTGTTCGGTATATATTTCTCGGAGGTACAGGCCAACACGGAAGGACTGTGGCTGACCAAGTTCGCAAATGACTGCAAACTGGGCACCATAATCGACTCTCCAGCCGACACAAGCATCCTCCAAAGGGGCCTCATAGAAACAGACAACTGGTGCCAGAGCCATGGCCTCAAGCTAAACGCCAAAAAGTGTATAGTCATCCCATTTGGCAAAAACAAAGTGCCCACAAATTACCACATAGGTGGTAATCCATTAAGTACAAAAGAAGTAATTAGAGACCTGGGGACCCAAGTTGATAGCAATCTCTCATTTGACAACCACGTGGCCAAAGTGGTTAGAAAAACATTTTATATAGCCCACCTAATCATGAAGGGATTCACATCTAGATCAGGGGAGGTCATCGTGCCTCTTTACTCATCCCTCATCAGGCCCATAATTGAGTACAATGCCCCTTTTGGGATGTACCTTACCAGACCCCTGCAGCAACTGGAAAGACCCCAAAAGTACCTCACCAAGAGGATCAAAGGGCTCAAACAGATGCCATATGCTGCCCGGTTAAAGAAACTCCAGCTCTATTCAGTGGCATACTGCCTGCTCAGAGGTTATTTGTGCCTGATGTATAAAGCCATGTCCAACCCGGAATTAATGGACATGCTGCACCTCAGAAAATCCAAATCCCATCAAGCCACGCGCTCGAGAGACTTGAACCTCAGCACTGAAATAAATAGGACATGCTGGAGGGACAGATTCATAACCCAGAGGCTCCCTTCACTCTGGAATAAAATCCCAGTCCAGGTTAGGCAGAGTCCCTCATTGACTCTCATCAAGAGGAATCTTGATGAGTGGATGGGAGATCGTAGGTTTACCCTGGGTATCACTTCTGTGTCACTGTTAGACAGGGGCACAGTATACTAACCTCAAAAAAGGGCATAGCAAAATTAATTTAAAATGGGTGGCGAAAGCCAAACACACTCTGGCTAGACTTATAAATGCCCTAGGGCAGATAGTTTAGTATGAACCTATAAAATACAGAAAAATGATACTTAATCACTCAAAAGTCTCTCTTTTGTCTTTCTGCTGCTGTAGAACTCTGCAGGGCAACAGGCAGGAGCTTGCTGAGATGCATACTAGCGCAAATCCTTGCAAATACGGGTTTTATAGCAGGGAAATGAAAGAGATAGAAATTAGCCCAAAATGGCCAATAAACTACTAATTTCAGGGCTGAAACCACTCCTTCAGGGACAGATAGGCTGCTCAAAGCTCCCTCTCTCACAGTAAACAGATAAACTTTCTTCTATACAAGTAAGGTATGGGCAAACACAGAAACTTGTAACACAGCCCTGAATTCAGCACTAACCTGAAAACTGGACTATAATAGCTTAAAAAGGTGGGAAAACATTTTTTTTGTTGTTTTGTTTTTTTCAGAAAATAAAGCAGATACAATCAAAAAAACTTTAAATGCACTGAAATAGCTATGACACTTGAGTGTATAGCCTACAACAGTTAAACAGGTAATTTAAACATAAAAACAATTTTGGTAAAGTGCAGGCAGTAAAAAAGTACCATATGTAGCTGAAACAAGCTTTTTAAATAACAGAAACTCTAGAAAATCAGTGTTTTAAGCGGAATTAGCTAAAGGCTGCAAGAAAATATAGAAAAATTATACTTAATCACTCTAAAGTCTCTATTTTATGTCTCTGTTGCTGTAGAACTCTGCAGGGCAACAGGCAGGAGTTTGCTGAGATGTATACTAGCGCAAAACCTTGCAAAGGCGGGTTTTATAGCAGGGAAATAAAAGAGAAATTAGCCCAAAATGAACAATATACTACTAATTTATGGGCTGAAACCTCTCCTACAGGGATAGATAGGCTGCTCAAAGCTCCCTCTTTCACAGTGAACAGAGAAACTTCCTTCTATCCAAGTATAGTATTGGCAAACACAGAAACTTGTAACACAGCCCTGAATTCAGCACTAACCTGAAAACTGGACTATACTAGCTTAGAAAGGTGAGAAAACAAGTATATGTTTTTTTTTGTTTGTTTTTTTTTTTCAGAAAATAAAGCAGATACAATAAAAAAAAACTTTAAATGCACAGAAATGGCTATCACACTTGTGTGTGTAGCTTACAACAGTTAAACAGGTAATTTAAACACAAAAATGAATTGGTTAAAGTGCTGGCAGTAAAATAAGTACAATATGTAGCTGAAACAAGCCTTTTAAATCACAGAAACTCTAAAAATTTGGTGTTTTAGGCAGAATTACCTAAAGGCAGCAGGAAAATACAGAAAAATGATAATCACTCCAAAGTGTCTCTTTTGTCTCTCTGCTGCTGTATAACTCTGCAGTGCACCAGGCAGGAGCTTGATGAGCTGCATTCTAGTGCATAAACCTTGCGAATGCGTGTTTTATAGCAGGGAAATGAAAGAGATAGAAATTAGCCCAAAATGGCCAAGAAACTGCTAATTTCTGGGCTGAAACCATTCATCCAGGGACAGATAGGCTGCTCAACGCTCCATCTCTCACAGTGAACAGAAAACTTCCTTTTATCCAAGTAAGGTATGGGCAAACACAGACATTTGTAGCACAGCCCTGAGTTCAGCACTAACCTGAAAACTGGACAATACTAGCTTAGAAAGGCAGGGAAACAAGTTTTTTTTTTGTTTTGTTTTTTCATGGTTTTTTTCAGAAAATAAAGCAGACACAATAAAAAAAAACTTTAAATGCACAGAAATGGCTATCACACTTGAGTGTGTAGCCTACAACAGTTAAACAGGTAATTTAAACACAAAAACTACTTTGTTAAAGTGCAGACAGTAAAATAAGTACAATATGTAGCTGAAACAAGCTTTTTAAAATCACAGAAACTCTAGACAATTGGTGTTTTAGGTGGAATTAGCTAAATGCTGCAAGAACATACAGAAAAATGATACTTAATCACTCAGAATTCTCTCTTTTGTCTCTCTGCTGCTGTAGAACTCTGCAGGGCAACAGGCAGCAGCTTGCTGAGCTGTATACTAGCTCCAAACCTTGCAAATGCGGGTTTTATAGCAGGGAAATGAAAGAGATAAAAATTAGCCCAAAATGGCCAATAAACTACTAATTTCTGGGCTGAAACCACTCCTACAGGGACAGATAGGCTGCTCAAAGCTCCCTCTCTCACAGTGAACAGAGAAACTTCCTTCTATCCAAGTAAGGTATGGGCAGACACAGAAACTTGTAACACAGCCCTGAATTCAGCATTAACCTGAAAACCTGGACTATACTAGCTTAGAAAGGTGGGAAAACAAGCATTTTTTTTTTTTTTTTTTTTTTTCAGAAAATAAAGCAGATACAATAAAAAAAAACACTTTAAATGCACAGAAATGGCTATCACTCTCGAGTGTGTAACCTACAACAGTTAAACAGGTAATTTAAACATAAAAATTACTTTGTTAAAGTGCAGGCAGTAAAATAAGTACAATATGTAGCTGAAACAAGCTTTTTAAATCACAGAAACTCGATAAAATTGGCATTTTAGGTGAAATTAGCTAAACGCTGCAAGAAAATACAGAAAATGATACTTAATCACTCCAAAATCTCTCTTTTGTCTCTCTTCTGCTGTAGAACTCTACAGGGCACCAGGCAGGAGCTTGCTGAGCTGTATACTAGTGCAAAACCTCGCAAATGCAAATTTTATACCAGGGAAATAAAAGAGATAGAAATTAGCCCAAAATGGCCAATAAACTACTAATTTCTGGGCTGAAACCACTCCTCCAGAGAGAGATAGGCTGCTCAAAGCTCCCTCTCTCACAGTAAACAGAGAAACTTCCTTCTATCCAAGTAAGGTATAGGCAAACACAGAAACTTGTAACACAGCCCTGAATTCAGCACTAACCTGAAAACTGGACTATACTAGCTTAGAAAGGTGGGAAAACAAGTATTTTTTTTTCAGAAAATAAAGCAGATCCAATCAAAAACCACTTTAAATGCACAGAAATGGCTATCACCCTTGAGTGTTTGTGGTTATTACACTTGAGTGTGCAGCCTACAAAGCTGACACACTTTGGCTAGGCTTATAAATGCCCCCGGGTAGATAGCCTAGTACCCACCTATGAACCTATGAACCTATGAACAATAGTTAATCAGGTAATTTAAACATAAAAATGACTTTGTTAAAGTGCAGGCAGTAAAATAAGTACAATATGTAGCTGAAAGAAGCTTTTTAAATCACATAAACTCTAGAAAATTGGTGTTTTAGGCGGAATTAATTAAAGGCAGCAAGAAAATGCAGAAAAATGATACTTAATCACTCCAAAGTCTCTCTTTTGTCTCTCTGCTGCTGTAGAACTCTGCAGGGTACCAGGCAGAAGCTTGCTGAGCTGTATACTAGCGCAAAAACCTCGCAAATGCGGGTTTTATAGCAGGGAAATTAAAAAGATAGAAATTAGCCCACAATGACCAATTAACTATTAATTTATGGGCTGAAACCACTCCTCCAGGGACAGATAGGCTACTCAAAGCTCCTTCTCTCAGAGTGAAGAGAGAAACTTCCTTCTATCCAAGTAAGGTATGGGCAAACACAGAAACATGTAGCACAGCCCTGAATTCGGCACTAACCTGAAAACTGGACTTTACTAGCTTAGAAAGGCGAGAAAACAAGTATATATATTTTTTGTTTTTTTCTGAAAATAAAGCAGATACAATCAAAAAAAATACTTTAAATGCCTAGAAATGATTATCACACTTGAGTGTGTAGCCTACACAGAGAGAGCGAGAGTCCATGCATTAATGTAAAAGATCTGAAAATGTTTATGTTTATCTATGCTAACCTGGATGAGGGTCTCACCTTCAATCATTAACAGCTGCATAGGTTTATCTACATGTGAAAGTCTCTTAAATAACAAATGATGCCTTGCTGCATATATGTTTTAACAGAAGTGATACAATCCACAGCAAATGCTTTAACAGGTCCCCATACCACCATTTCCCCCTATTTTATGATGCAAATATGTTCTATAATATTTTGCTGTCATACTCTCATTTGTATAAGGACACAACACATAATTTTTTCTGCACAAAATTTTTTTCATTCTTTTATTACTGTGGTTTTGACCATTGTTGAAAACAGTTAGCTATCTATCTCATCTCTCCAGTTATTAATTGTATAACTAAAAAAAAAAAATAAATAGAATAAATTTTATGATGACCCAGATTTATATTCGTTTGGGGAATATATACCCCAGGCCTCATTTCAGATGTGGATATTTTATTTACCATAACTAAAGTGCCATGTTTGGTACTGAGATTGTTACAAAATCCTAGCATGAATTCTATAAATAGTATTCTTAATGTTATTGAAAAACTGGTTTGGAAAAGTAACAGCCCACCTAAAGTACAGGTGTCTTGCTGTTTAACACACTTAAATGAGGTAATCTCTGGCAGCAGCCTTCCTGACTTTTATAAAATGCTATGAGTATTGCTGACTTATTCACTCCAATGGAGATCAGGAAGTTTGCGCTGGCACTTCCAATGGGTGGAGCCTAAGCCTTTTGACAGATTCAAATTATGTCCTCACATCTCAAACAAATGTTCATATCTCTAGAACCATAGGGGTTATGAAAGAAGTATAAATGGCAAATCCTTCAGCCGAAACTATTTTTATAGTCGTAGTATTCTTTAAATTTTAGGTCTTAAACTGAATTTTACAAGTCACAGTACTATTACATTTGTAATATTTTGTTAACAACTTACAATATCACATACTGTCAGCAGTATTTTATTAATCTAGCTGCGAGCTTTCATATGAGGCTAAGGAGTTCTACCTGTGTTACTTGGTTGTTGAAATAGTTAGAAAAATGTCAAAATGATATTTATATGAATTAATATCATAAAAACAACAGGTAATATCTCTTTACCTGCACTAGACAGAGGTCAAATGTCAATGCAGTTGAGATTGCCGGTGTGTAAGCTTTAAGATGAAATCTTTTAAACCTTGTACATAGCATGGTTTTGGAATTATTGATGCAAATATGAACAAGCAATATTTGACGCCTAGTGGAGTCAGTAGGAGATAAGTGCAGATGCACCTGGAGGCATCACTTGGATGTAATGAGTTGTCCAACTCATTTAGTCTTTTCCTGGACTAGACATCCAAGGCTTGGATGTTGATAATAACATATCAGGTACGTCATGTCACTGGAAACAGAAATCACTGACCAGGTCTTTTAATATACTCATTTTTATCCATCATAACATAACAGTCAGAATTAATTACTTCTGCTAACATATTCACAGGCGCTGCTGCATTATCCCTTCCCTCCATCCGATTTTCTGTTTTATTTTGTGTATAAATCAGAGCATACAGCTTTAGGGTAGCATCTTTAACTAAAGCAAAAAGGATTAAAACAACTATACTCACCTAGAACAAAGATCTAAAATGTCTCAACTTTTATCTTTGTCAGGAGGCATTTAACTAGTAGATGTAGAATAAAGCAGAGCAAATGAGGAGCCTACGATTTACTATATCTGCTACAAAAAAGCTGTTCTTTCCTTCCGCCATTAAGGACGGAGGGTTTTACTTCTGTCACTTCTTATTTCTATTTGTTCAAAGGCTTGAGCCTGCAGTTTATGTGGAACCATATTTTTGCAACAAATGAAACAAGTATTTTTTAAGCACTCAGTTCAACAGAAATATCAGTCATCTTCCTTAGGCTGCAGTGCCCATCTTTATATTGCCAACTTTGCTTTGCTATATATTTCATTTTTAAAGCAATAATGGAATGACAATGCAAGGATAGACAGGGATCCTAAGGATGTCTTTCAAAGTGGTCTGAAATAAAAAAATTCATTGCAGTAAAGCCATATCTTCTCAGACAGTGACATATGACATCAGGACCCTTATCATGGCTTATACTTTGTCTATACTTCCTAAAAATGAGACTAAATTCATAGGTTCATAGGTGTGTACTAGGCTAATGTCCCAGGAGCCTTTACAAGCCTAGCCCAAAAAAAAAAATGCCCTAGCACTGTGCCACCCAATATTAGTTCACAGTGCCTCTATCCAGTAGGGCAACTGGAGTGATCCCTGGGGTGAACTTTCTCTTACCCATCCACTCATTGAGATTTCTCTTGAAGAGGGCCAGCAAGGTGCTCTGCTTAACATGAATGGAAAGCTTATTCCAGAGTATGGGCAGTCTTTGGGAGATGAACCTGTCCACCCAGCATGTTCTGTTGAGTGTGGAAATGAGGTTGTGATCTCTAGAGAATGTGGTGCGGAGGGATTGGTATGTCTTTAGGTGTAGCATTTCAAGTAGGGCTGGGTTGGACATGGCTTTATAAGTCAAGCAGAGCTCACATCTAAGTAGACAATAAGGACTGAGAACAGCTGAAGTTTCTTGAGTCTGTCCATGTAGGACATGTGTTTAAGGTCTAGGATCCTTTTTGTGAGGTACTTTTGTGGCCTCATCAGCTGCTGTAGGTGTCTGGTCAGGTACATGCCAAACAGGGCGTTATATTCAATGATTGGTCTAATGACGGATGAATAGAGAGGGATGATAACCTCTTTCTTCCTGGATGCAAAACCTTTGGTTATAACATGTGCCACATGTGCCACATAGAAGGACTTTCTGACCACAGTGGCAATGTGGCAGTCAATGGTGAGATGGCTGTCGACCTGGGTGCCCAGATCTCTTATGGCCCCTTCAGTGTGCAGTGGACTACCATTGACATGGTAATTCATGGGAACTGCGTTTTTTTCCAAAGGAAATGATAACACATTTTTTGGCATTAAGCATTAAGCTTAAGGCCATGGTTCTGACACCAGTCATTGGTCTCAGAGATGCCTTTTTGTAGGATGTCTGCATCACTTGGGGAGTTGATAATGACTCCTAGCTTGCAGTCGTCAGTGACCTTGGTCAGCAAGGGTCTCTCTATGTTGGCATGGACTTCTGAGAAGTAGATGCCAAACAGGACAGGACTCAGGACCGAGCCCTGTGGGACTCCACTAGTGACTGGTTGACAATCTGACTTTGAATCTACAACTTTCGCTCTGTGGGTCCTGTCTATGAGTTAATTTGCAACCCACCTAGTGATATAAGGATTGATGCCTTGTTTGGTGAGTTTATCAATGATACCCAAGTGGGGAATGGTATCAAAGGCCTTGGCTAGGTTGAGGTAGGCTGTATGCACTGCCTTACCCTCATCCACAGCCTTGGAGACTGCCTTGAAGATGTCAACCAGGTTCAGCAGGCAGGATCTCCCCTTGACAAAGCCAAACTGTGTGAGGTCAAGAGATTGGAGATTGCCTATATCTTTGTTAAGCAGATCCATGATGATGTACTCAATAGCTTTGCATACCCGACTTGTCAGGCTAATGGGGTGATCATTTCCAGGGTCTGTAGTTGCTGCCCCTTTATGGAGATGGATGACTGTAACAGTGTGCCATTTGTTAGGGACAAAGCCTGAGGTAAGGCTGTGATTGAACAGGGCACACAAGTGTGGTGCCAGTTCATTTTGTAGATCATATAGGATGCAGCCAGGTATATTATAAGGTCCCATGGTTGATGCATTCTTGGCTTTGGACAATGCAGCTTTTACCTGTACTGCAGAAATGGTGGGCACCAGGATTTCTTCTGGTATTGTGATAGGGCCTTGGAGGGGAGGAGAGGGGTAAGGTTGGAACTGAATCTGTTGGGCAGTATGTTGGCTATATCTGTTGGCTCAGTATAGGAGGTACCATTGTGCAATAACTCAGAGAAGATTTGGATATCGCCTTGGATTTTCTCACTATAGCTATAGAAGGCTTTGTGGTTGTTTTTGGAGTCAGACACAATTCTGCCTTCATGGCCAGCTTTAGAGGATTTGATAAGGGATCTCAAATTTATGTTGAGTCTGAACTTCATTTTTTTTCTTCAAAAGTTTCTTCCTTCTGTTGTAGAGTTTACTGATGGCTGGGCACCATCAGATTGGCTTCCTTTTTTTTTTGAAGTAGAGTGTCTTTTTCTATTTGGTATGGCAAGATCCATGCATTTGTGTATGCACTCGCACAGTGCATTGGTGTATGATTCGATAGTCATGCAGATATTTTCCATTGGCATGGGTGCCGAGAAGTTAGCCACTTATGTTTTTAGGAGCTCAAAGTCAGCTTTGGAGAAGTTTTTTCAGGGTGGTCAACTTAGCAGGGAGGATAGGTGGGTTGGAGATTTCTACGGTCACCGGTTTTTGTTGGATTTAACCAGGGAGGAATTGACTATAGATGTGGACCAATGGTCTCCCATGTTGGTGATAACCAGATCAAGGATGTTGCTTCATTTAGTGGAGGTCAGAATTAGCTGGTCCTGGGCATTGGAACTGATAAATTCCATGAAGTGTTAGGCTTGTACATTGGTACTTGAATAGCTTTCCCAGTTGATGGAAGGGTAGTTGAAGTCACCCAGTATGAGAGTATTGGGTTGGACCTTGATAGACTCCAGGGTGCTTAGGAACTGTCTATGGACATGGTTGGGGTTCTGTAGCAGGCTATGACTTGCATCACCATCTTACCCAGTGTTAGTTGTACTTGACGTATCTTGGATACATTATGCTGGGCTGCCAGTCTACAGGTGTGTGCATCCTTTATGAATATGGAGACATCACCACCTTTGGAGCTTCCAGCCATATTCTGGGGTGGAAAGGTATGCAATGAGTTGCAGCCTGGGAGCACAGGGGTGCTTTCTGCCTCTTTAAACCCCGTCACCGTTACAGCACAGATGTCGACATTCTCCATTTTTAGGAGATCTTCGAGCGATTGCATCTTGAGATTTAGACCTCTAGCATTGAGCAGCATGACCCTCACATTGGATTTGTTTGTAGCTGTTACGGTGGGATTTTGGTATCTGGAATACTGCCTAAAAAAGGCACTATATAGGGTGGCAAGAGCCTTAGCCAGTAGCAGGAATCCCAGGGGTGACAGATGCAGGCCATCTCTGGCAAAGCATCGAGGTCTGTCAATCATGTCATCCCAGGCAGACAGATAATAAATCCCCTTAGAATGAAAGCAGAAACTTAGCCAATTGTTGAATTCAATCATTTTCTACTTGTACTGTGGTATCATTCTGGGTGATGGTAGAATACTGCTCAGTGTTAGGGTCACACCTGCCTGGGCCACATAAAATGTGAGTTCCATTGCATCTGTTTTCATGTAGTCCAGGCAGGTACATTTCAGGTCATTCACACTCACATGGACAATGAGTCATGTTTGTACTTGTTGTGGAGTGACCTAGGTCCACATGTTATGTGTCAGGTCCTGGCACCTGATAGACAATTAACTGTCACCTTCTCCTTGTTCAACCTAGTGAGTAAGACATCAGTGTGCTGCACAATTGAGTCTTCTATGATTAGTACATTGGGAAAAGTGTTTTGCCTTAAGGGCTTAGGTTGAGGGGCACACTGTAGTGGTGAGCTATGTGTTCTGAGGTTGGCATTGTATTGTGGTAGTCAAGTGTGTTTCTGTCTCGGTGGTCTCTGTTGTTTGGGTAAATTTTTATTAAGACCCTTCGTGAAGGTGAGTGTATGGTTTGTGTTTCTATGTGTGAGTTGTGATAGTTGGCATTTTGGAGGGCTGTGTGTTCCATGTAGTGAATTGCAAGTGTTGACCTTCTCCTCTTGACCATCTAGTCTGGTCTTGGCTGGAGAGTGCACCGCTTCCAGTTGGGTGCTATAAGTGCATCTCTCACATGTATAAGTGTTGGGATGTAAGAGGCGAGGGTTGTCTGTGCACATGAGACAGTTGCCACACTATCTCAGGATCCCCAAGTGCACCAGGTTAGCAGGAGAAAGCACAAGAAATTGCCCTCGAATCATATCAGGAGGGTGGTCATAACTAAGAACTACTGGTGCTGTTACTGCATAGGAACAGCTAGTGCTGATAGCACCTAAGTGTGCTACAATAAATGCTACAAAAGCCTGTATAAGTGCTAGTCAATTAAGCTAATTGAAGTGCAAGAAGTAAAAGAACAAGCACATTCCAAGGGAAAAATTGAAAAGCAGGCTATCTGGCACCCATAATAATTTATCTCATCTGAGTGCTGCTGTGTGGTGTGCAAACCCACGCAAACTCATGCAAACACAGGCTTTTAAATCAGAAAGTTGAAAGGGATGGAAAATCTGCCCAAACGGCCAATAAACTACAATTTCTGGGCCAGAAACAGCTCCTCTTGCGGTAGATAGGCTACCTAGTGCTTACAACTCCCACTGATATGCTAGAAGGCTTCCATCCAGCACAAAAAGGTCTGGGTGATTCAGAAACTTACAAAACAGTCCTGGATATAGCAGATCTGTATCTGGACTAGACTAGTTACAGGAAAGATGGTAAACAAGCTTAGAACTTTTGTTTTGTTTTGTTTTTTTTTTTTTTTTTGCAGAAAAGCATCTAAAACAGCAGTAAAAACACTTTAAATGCAGTGCAAGCTAGGAGAATTGAGTGTTTAGCAATATTAAAGCAAATACAGTTTAAATATATACAGTTAAATTAAAAAACAACTAAAAACAAGCACAGAAAGCAGAGTATCACTTTCTCCTTCATGTTGCTCTTGTAGTCTGCAGGATGCCAAATCTGGATCCTTGGAGCTTAAAGAAGTGCAAACCTGTGCAAACATGGGCTTTTAAACCAGAAAGTTGAAAGGTATGGAAAAACTGCCCAAACAGTCAATGAACTACAATTTTGGGGCCAGAAACCATTCCTCTGGTGGTAGATAGGCTACCTAGTGCTTACCACTCCCAATTATAAGTTAGAAGGCTTCCCTCCAACACAGAAATGTCTGGGGGATTCAGAAACTTACAAAACAGTCCTGGATACAGCAAATCTGTATCTGGACTAGACTAGTTACATGAAAGGTGGGAAACAAGCTTAGAACTTTGTTTTTTTTTTTGTTTTTTTGCAGTAAAGCAGCTAAAACAGCAGTAAAAACACTTTAAATGCAGTGCAAGCTAGCACACTTGAGTATGTAGCAATATTAAAGGAAATACAGTTTAAATAAATGCAGTTAACTTAAAATAGACTAAAAAATGCAGAAAGCAGTAGATTCTGAACATATCAAAATGGAGGCACTTATAGTATCTCTTTCTCCTTCCTGTTGCTCTTGTAGTTTGCAGGATGCCAAATCTAGATCCATGGAGCTTAAACAAGTGCAAACCCACTCAAACACAGGCTTTTAAGCCAGAAAGTTGAAAGGGATGGAAAAACTACCCAAATGGTCAATAAACTACAATTTGGGGGCCAGAAACCACTCCTCTTGTGGTAGATAGGCAACCTCATGCTTACCACTCCCACTGATAAACTAGAAGGCTTCCCTCCAACACAGAAAGGTCTGGGGTATTCAGAAACGTACAGAACAGTCCTGGGTACAGCAAATCTGTGTCTGGACTAGACTAGTTACAGGAAAGGTGGGAAACAAGCTTAGAACTTTTGTTTTGTTTTGGGGGTTTTTGCAGAAAAACATCTAAAACAGCAGTAAAAACACTTTAAATGCAGTGCAAGCTAGCACACTTGAGTGTGTAGCAATATTAAAACAAATGCAATTTAAATAAGTGCAGTTAAATTAAATATGACTAAAAACAAATGCAGAAAGCAGTAAATTCTGAAAAAAAAAAATAAAAATGGAGGCACTTAGAGTATTTGTTTCTCCTTCCTGTTGCTCTTGTAGTCTGCAGGATGCCAAATCTGGATATGCGGAGCTTAAACAAGTGCAAACCTGTGCAAACATGGGCTTTTAAACCAGAAAGTTGAAAGGGATGCAAAAACTGGCCAAACAGTCAATAAACTATAATTTCTGGGCCAGAAACCACTCCTCTTGTGGTAGATAGTCTACCTAGTGCTTACCACTCCAACTGATAAGGTAGAAGGCTTCCCTTCAACACAAAAAGGTCTGGGGACTCAGAAACTTACAAAACAGTCCTGGATACAGCAAATCTGTGTCTGGACTAGACTAGTTACAGGAAAGGTGGGAAACAAGCTTAGAACTTTTCTTTTGTTTTGTTTTTGCAGAAAAGCAGCTAAAACAGCAGTAAAAACACTTTAAATGCATTGCAAGCTAGCACACTTGAGTGTATCAATATTAAAGCAAATACAGTTTTAATAAATGCAGTTAAATTTAAAAAAAACAATGAAAAACAAGTGCAGAAAGCAGTAAATTCGGAAAAAAATCAAAATGGAGGCACTTAGAGTATCGCGTTCTCCTTCCTGTTGCTCTTGTAGTCTGCAGGATGTCAAACCTCAATCCGCGGAGTGTTCACCTGTCAGGTTTTTATAGCAAGATATCAAAAGTCTGAGTGAAGTAACATAGAAAGATTCACACACATTTGTTAACAAAGTGTTACTGTATATGGCAAAGCATGTCTAAAATAAGATCAGCAGGATTATGAGGTAACAAAGATATGCAAAGCAAGTGTACATATCCCAAAAGTCTGAATAAATGCACACCTTGTACCACGTACACAAAGAGACAAAGATAACATAAAAAACATAACTGAAACTCTAATGAAATGTAGAGTTTCCAGCAATATACTGACCTATCTAGGTTTAGATATCCCACCAAGTATGATATGTGCTTGCAAACTTTTTTGTGACCATAGAAGCATAGAAGACAAGAATGCGATGTATTCAGTTCAAACAAACTGAACAGCAGACATCCTAAAGTGCTCATCCTCAGGATCTGCACTTACTGTATATTAAAATAGGTTTAGCTAAACATGGCTATATGTCTTTGATTCAGAGATTATCCATAAAACACTCAAAAGCTGTAAATTAGACCTTAGTTTATGCAGATTAATAGCAAACAAAAATGATGCATGTCTAGGCGAACTACTTCTTTCTGCACTGTACTAATTGCACAGTTTTGCTCTGATGATGTATATGCCCACCAGCATTTGATTTACTATTTGCACCTCTCTATGATGTGTCCTCATTATTTGTCAGCTTATCGCCCTGGAAAGCCTTGTGTAATATCAATACTCTAAATTATTCATCAGTCGCTGTTTACATTGAGCGCCACCCACAGCTAAATCTGGCCCATTAACATTTCCCTAAGCACTCTCCTCTTCATTATCTGCCAGGCATGGTGTGACTTGCCCATTACCTCACTGGTCTCAAAGGACATATATATAATGCTTATGCCTGCTTTGAGAATAGTTTTAAATATTTTGTAAATCAGTTATTGCGTATTCTGTGTGTATTATTCACCTTCTCATGGTTGGACACTACCTTCTAGGCAAATGTTTTGGATGTGGCTGTTAATATTTAATAGCATAAAATAAAGACTTTTGAAAAAAAAATGGCATGTCCTCACAAAGAATGAAAAAGGGACCAGTGTGCAAAAAAATAGAAATTAAACTAATTACTGTATAATGCTATGCTATAACAGTTTTTTTTTGAGAGATAGAAATGTGACACTAATATGCATATTTACTTAAGAAAGATAATGACTGTATCAAAACATTCAAAATAAACTTTCTTGTGAAGAAACTAGGTGTAACTCTGAAACAGTATGGCATTGTATTGCAGTCCATAGGCAAAGGTGATATAGTAGAGTTCTACATTTTAATAACTGCCTTAAAAACACAACATGAGTTCACAAAATAGGAAGATAAAGCAGCAACATCATTTAGATCAATAAGCAGTGTCTCTATGTCATAAAGTTATGTTGGTTTTATTATTAACATGTGCTTTGAAAAGAAAAATGCATGTTCTACAAAACATAATAAAATAACTGCAAGCATAAAAACTAGACATGGCTTTATTTTTCTTTCAAAACCTAGAAGGCATCCAGTCCAGTACCAAACATGTATACACGGTATCTTATATACATAAATAGAATGTCAAATAGTACAAAAACACATCTGACAGTTGTAGTTAGTTTAGAATGTGATATAAATATGTATTCAAACATTCAGTTTTCTGATACTTATTTTAGCCTATTCACAGAGGGGGACCAAAACCTGTCCTGATACAAAATGAATGTAAGGCAGAGATATTAATTCAGGATAGGATGTCACTCCATCACAAGATGCATGTGTACACTCTCTCACTGCACAGATGCATACAAACATACACAGTTAAACACCCACAGTAAGTTTACAAGCTTACTAATTAACACAGCAGTATGTATTTGGGGAACTGTGAGGAAACTGGAACATACAATGAAAACCCATAGAGACACAAAAAGGACATACTAACTCCAATCAGAGGTCACCATAGCCGTGAACCAAACCTGAGAAAAATAAGGTGTGTGGCACTAACTCTAACCACTGTTCCACTGTACTGCCTCTAGGGATGTAAATTAAGACTTTGCCCAGATAAAGCTGTAGTACAACTCCAAGCTTTGTGAAATAAGAAACGTCAGATTCTCTGTGGTAGTGACCCAAACAAATGTAATTTTTTTAATACTTTTTGTGCTGGACTGAAAGATTTCACCCTGGTGAAAATTTCTGACCCAAGGGTCGAGGGTGGATCTCTGCCAAATGTTTGCTATCTGTATGGAGTCTGCATTTTCTCCCTATGCATTTCATTCCCCTGGTGTTTGTTGAAATTCCAAGGACCATAATTACATTTCAAAGAAGTGCAGAGGTATGATTGTAAATGAGGTAAATTTTATTTCCAAGTTTACAATATCTCAGGATACTCCCCTGGTGTAGAATACACAGCTCCCCATGTAAGGGGAGTGCAGGACAGCTTTGCTCTGCCCATCCTCAGTAACAACGCTTAAAAGGTGTAAAAGCAAACGACTCATGCCCAGCACTGCAACAATGCTTGAAAGGTGTTAACATCCAATTATGCAATTCACTATATTTTTTTGTTTGTTTTAAGAATGAAACTGTTTTATTTTACACCCAATACAGTTAGGAAAAACATTTTCTAAAATCTGTTGCTTTCTGAACCACAGGAGAGCAGTGGATAAGCAGTATCTGTTTTCATATAGGACAGGAAGAACTAAAACAACAATGAATTATTTTCCTAAACCACAAAAATATGGTTACAAACAATAAATAAATGAAACAGACATTCAAAATAAATAATGATCTTATGTATGTATTCAGTAAGAGTGAAAGTGAGAGAGGCAGATGAACAACTGAAAAACTGAAAAAAGATAAACATCTGCTACAAACATCTTCATGAAAACTGTACAGTTAAAAAGACTTCATGTCATATAAAGTTAAACATAAAATTAATGAAGTTAAAACACTAAAAGTAAGTAAACTACAGCGATGTAGCCATGAGAGTTGTAATAATATTTAATCTGAAAAATATACTACAGTTATCAATACCTATAAAAGATAAATTGATAAAACAGACAAAGACATTCAGGATAAGAAGAAAAGAGTTGCAGCACATTTCATTCATTCATTCATTTATTTATTTATTTAATAATTGTGGTGCCACTTTTACAGAAGAAACTTAGAAGAAGAGGATATTGAAATAATTAAGTATTGTTCTCTAAGATGAGTCAATAACCACACTGTATTGCTTTTGCAATCAGTTATTTAGTACAACAGACAGCATTACAGATGCCACAGTATGTTTGCATATAATTATATCATAAAAAAACAGCCAGTAACCATTAAACATTAAGCTGGTTGGCATCACCACGCCTGTTCTGACTAACCTTTAGAGGACCTGGTGCATGACGCAACCTACCGTGGACCTGGTTGTAAAGCAAGTCTTGCCTCCCAATCCAAACACCTCTTGATATGACCATCAGTTAAACTGAACCCAACCTGCATGGCAAGTTGAAGCCACTGAGCAGAAATGGGACAAGAACAATGAAGGAAGTTGCTAGGCAGCTGCCACCCTGTCATGATTCCATGTCAACCCCCCCCCCCCTTAGCGGCCTCAAGCCCCTGCTAGTCAAGTTCTATAAAATAGCCTCCGAGTTACCTCATAAAATATTCCTCAGTGGTCAGTGAGATGTCCTTTAGTGCAATGTCCCTTCACACTATCAGATCAACAATGATACCCTAAGTACCCATGAAGTGGTAAGGGATCTGGGATCACAAGTTGCCTGTGACTTTGACCACCATGTGTCTATTGTAGGAAGGAAGGTTTTCTACATACCACACTTAATTAGTAAAGACATCACCTTGAGAGCAAAAGAGGTCATAACCCCTCTATACTCGTCACTAATCCATCCCATAACTGAATTCAGCATGTACCATGCAAAATACCTACAGCAATTAGAGAGACCTCAGAGGTTTCTGACAAGAAGATCAAGAGACTCCAGTATGTACCTTACAGACCAGCCAAGTCCCTGTCACAATACACTGTATCATATAGACTTCTTAGGGGAGACTTATGCCTGGCTTAGAGAGTAATCTCAGACCCAAACCTAATGAACTTGCTGCATATTCTTAAGTCAAATGGGACTGGGGTTACCCATTCCAGGGACTTAAATAGGACATGCTGGAGAGAGGGATTTATCTCCCAGTGACTGCCGCATCTTTGGAATAGGCTACCAATTCATGTGGAATATAGCACCTTTATGACATTGTTCAAGAGAAACCTGGACAAGTGGATGGGGCACCATAAATTCTTACTGGAGATAGTGCCCACAACCCTCCTAGACATAGGCAGTCATTACTAAATGCAATCTTGAATACTGGCTAGCATTTATATGGTATTACATTGGGATGAAATGGCTAGGGTTGAAATGACCTCCTGGTCGATAGCTTAGAAATCTCCTCTGATCTCCTATGATCCTATGATCTTATTTCTAAATTAAACAAATCAAAACCTAAATTGTTAAATGTACTCTGTCACTGTTATAAAAATCAGAGTGCAGTTTATTAAGATATTTGTAGTGGATAACTTGAAATCTGGTTTAGCAGACTGCACATGTCACTCTGTCATTAATGAAATGCCTAGAAATCTCAGTTGCTCCAGAACTCCTAGCTCCTTCCCAGTGGATTCTCAGTGCAATTGATAACCAAAACAAAGTTAGTTCTGTATATAGCTTGCATAGCCTATGCGTAACAAATAGGATTCTGGCTAGCAAGATTTATTTCAGAGCCCTCAACAAGTCCTTTCCTCCAAAGTGGATTACCAGAACCTTCCTCAATCTTCCATTTGTTAAAAGCTGACAAAAAATCCCCAAAAACTGAAACTATAAAAGACCCAAAAAGCCAAAGTGATGAATTAACCATTTGCTATGATCTAACAAATTAGTGTACCTGTCCAGGTGGACCGAAGCTTGGATTCCATCTCTCTTGATGAAAGAATGTCCTAAAATCCAGATAACCTCTTTCCCTGAAATAGAAATTAAGGTGTTAGTCCTTGATGTATGACAATAAGGTGACAGACACTCTCTTTCCTGTTTTTTGCATGACATTAGCTGAATGCTCTGCCATGGCTAAGTTGAAAGTGCAGCCGATTCTAAAGGAGGTGGATGAATACCCCTGAGGATGTATATGCCTTGCCCTTCAATGGCCTTCTGTAAGAACAGGTTGACCTCTTACAACCTAATAGGCTTGCCACTCTCCCAACTGAAGGCCAGGCCTGAACAAGCATCCCTGGGGATAATGGACTTGTCACCCTCCCAAGTAAAGACCAGGCCTGACCAAGCCTCCATGGGGGTGATCTTGTGCAGTAGCCTGAACCAGTGAACTAGACAAATGGCCAACCACCTCATCTTATCTAACCGCATTTGCTGCCCTTTACTCACTTGGTCCATTTTGGATTTTCTAACCCATAACAAAATAAGCTCACTGTGAATCATGAGATCCTCTCAGAAAAGGGAGTTTAATAATTCACAAGCACAGAAGTCACCTGCATATAATAAAGTGAACAAGGCACAAGGCGGCTAGGCAAGAAAAATTACAAAAATCAATAACTTTGCTATACAAACCCAGGATAATTATGTCAAGAGATGCTTCCCTATCAACTTTCTGGAATCATTTGAAGCCCCTTGAATATTCTCCCAGCCCTTGATCAAACTGTCAAATAGCCAATGACTGGAGAAATCCTGAAGGCCCAAGAAGCATGCAAGCCAGCCTAAATCCACTAAGTGATTCCGCAGCATGGTGGCCAAATTTCCTAGTGAGCATTTGAAAACCAGGAAGTGACGGAGCAAAGACAATCCCTAGACTCTGTGGTAATGGGCCAAGGACCTATAAACTCCCTTGAAAGTCTGGACTGATGATGAATATACCTTGCTAGTGTTTCTGGCCCACAAACTTGGCAGCAGTGATGTGCCTACCCTTCTCCAATTAACGGGACTTCTGGAGGAATTACTTTGCTTGGACAGCCACCAAAACTTGGTGAACTGAAAATGGAAAAGGCTATCAGCAATAGTATTGTGGTAGCCAGGCAAATGCATGCTAGAAAAAGTCAAAATAATTTCAAACTCAATAAAACTAAAAACTTGATTACAGATGGCACACACTTGGACTTGGAAGACCTTTTTTTGAGGGCATGGTTAACCACAGCATTGTCTGAATGGAATGAAACTCTGCTGTTCCAAAATTTGTTGTTCCACAGTGGTGTGGCTAGCCATATTTGGAAGATGTCTAAGGGATTAACATTCCTGCTCCTATTTTCTGACCAAGACTCTGGACATTTTCTGTGTACCAGCTACCTTGGAATTAACCTCACATACTAAGCCCTCCTGCCACATCTGTAAAAAGATTAAGGTCACTGGATGAATTCCAAGGTCACTGCCAGGAAGGCACACTATTGAACTGGTTCAAGAATATGAACCAGAGGCAGACATCTTCTTTAATCTTTCTGTTCAGATGAGCTCTGCAATACTTGAATTTGTTTCCTTTCAGTAAATCAGAAATGAACTGGAGAAAAGCCCTGTCCAGCAAAACTGTCCTGCAGGCATAATTCAATAGTCTGTGAAGCAGCATGATTTCCCCCATGCATGCTTTAATGGTCGCCTAAAATTTCCAAATTAAATGTCTATCCTGATGTAATTTGCTTGGTAGAAGTGTAAAAGACCTCTTGTTGATATCAATTGCTAAACCCAAAATGGTCAAAACCTGACTCAGCCCTTCTCACTTGTCATTGGCCAATGAAACTCCTATGCTGGCACAGATCTCTTTGAAGACTGTCATACCCTCAACTGCCCCCTTTCTTTTCTTCATCCACTATGAAAAAATCACCCAGGTAGTGGATCACTGACTGCTGGGGTGTCCTGTGCTGCCAAAACCACTGCAGTGCTGTGCTGAACAATTCAAAGGTAGCACAAGCCAGCGATTAGCCCATGAGCATGGCCATCAAACTTAAATCCCAAACATGGCCAATCCTCCTGCCTAATGGGAAAAAGTTGGAATGGTGACTGGATGTTCATTTTGTAAATTCAAATGTTTCAATAGCTAAAGATGGCCTCTGCTGCCTGACCCAGGGAAGAGTAATGTGCCTTAGCCTGGTCATTGTTAATGAAATAACTGACTGTGGCACTCATAGGATGCAAGACGGGTTGAATCAGCCTGTATTCACCTTCCTGTTTCTTTGGTAGAAATTTTAAAAGCAGGCCACAGAGGCATGGAAAAGGGTCCAATTACACTGCCAGCCACCTGTTCTTTTTCAATTAGCTTAGCTGCAATGTCTTCAAGTTACTTAATGGATGAAAGGTTTTTAATTGATTTGAATCTAATGGAACCAAAGAACTAATCTTGAAACCTTTACAGAAACCTTCAAGAATGACTGTGACAGCTCCTCTGTCATGAAAATCATGCAAAAAACTGGGTCAGTTTATCTAGTCTGATGATAGAGTGGGAGGGATGAGGACCAGCAAAACCCCTTTCAGCAGTGACTCTGTGGCCACAAAAAAACTGCTTGCCTCTAGGAGAGTGATCCTGTGTCCCCCAAGGCTTCCCATGAGGTGAGGTGAGCCAATGCTATGCCTCCCCATCCTGCAAGCCAACAGGATCTAGATGCAGGGTGACCTTTTCCACAACCACAACATAAGTGAATGAACTTACAAGATAGCCAAAGGCACCTCCCATGGTTGAAAGCTCAGCAGAACCTATCTTCCCCAATGCTTCTACTAAATCTGTCCATCTCAGGGGTGTTTGACTTGTCCAACATAGCACTCAGACAGATGTCATGTTGTCCTAGTTTCCACCTAAGGGACTTGTCTATGGCCTTTACTTTCCTGAATTTATGATCATAAGTTGACCAGCCTGAGTCCTTTTTGATAGGGTGAGTTTTCTTAATGGCCAAAACGTTGGAAAGAAAAGGCAGTGCCTGGCTTGGATCCTCTTCTATAATCATTCCCATGAAGACCATGAAGTCTAATGACCATGTATCCCAGTTTTTCACTGTCACCCTAGCTGAAGCCTTTTTTTCAATGGCTGCAAGAGCTATCATCAAATCCTTGTTAGTAGCATTATCAGCATTAGCAATGAGCTGTATTCCTTCTGTATCTGCCAAGTCAAATATTTCCACAAATTCCCATTTGTGAATCATTTCTTTAAATCTGGTGGGGACATGGGCCATAGCGTTAGACCATGGGCAGGTGGAAAATGAAAGAATCACTGTAGTCATGGGTGATAAAAACTGAGTAACAATAATATCTGGGACCGATGCTACAGTGCCCTTAGAGGAAATGACAGTCTCAGACTCACTCTTTATGTTGGGTAAAGGGGAAGATAAAACCTGATGTAACGTAACCCCTCCTACCCCCAGGGAAAGAAAACGTGGGTGGTACCAAATTCCTTTATAATGCTAGGTAAAATAATCTAGCCATAGCTTCATCTGACTAAAAATTGATAAACTCCTCCAGGTATTCCTCAGAAGTTTGACCTTTGTAATTCAGCCCTGCACCTGGTGGCCCCTCCTGCCATGCCATTACCTTCAATTTCCAATGGGGCTTCTGCTGAAATTGTTAGATTACCCCTTCAACCTAAGACAGTTCTTTTTGTTTTCCTTCTTGACCATCTGGAAGGGGTGGGACAACTTTTCATCAGGATTTACCACCACTCTCTAGCTTTAGCTCTGCCCTTGTTCCATTGCCTACACTGCCTTCAAGTCAGAAAGCAAACCATGGGCTTCCTGGGATAGGCATAGACATCTATCCTTAAAAATCTGAACTGGATAGGGACCTACAAAGTAAAGAAAGGTTAGGACCATACTTGCCAACTTCAACCACCTGGTTACAGGAAAAAAAACACTAGATCCTTCATTAAACCCAAGCTGCAGTGAAATATCAGCTATAGTTTAGGTAAAAGATGGTGAATTGTCTGAATTCCAAAAGTGGCACCAAAATCCCATGTAGGGCTGGATGCCTGCTGCAGTGGAGTTCAAGAATTCCACCACTTACTACACTGAGCACTTCAGTTATTGTCATTATTTATTAAGTGCAATCACCACCTCATTTTAAAAACACCGGATAGAAAAATTAAATAAGTACAGAATTAAAATTTGATTCCGTGTTTAATAGGACAGGCTAAATTATGCATACATCTCCTTAGAACCAGAATGTAATAAGATACCAAACAAAGTGCAATTATAATTAATGTTTGTCTGCACTTAGCAGGTGCCACCAAAAATCTCCTGTAGGCTGGCTGTCCTACTATGGAATTCCAAAATGCTGGCACTTCACAACCCCGGAAGCCTTAATTACCCCCTCACCAGGCTTGCCACTTTTCAAGTGTACAAAGTGGAACACTCTTTCTGTGGAAATGTGAGACTCTGCAAGACAAAACATACCACATCCAGTGCAAAGGATAGAGACTCACTCCTCTACCAGAATAAAAGCCCTTTCTTATAGCATTAAAGATGCTTATGATATTTTGGATAATATTTAGGAGTTTTAGGCACAAACAATTGTTTTTTGCAACTACGAAGGAAAACCTTGGAAATATTTTTTGTCCTAAAATCTGACCAAAGAGGGACTGCCCCTCAGAAAGAGGGACTGGTGGTAACCACACTCCACACACATATCACTAGTGAAAAATAACTGCTTAAAATTATATTGTAACCATGATAAAGTAAAACAACATCTCTCTGAAAGAAAGCAGTCTATACTTTAATCACTATCCTAACTTATTAAGTGCAATTCATCACCATTACTCTAAAACACCATACTTGAAGGAACAAGAGGGCAGAGTCAAAACTGAGACAGACGTTGGGCGATCCCCAAAAAATGAAGACAGATGAAAGGCACAGTGATACACACTGCTTCCATTCCCAACCCCCCCCCCCCCAGGCAACCATGAGGAACACATCTAAATATTAGAACCTTTAACTTGTGTGACTGGGAGAGTAGCAGTATGCAAGGTAATACACACTTTCTGAAGTAAAAGAAGACTATAACTTCAGCATCTAGACTATGGTTAGCAGAAGTTTACCCCCTTTTCTCAAGAACCTGCTGTCCTCATAATTTGCACCTTTTCCACAATGGCTCAAAAGCAGCAAGGTAAGCACCTATGCCCTGACCTCATCCTACCCCTCAACAGGCAAAAACTGGGTGTGACACAACCATTCTACCATCCGGGTATTCACCACCCATCACCTACCCAACAAGAGACATCAGCCTTATGAGGGAGCAAGAAAACAAGGACAAAATAGAAGCCAAACCCAAGGATGCCCCTGAAATCAGGGATAGCGAAAGGCATGTCAGCCTCCAAATATATGAGGTCATCCCCCTGTTCAGAAATGGAACTCACAGTTCCACCATAGATGTGTGGACATGCCTGCACCCAATCAACTCCAACTCTGTGCTCACTACATGGCATCATTTTTCTTATTATTTATTTATTTTTTATTTGAAAGAAACTCTTTGCCCAGCATCCCTCCACTTAAAAAGGTGTCCCAAAATGGCAACAAAACAAACAGGTAGAAAGCTCAGACCCCATGATGTCTGCCAAAAGCAGAAGAAGTACCAAAACCCCAACCCATCATAGGAGTACTCACCCACACAGTCAATGACAGCAAGATCCATCTACTCACCACCTTTGAGCTTCTGATGAAAACTGTCAGGAAGACAGCATCACTCACCTTAAAAGTCAGGTGACCAAGGACTCCCCCCTAGAACCAGCTCAAAAACAACATGACTTATGGATAAGTCATCCTTAATTATTGTAGAATAAGGCATATTGTCGCCTCACAGCAAGACGTTGTCACATTCGATTCTCAACTAGAGCGTCTTCTGTGTGGCAGCATGCGTGAATGGGCATGCCTTCGCTGAAGTTTGTGCATCAGGGCTAGTAACTCGGCATGTAAAAATCCACTACCAATCATTAGCGGACTGGAGTTCCGCTGTGGCAACCGCTAACTGGGTTAAGCCGAAAGACACAACAAAAAAAATTAGTGGAAAAATCTTGTGCTGACTCAGCAGAATGTTGTATACCAAAGTTTCTGACATTCATTTATATGCCACACCCCTCTTCAGCTAACATGCATAAGCCAGAAAGTTAGAGACTGTGACAGTGATAAAAATCGGTACAGTATAACTGGTATCTTATACACTTCAAAAATGACGGAAATGTGTGCAAAAATCATATTCTCAGCTATACATTAGTGCTGTTAAAGAGAAATGAACAATATAATGGATCATGATAGTATTCGAACATGCAACATGCTTCAATAACAGAGATAATGAAATAGCATTTGCAGAGGGTGATAACAGAAATGAAAGTATAGATTTAGACGAAGATATAGCAAGCAGAGAGGGAAATGAGCAGCCCACATTTTTTGATACAAGATTACAGAATACCCACAAAAGTGTTGCAGCAATCTAATATACAGAACAACAGTATGGAAAAACATCCACATGTAGCCTGTTAAGTGAGATTGACTATCATAGGTATTTGTCTGTGAGTTAACGACAAGCACTTAACAGTCCTGTATATTTTATTCCCTGTCATATCCTATTACAATGAATGTTTAAATATACCTGCAGAAGCAAACAGAAATATGCAATTAATGAGGAAGATTGCAAGGAGATGGCCTCTTTTGCTTTGACAAATCAGAGAAGACAGCTCTATGTTATGTAGGGAATTTACTCTCAAAAAATAAATGTTACAAATCCAGATTTATGCCACCATGTTTAATGTTATGTTCACAATTTAGTACTCAACATTTTGTGAAATTATTACACCATTGCAATAGTGCTAAAGGTTGGCTTCACTTACTCAGGCTGCCTTCCACAAAATGAGAGAAATAGTAGCAGAATTGTGTTACTTTATGTAGGGCGGCTTATGCAATAAACTTGAGTGCACTCCTCTTCACCCTAGGCATGCCATTTTTTGGAACAGAGTCTGTAATGTGGTTTGGTATCATTTGAATAACTGAGAATAACAATTGTTAGTGGGCAAGTATAAATATTCTCTTATAAAATAAAGTGCACCATAAATTCTATTCTGCCTTATTATTTATAATTTGATTTGCAATGGTAATGGGAGTATTTATGTTGTGAACAGTCTATGACAGACAACTTTTTTTATATTGACTGGATTACTTGCAAAGTCGCACGTTAATTATAAATCAAATTAAAGACAAATGTTATGTAGTTTGATATAATGTTGACTAGAAATGTAAGCAAATTTTAAGAAAGAGAGGGTTTGTAGGTTCATATGCTTCGAGAAGCTTAGTTCTTGTAACTACATGTTGATATTTTCAACTTTCTAGACATATTAATACTGTTTTGAAGGAAGGTGATGTCTATCGTCTCCTGATATTAAACAGAGAAGTATTCTGTAATCTTGGAAGCTACTTTGTTTTGTAGCTCTCATGTTTGTATCACTTACATTTATTGTGCATTTGTTTAAGCAATAACCAATGATGTGTGGTATATTGAAGATTTACCCACGGTTGGTGTGGTTTAATCATGAGGGCGAAGCCCGAGTGATTGAATAAAGCCAACAATGGGTAAATTTCAATATACCACAATCATGGAGTCAATTATTACTAGTATACAATGACATTATTTAAGAAAATAAATACTTACTTTTCTTAAATAATGTCTTGGTATAATGCCTCAATGCTGCCCTTCCATTTTTGTGGTATCTTTGGGCTTTTTCCGATGTACTGCTCATGCATATGGGACTTGTGTTCCATGCTTACGCAGTACATCAGTGCTGTGCAAAGGAAGCAATGGAGAAAGGAATATCTCTGTTGCCTTTTTTCTTTCTTTATTGAAAACAAAAAAAAGAAACCGAGAGACTTTTAACTAATAAGGGAGAGCCAGGACAGACAAAATAAAAGGCACGTTTCTATAGTTTTGCAGAACTTACCTGATTATCTTTTTATTTTTGTCTGTGCCATCTCTCTCATTCATTTCAGGTCTTCCATTTTCTTTTTTTGTTTGTTTTAAAAAAAGAAAAGTGGAAAAATTGTGAGATGTACTAATGGGATAAAATCCAGACAACCCAACCTTTTCCCATTCATATATTCTCGGATTTACAATGGGTGCACTGGTTGGGCTAGCCAATCAGCGTGCTCGTTTTTGAATATTAATAACCAGTCATTGTCTAATAAATGTTATCATCTCCTGTTAGCTGACTCAGCATTGTCTTCCAAATGTAGACTTTCAAATAGAACTGACTCAAGCATTACCTTATATAGGAGGCAGGGGTCGCTTCTGAGTAACTTAGAAGAAACAAAATATCATGGCAGTTCATGAAACCTTTGTGTTTTCCAACCCCATCATTTCTCTAGAGAGGAAGTTTCCAGCCCTATGATTTTTCTAGTAAGGAACTATTGTATGTGTTCAAATTCCTTCAGGTAGTTTGTCTGAGGGGAAAGGAGCTCAGAAAGTCCTCAGTAGCTGGCCAGACATGTGAGGCATAACCTAACACAATGTTGTCCAACAAGTAACTAGAAAAAGCTGTTAATATAGACTACAGACAGAATTATTTTGGTTGCACTACAAAGTATAAAAATGTTGCAAATATCTGGAAATGCTCATTATTCCTAATCTATCCTAGGATGCATATAAAAAGGCTACTGAAACTCCTTATTTTTATAAAAGGTCATTAGGAAGTTATCTGTCAATTCTTAACCTTTGCCTATATCTAGTTATAGAATAATCAATTATTTAGCAACTAGTTTAATTTTGAATAAACTATAACTACATAGAGTAAAAATGCTTAGATTCTTTTCAAAAGCTTTTCAAGTTATACATTGCTCACAGTATCCAGAAAGTACATAGAAATATTAAAGCATTTATAAGTGCTATAGCTGCAAATTCGTAATCCAGTGTACATTTCAACATTGCTTGGGAATTGCTCAAAATAATGGAAGAGAACAATGTTACAATATGTTTTTCACCTTTGACAGTTTATGTTACTGCAATTTGATCATAACAAGATTGTAAAATGCTTGAAATTAGAGCAGTATGACATGAAATGTTTTTCTGATTAAGATTAATTTGTTGTACAGATAATAACCATATAATGAGGTGCCAGCTTTGTGGGCTGGGGATGTCATAATGGTTAAGATGTTTACCTCACAAACCCAAGATGCAAGGGCATCCACCTTATTACTTACATATGAACAAAAACACTCAAAGATAGATACAGAAAGTTTTACTACATCATGCTAAGTGAATTTGTATGAAAAGTGACCATACATAGGGTTTGTGCATTTCAGAAAACCAAGCTCCATGGTTGGACATGGTATATGCTAATAACCAGATAATGTGGTGCTGTGTATAATAATGAGGCAAAACAAGATGACAAACTGATTCAGGCATGTTTAACTGGGGTCTATATCACTTTGTCGAATGGCAGATCATCGAACTGTCATTCATAAAACCCCTAATTATCAAAGCCGTTAACTGCTGAACAGAATTTTCAGCAAAATTTTTCCTAGGGTAAACCAACAATAGGCTACCCAGTGACCATAAACAAAATAATAAAATTTAAAACCTACCCAGGTAGGGAGTTTTCCCCCCCCACAACCCCTGTGCCCCCCACACCCCCATAACTAAATATACCAACTCTGAGATCACACTACAGTGGGGGAAATGGTAAATTCCAGATGTTGGCCAACTGTTGGTTTACCCTTTGAAAAATTTCACTGAAAACTCTGTTCGACAATTAGCTGCTTCGATAATTAGGGTTTTCTCCGAATGGTGGTTCTATGATCTTCCATTTGACAAAATGATATAGACCCGCTTAACTGCCCTTAAAGTATTGTAAAAAACATCAGATCCGTAAATAATTGCTATAGCATTTCAGTAATTCCCAGTATAAACTGTTTGTATTGTTAAGATGAATATGGTATAGATAACTGTGCCCACATGCATTAGATTTTGGTTTCAACAGGAGCAATATTGGAATCAGCTTATTAACATCTTGCACTTTTGAGCCTGAGAATGCTGAGGCTGCAATTTCACTCTTACTCAAACTGCAAAGATTTCTGTTAGCTTAATCATTGAATCTCCCAGGATTAAGATTTTGTTTCCAATGTTTTCTTGGGGGGGGGGGGGGTTGTTGACTCTGAGATACCAGTGAAGTTTATTCCTGTCACTGCTGGAACATCAGGGCTTAATAGTATAGTTTGTAACTCTCACATGCCTTCCCCTTCCAGTGCACATCTTTTAAATTTTTAATTCCTGCCATAACTTACCATCCTTAACTCTCAGTAGCATTTGCTAATACTTCAATGTTGTATAGTACAACAAGAATATAAAGTACTATAATGACTTGATCTTATTTAGCATTTAATGGGGGGATGAAGTATTTGGTATTTGTTGGGGAGTGGGAATGTGTCACTTCTTTTTTAGTTAATAAAACTAAAGAATCATTAGAAAGATTTTTGTTAGCCTCCTGCCACCCATCATTTCCAATGCATTCATGTTTCTTGCACTTTTCTCATGTTGGTTGTTTGTCGTATTACACCTTCAGGGTATAAAGTGCAAAGATACTCTTTATCAGCTGAAAAGGTAATGATATTTGCCAGACCATCCTTATCTGAATACTCTTATTAGTTATATCACTTCCATCACTTATTTTTAAATTTAAGGAGCATTTGATAACATTAATGTTATCCTCATTTATATCAGAACGCTGTACCGTAATATTCTTCAGTAATAGTGGCTTCATTATATGCTACCTGTCCACTTATCCTTGTACTCATATCCAGCTTGTCTAACTGTGAATATGTGTCATCACTTATCACAGTACTTCACTCACTATTCACAATAATTTACTGTGCAGGTTAGATGGCTAACAGATGTCTGCAGGCTGTGGTTCTTTTTTCCCATCTTTTTTGGTTTTGGTTCAGTTGAGGCTGACACAGATGTTAACTTGCATTTTATCTTTTTCCTTTTAGTCTCTTTATTAATTGTTAGGTTATTAGTGTTACAACTGTGTTTAATTGCTTCACTATTAATGTCTTCAAGCAACATGTTCATGAGTTCTATCACTTTGCTTGCAGCCATTCCGTGATCAACTCACCTCATCGCTCCTTCTTTTACTTTCCAGACTGATGTCAAATTCCTCACTTTTTGTACATTTTGTGCATAATCATTCTTCTCAACTGTCCAGAATTTCGCAGAATGTCTAGATTTTTGCCTATTCTTCATAAAATTTGTGGTTTGGAAAATGAGAGGCAGAAGTCACTAACTAATCATTTGATTTTCAGACTCCATATCATTCAAAAACTGCAGTGCCATTGCAAAACCTGTTACTCTATCAACTTTCTAGTTTATAAGAGAAATATTCAAAATCTGCTCCAAATTTTGGGCATTTTCCCTTCCCGCCATTATGTTTGGCTTTGTCCAGAATTCTTGCACTAACAGGATGAGAGGTATGTTTGTTATATGTTTGTAGTATAAACTACACAGTAACTACATTTTACAGTATATTTGTTTTTAAACAAATCCTCCAACATGTATATGTTTTAAGAGTCCATATTTATCAAATAATGCACTAATTTAGCATTTATAGATATTTTATCTTAAGACAGAAAGACAATTATTCAATACATATAAATAAATATCTGATTTGCCACCATCTCAAGCAGAGATAGGCTACATAGAAATACTTTAAACTTAAGTTTAACACTTTTCTTATGCCGGGTTTATATCATATTATCGAAATTCCAAAACATCGAACACCATAAGCTCGACCTTCGAATCTCGAAATATGGTATCATCAAAAGCTCAGAACAGCAAATTTTTTCCCTGAGAAAAAATTTGCTGTTCCGAGAAATACACACACAACACAAGCACACCAAAAAATACAGCAATCCACACACATACACTTAAAATCCTACATCTAACCCTACACTAAACTGTACATACACTACTATCTATCCACTTACCTTAACCCAAACCCTAACCCTAAGGTCCGTCACTATCGCACACTTACCTGACCTGAGCCCTAACCCTAACTCATCTACCCCGCCCTAACCCTAAAGTCTGTCACTATTGCACACTCACCTCACCCGCGCCCTAACCCTAACTCACCTAACCCGTGCCCTAACCCTAACATCCGCACAATCACACACTTACCTGAACCCGACCCGTAACTTTCCACCACAGTGCTGAAAACAGCAAAGCCACAGAAATGGCCAACTGAATTCTTTCCCTAGGAAAAAATTTGGTGTTCTGCAGCTTCGCTATTTTCAGTGTTCACTGTTTTTGTGTTGATATTAGAACATTCGATGTTTTAAAACTTCGATGTTCTAATATAGACCCCTTATGCTTTGCTATCAAACTTTAAGTATATCAGCGTGTCAAATAGATGCTTCACCAGTAATTTTAATTTTAATTCTAATTGCCTAGTATATAAACACTCAGAGAATCTTTTATATATAATACCTACAGTGTGTTTAATGTTATATTGTTAGTATATAGCTTTATTATACAAATCCAAAATATGTAAAATGTGAAGAACTGGGATATCAATTAACAAAAGATAAAGGCATTTTTAAAATACAGTATTAAAATATGATCGACTGGAAACACATGAAGTGAGAGAAGAATCTATAGCCAAAGTTTTTAAAGACAAAACATTTAAAATGTGTTCAGCCAGCAATAAGTAAAGCTGTGGCTACTGCTTTTCATATACATAAAACAGTCCAAAACAAACGTATTAGCAGCTAAAGGTGTTCCATGAAAGAAAAGGCAATGCTGTGAATAAATCACGAACAAGCCACCATGGACATCCAAAAACTCTTGAGATCCTTTATTAAAATTAACACTCGATAAAAATCATTTTCCTTGTAGAAACATATAAAAACACAAAAAGGTGCACCATTCAGGATGGATAAGTGCTTTTGGGATTTTCCTTCCTCAGATCCTGTTGCAACTGAAAAAAAATGCTCCATTTAAGGAAGACTTAACCAATCAAGAAGTTTACATAAACTGACACCTCCAGTGTAAGCCAGAGGTAAAACATCCTATCAGGACATGATGGTAAAGTTACACCCTCCCTAGAATCCAGTCAGTGGAAAAACTTTGAGTTTAAGTTAAAACATCACTCCATTAGGTGTGCTTTTGCTTTCAAATTAAACACTGCTCTACTAGAGCAGATACCAGTCCTCTTTCTTCAGATGGATTCAAAGAATAATGCAACACCTTAGTTAAAAATAAAACATGATGTGGTAAATTGCCACTCTGTTTCAATGAGATGAATCTTTTCGCATAAAAGGGTGTCATTCATAGTGCATGAACCATAATGAAACAACGTAAAGCAATCACAGTGCATATATGAGCCAATCCCTCCAGTTCATGCCAATAAAAATTTTCTATACAAAAAATAGCAAAGAAAGGGGGAATATGAATTATAAGAATTGTGATGTACCGAACATCAGAAAGAGGAAGGGTCGACCCTATTTTTCCAGTCAATTTGCTTATGGTGAGAAAGTTACTAAGCACAATAACTATTTTCCACCATTAAGGTGCATCTTAACCTATTCTACAGATGTTTGACAAGTATGTCACATCATCAGAAAATATTGACCAGTGCTGACGGAAGATCAATCTAAGGAAAATAGGGGAGATGTACCCAGATTTACCTTCAAAAATAAAAAGAACATCAAGCGACTCTTATGTCATAAAGATGGAACTATTAGGAGATCTCAGCACACTGAATGTAGAAATGGGACTATTAAATGTGGAAAATGCAAGGCTTGTCAGTACATCAATGTTTCCAGTTTGTTTTGCCATCCAGTTTCTGGCCAGACATTTTCCCTAAAGGTGCGAGACAACTGCAACAGCAAGCATTTAATATATATGGCTGACTGCCAGGATTGCAATACCTTCTATATAAGGAAGACAGATCGCCAATTTAAAGAAAGAATTCTTCGCCATATACGTGACATTGCCCAGTCTGACAAGACCAATGCTTTAGCACAACATGTTAAAATGCATCCTGCACACGCCTTTAAGTTTATGGTGCTACAGTTGATTCCTGAAAACATAAGGGGAGGTGATGTGCAGAATCACACTGAAGTTGCTGAAATTGATTGGATCATCAACTTACGAGCTGACCGTGAACCTGGACTTAATGGTGTGGTACCATTAAAACCTATTCTAAAGACCAATCGTTTTAAAACCTGTCACTGATTTTCTCAGCTTGCTTTGAGTCAAGGAAAATCATACACCCCCCCCACTGCCCCCCCTTTCTTCACTATTTCTTGTATAGAACATTTTTATTGGCCTGAACTGGAGAGATTGGCTCATATATGCACTGTGATTGCTTTAGGCTGTTTCATTATGGTTCATGCACTGTGAATAATACCCTTTTATGTGACAAGAGTCATTTTATTGAAACAGAGAGTCAATTACCATATCATGTTTTATTTTTAACTAAGGTGTTGCATTATTCTTTGAATCCATCTGAAGAAAGAGGACTGCTATCTGCTCTTGTAGAGCAGTGTTTAATTTGAAAGCAAATGCACACCTAATGGAGTGATGTTTTAACTTGCACTTGAAGTTTTTCCACTGACTGGATTCTAGGAAGGTGTAACTTTACCATCATGTCCTGATAGGATGTTTTACCTGTGGCTTACACTGGAAGTGTCAGTTTGTGTAAACTTCTTGATTGGGTAAGCCTTCCTTAAATGGACATTTTTTTTCAGTTGCAACAAGATCTGAGGAAGGGAAATCCTGAAAGCTCTTATCCATCCTGAATGGTGCACCTTTTTGTGTTTTTATATATTTTTCTACAAGGAAAATGATTTTTATCCTGGATTCATTTTAGTAAAGGATTTCAAGAGTTTTTGGATGTCCATGGTGGTTCATTTGTGATTTATTCACAGCTTTTCAAATACATTGTGTAAGGGATTAAATCTATTGTTACAGAGTAGAAACTAGAAAATATACTTTGACTAGTGTTTTACAAGTATACAATTCAAACAGGTATTATAGAATAGTTATTCAGGAAAATATTAAAACTGAGAGATGTCATTTTGCAGGTGTGAGCAGTTTCAAAGGGTACCAGGTTTGATAAAGAAGAAAATACCATGCCGATTACTGACAAATTACTGACCTTACCCAGTCTAACCCAAAGCAATGATTACGCTACCAGTTCTAATTTGATATGGCACTACCAGTCTTCCATTATCTTAGTGACATGCAACGACATGCAAAGTGCAAAGATCTTCACATCAACAAAAAATTTGAACATCTGCTTCTTTCATGTTTGGTCATAGAAGGCTGCTTAAGAATGAAAGGTAAAGTCCCCAATTGACTGAGGCACTCTTCTGATAAGTGGCTGAGTCCCCAAGTCTTTAAAAAATATTGGGGAAAGCACTTAAAAGAAACTGGCATCACCTCGGCAGACTTAGAAGGATGCATGCTGGACACCAAATAAAATACATTTATTTATTTGTAGTTGTTCTACCGGGATAGTCCATTGGGCCAAAAAAGAACCCGTTTTCAATGGATTCCTGGGGAGAAAAGCTCCAAATACAAGCAAAGATTACAGTCATGGATTTAGGTTACATTAAGTACAAATATTACAGAATAGTAGAAAAACAATTACATTAGAAAGAACATTTTGTATATAAACTGAATTAAAAAAGCATTGCATTTTAGAGAACATTGCATTTTAAAGGTATATTTCCTGATTTGATATGGCACTACCAGTCTTCCATTAGCACATGCTAGACCAAGCTGTAAGAATTAGAGAATGGAGTGAAGTAGATGTTGCCAGTGTAAAGAGGAGAAGGGATTATGTGGGGTGGCAGCAGGAGCATTCGCACAGGGATAATAGATGTGAGTGAAGTGATTTTTTTGAATAAAGAGTGATTTGTGGTGATGCGGATGGATGGTGGTAGGGAGTTCCAGAGGCGTGCAAGGGCAAAGGATAGGAGATTTTTACCCGGGGGACGAGTTGGTTTATACAATTCTATTGGGTTTTGGTTGTTAGATCTCAATAGTCTATCTGGAAGGTGCATTTTAAAGGTAGAGGAGAGGAAGGGACAGTGGGAGGGGTTGAAGATGAGTTTTTCTGCAAGAGTGAGTTGTGTGTAGGTGAGATGATTGGATAGGTCTAACCAATTTAGTTTGTGGAGGGATACACATTGGTGAGTGGAAGACTTATGGCTGGTGGCGAACTTGGCAATTTTGTTATAGCAAGAGGAGAGTCATGTCTTAATAGAGGACTGAAGGTTAGTTAGGAGTGGGGCACCATAGAGGAGAGAAGGGATGAGAAATGTGGTAGAGAGGGTACATTTAGTGGAAGGGGTGAGGTAGCGATTTTTGCGGTAGAGCATGCCAAGCTTTTGGTGGGTTCTTTTAATATTTAGTTGTAGGTGGGAGTTGAATTTGAGTTGGTTGTCAATAAGGACCCCTAGTAGTTTGGCCTCAGATAACAGTTTGAGAGATGTGTTGTGGCAGGAGATGGAGAATGTGCTAATATTGATGGAGGTGGCTTTAGAGGGGGGGTAAATACCATTAGTTTGGTTTTTGAGGCATTGAGTGCTAGGTGATTTTCTTTCATCCACTGTTTTGTGGTTGAGAATGTGTCTTGCGTAAGCTTTAGGAGTTTAGGGATGGAGGTGGCAGAATAGATTATAGTTGAATCATCTGCATATTGGATAAGATTTATGTAAGGGATTGAGCGGTGGAAGTCGTTTATAAATATATTGAAGAGGAGGGGACCCAGGATGGATCCCTGGTGAACACCGGTAGACATGTTAATGAATGAGGAGGTGGCTTTGTTCCATTTTACTGCTTGTTATCTGTTGGAGAGGTAGCTGTTGAACCAGTTTATAGAGGAGGGGGATAGGTTTAGTTTAGAGAGTTTAGCAAGAAGAAGACTGTGAGAGATGGTGTTGAAGGCTTTTGAGAGGTCAAGTAGGAGGGTAGATACAATGCTGCCAGAGTCCCATGCTTTATTTACAATTTCAAGGAAGGAAAGCAGGGCAGTCATAGTGCTGTGTCCGGGTCTAAATCCATGTTGTGTGGGAGTTAGTAGGTGACTGTCAACAAGATAGGGTAGGAGTTGTAGATGGATGCACTTTTCTAGAATTTTGGAGATGGGAACTATAGGATGGCGATAGGACGGAAATTAGAGATATTGTTATTGTTGCCTCCTTTATGTAAGGGTACGATAAAAGCCTGTTTCCAAATCTGGGGTACAAGACCTTCTTTGATAGAGCAATTGACTAGAATACTGATGTGGAAGGCAATGGCTTCTGCGGCTATGCTTAGAAAGTATGAGGGAATGTTATCAGGGGCATTTGAACATGGTTTCAGTTTCTGGAGGAGTTTTTTATGGTAAATGTGGGTATGGGGTTTATTGAGAAAGTTAGGGGCTGAGAAGAGAGGGTTTTAGAGAGTGGTGATGATGGGGAAAATGTGAAAGGAGATGCAGAAGTGGAGGGCGCAGTATTGTTAGAGAAGGGTGGAGGAGAAGTGGAGGGTGTAGTGTTTGAGAAGGATGAGGTTAGTTTGGAAATAGAGTCAATGAAAAAGGAGTTAAATTGTGTGGCTAGATCTATGTCTAGTGCATTAGGGTCAGGGCTGGGGTTTTCTATTTTGCCAGGATTAAGGAGGGTGGAGATACCTTTCCAAAATTATTGTGGGTTTGTTTTATGGTTGTTTTGGAGCAAGGAGAAATAATTCTGTCAGTCTGCAGCAATAAGCTTTTTGACTTTGTTGTGGAGTGTTTTGTATTCATTAAGTGTGGAGGAAGACTTGTTTTTCTGGTGATGTGCCCATACTTTATCTCTAAGGTACATGATAGCTAGTGTGTTTCTGCTTACCCAAGGGGCAGTTTTGATTTTTATTCTTTTTGATTTTATGGGGGCATGGCAATCTAGGAAGTTTAAGAAAGTTGAGTTGAAGTAGGCAATTTCATTTTCCAGGGGTAGAGTTTTTAAAGGGTTCCAGTTTATTAATTTTAGGGAGTTAGAAAAGGTATCTGGGTTGAAGTTTTTTAGGTTGCGACTAGTGATATAGTTGTGAGTTAGATGTAAGGGTGAAGGAAGTCGATGTGTGAAAGTGGGGAGGTGGTCACTGAGGGAATCGGGAAGGCTGCCACTGTTAGAGAAATTTTGAGAGTGGGAGACTAAGATCTAGTCTAGGGTGCTGCCCCTGGAGAAGTTTTTTGAGGGCCTAGTTACGTTGTTTATTACCTGAGAAAAATTATAGAGGTTTATATTTAGCGGATTTGTGGGAGACTGAATGGAGGACCAATTAATAGTCATGTCTCCCAAAATTATTGTTTCATTGTTATTGTTGGTTGAAAGCCATGAGAGGATGTCTTTGAGTATTGAAATATTGTCAACAGGGGGGATGTAAAGAGAGGCTATACATATGTATTTATGTTTATTTACATGAAGTAATGCTAGGAGTAATTCAGCATTAGTGAAGTGGGGAGTAGGTTTGTTATAGGGAGTAACTGACAAGGAGGATGAATATAGGGGAGCTACTCCTCCCCCTTTTTTGTGGGTTCTATCTTTTTTGATGATGGAATAGTTGGGTGGTGCTATTTCAGAGTCTTTTATGTGAGGTTTTAACCAAGTTTCAGAGATGGACAGGATGTCAGGTTTATTGTGTACAAGCCAAGCAATTAAGTTGGGGATTTTTTGGCTATGCTTTGGGCATTTAGAGAAGCTAGTAGGATGGATTTACATGTAGAGGGGGAGGTGTGGGGGCCTGGATTGGGGTGTATATCTCCAAATAGCAGGATGGTAGTTAGACTTTGGATTAGGCTGGAGATGTATTTGGACTGCTTAGAATCTAGGCTGAGCTTTGTTAGAATTGTGACGGTTTTGATGGTTAGAGAGGGGGTAGATTGGTTGTGTTGAGTAATATGTTTATAGGGAAAAAGTAGAAAATTATTTATGGGATATAGGCT
>NC_056737.1:1228334267-1228584267 GCF_019279795.1 Protopterus annectens
CTTGCTTTGTGTGAGAGGTGATGTGTGTTTGCTGACAACCTGTCTGATGTTCAATTTGTTGTTATGTGAGAGAACTGATTCCAAATTTATAGTATAATTTCATCTCTCACATATTGTATTTGTTTGTTTTAGGAGTAAGTGTTTGTCAGTATCACAAGGCAATCATTGCATTGCTTCAGGATGCCCATGTCAATCAGGCTGGTTGGAGAAATGGTTGGAAAATGACCATCCATTATGGTAAGTTTTTACAGTAACGACTACTGGGGAGTGGGCTAGTTTTACCAGATTTTTCCCTAGGATTAACAAAGGGGCTTATTCTATTGAAGGCTAGGTTAAAACTATGGCAATGCTTCTCTGTGCGCAACTGAGTTTTCTGCAATGCAGCAGAGGAGCTTGGGAGGGTTCACTAAGAGATGACTAGGAAAAAATTGTCTTTTGAGGCATTTCCATCTATATAGGCCAACGCTGAACCCCATTGCATGGTGCACAGTTACATGCAAATGCAAGGCTTAAATACTTTTAAGCTAAATTACCAATGGGAAAGCACACAGCAAGCTTTCCTCCAGTAATCTCCAACTCAGATGAAACTCAGACTACATGCTTCTGCCACAAGGGTGCAGGCACTTTCCTCCTAATGTAAGATGACTGGAAAAGTGCTCAAGTATAACAATACAGTCCAGAGTCACCAGATCTTAATATAGTCTATGCTACTTAAGGCAACAGAACATCTTTTTAAAGCACAGAAAAATACAGTAAAATCAGCAAATGAGGAAGCAAAATGATAAAATACAGTTAAGGTGCAAAGAAAACTCAAAAAGTACTTAATTTGTTTCAATTTTAGTAGTGGGTGCTTTGGATTTCAGCAGAATCTCTCCAGACCTCTGACAAATGTCACCAAACATTTAGCAACTCCTGTTAGATGACCTGCAGTGTTACTGCCCTCTGCAAAAACTGGCAGCTCTTTAAGCTGCTGTGAACACTGGGAGACTGTGGAAAGCATTTCCTATACAGCATTTTAAACTTGACAGGTTTGCTTATATAAAAGGCACTGGGAACTATGTCTGCACAATGCTCAAAGGCAAGGCTTTTATACCAGCAGGATGAAAGAATTTTACACAGTTAATCCCTCAGGCCATTCAGATAAATACACAATAAGCTTTCCAATAGCAGTTTCCAGCTTGTATGGGTTAAATTCAGCTCTGTTCCCACAAGAGTGCAAAAGAACCCTCTTAATGTAAAAGAAACTGGTTTTGAACTCAAGTGTAGCAAAATATGCTTTAAAAAAAAGTCAGAATTTCTGCATTATCAAGAAACCTTGGAAATAAGTTCACTAACCCTGAGACATGTTCAAAAAATATAAAAAAGGCACATCATAAGAGAACTACAACAACACAGAAAAACTTTGCAAAACTTAGAAATATTCTGGCAGATTCAGGAGAACTTTGGAAAACTCAGAACAGCTTTTGCAGTACCAGAGCTGGTTAGAAAATATTAGAATACTGTTAAAACAACCTAAGAACAGTACAATAACAAACAGATGGCACTTCCTTAACAAGTGGACTTCCTGCACATCCTACAAAAGGGCCTCACTGAGACAGATGCCTGGTGTCAAAGCCATGGCCTCAAGCTCAATTCCAAAAAGTGCATTGTCATCCCCTTTGGTAAAAACTCTGTACCCATGAACTACAACATAGGCGGTAGTATACTTAACACTGAAAGTGTGATAAGAGACCTTGGGACACAGGTGGACAGTAGTCTCTCCTTTGATAATCACATCACCACAGTAGTCAGGAAATCCTTCTACATGGCACACCTCATCACAAAAGGTTTCTCATCCAGAAAAAAAGAGGTCATTGTTCCCCTCTACTTATCACTCATTAGACCCATTATAGATTACAACGCCCCTTTTGGTATGTACCTCACAAGATATCTACAACAACTGGAAAGGCCGCAGAAATACATCACAAAGAGGATTACTGGCCTCAAACAGATGCCCTACACAGACCGTCTCAAAAAACACCAGCTTTACTCCATCGCATATCACCTACTCAGAGGTGATCTCTGCCTAACATACAAAGCTATGTCAAACCCAGAGCTGTTGGACATGCTCCACTTAAAGAAATCCCAATCCCTCCAAGCTACATGCTCTAGGGACCTAAACCTTGTCACCACAATAAACAGAACATGCCAGAGGGATAGATTCCTGTCCCAGAGACTTCCCATACTCTGGAATAAACTACCTATCTATATCAAACAAAGCTCCTCATTAGCACTCTTCAAGAAAAATCTTGATGATTGGATGGGAAATAGGAAATTCACCCCGGGGATCACCTCTGTGGCTCTGCTCGACAGTGGCATAGGAACATAATTTTCTTGGGTGGCAAAAGCCAGGGTACCCTTTTGGCTGGGCTTGTATATGCCCTAGGGCCAATAGCCTAGTACCTACCTAAGAACCTATGAACCTAAGTGCAGGCTGAAAAGCAGTGATAAGTTCAAGAAAATCAACAAGTTCATAGGTTCATAGGTTGGTTCTAGGCTATTGGTCCTAGGGCCTATACAAGCCTAGCCATAACAATTTGTTGGCTATTTCTTCCCATAGTATTTACTTCCCTGGACCCTTGTCTAGCAGGGCAACTGATGTGATTCCTGAGATTAATTTCCTATCCCCCATCCAATCAGCAAGGTTCCTTTTGTAGAGGGCCAAAGAGGCACTCTTCTTGACATGTATGGGCAGTCTATTCCAGAATTTGAGGAGTATCTGGGTCAGGAACCTATCCCTCCAGCATGTTTTGTTCATTGTGATGACAAGGTTTAGATCCCTGGAGCGTGTGTCTCTGAGGGATTGGGATTTATATATGTGTAGCATGTCCAACAGCTCTGGGTTTGACATGGCCTTGTATGTTAAGTGCAGCACAGAAGTGTTAAATAGCACTGAGACAGAGCAAATTCAAAAAATACTTATATCAGCTTTGTACTTATAAATGGCTTTAGAAGCAATCCAGGTCTTGTAGTCACAGGTGTCCAAGCCAGGCACAGGGAAGCTCTGAATAAATGATACATGTGGCACATCTGTGCAAAGCACATGGGCAACATGAAGTTCTACACATTGTGTCATAAATGTGAATTGTTAATGGATAGGCACAAGTGTCACAGAAAGCCATTCTCACTTGTACCTACCATCTCTTTTACAGATCTAATATTCAGAGTGTAAGCCAAATGTATGAATGGCTTGCTATGCAATAATTGTCATAAGAATATATACTTATTCAGCTAGTACACATTGTCTGTGTTCTCAGTGGTTTGTGTTTGTTTTCCTAATTCAGCTAGTACCCATTGTCTGTGTTCTCAGTGGTTTGTTTTTGTTTTCCTACTTTATCCATAAAACATGCATCTGCTTTTGGTTTGCATAAATGTGATCCCTCCGCACCTTTTCAGTCTCATCCCTATTTGTGCTGTGTGTCTGTTTTAATCTATAAATTGATGCTTTACATTAATTTTTCCCCTTCTATACTATCTATCATTTGAATGTTGGCCACTTTCTCCTGTTCTGTTAAAAAAAAGTGAATTTATACACCCGATATGCCATGAAGTATATCCTTCCCTCTTGTATGTGTTTTCTGTGTGGTTGTTCCTCTTGAGTGTACTTCAACTTGCTACCCCACATTATCTCTCTGCTTTCATATCACCTTCTTCCTAGATGCTGCATGTGTTATGTGGTCAGATAACCAGTTTACACATGCAGACGCACAAATGCATACAAAAAATAAAGTTTTATGCATGTGGCAGTACATGACAAAGCTACGGCTGTGTGGACATTTTGCCAATATTGTCGTCTGTTCATGCTGACATACAAATAAATATAGGTACTGTTGGTTTGGTTGACAGGGGTTTAGTCAACATCTGTTTAATTGACCACATTTGGTGAAATATACAAATAGTCAACAAGTGTGCAAGATTGCAATCCCCAGATAGTGAAATATTCCCTTTCCCTGGGGACTGTGTGATCTCGGAATTAGTACATATAATTACCGGGGGTTATGTTTCAGTTTTTGACATGCAGTGATTTATCTTCAGAATGGCTAGTCGACCAAATGAAGGTAAGTCATACATTTCTCACAACTGAATATTGTGGTACATTCCTGAGATAGTGAGGTATGTGCTTTTGTGCAGTGAGTTTTCAGAGAGTTAAGTTTCTGAAGGTATAGTACTGCGCTGTACTCATTCTGATTTTCTTACCCTGCATCACTCTCCATGAAACTACTTTCTTTATATTCATGTGATATCAAATCAGTACTGAGATTTTTGGGATCCATCTCATATCTGTCTGTCCATTTAGTACTTACCTATCTATCTATCTATCTATCTATCTATCTATCTATCTATCTATTTATGTATGTATGAATTGGGTCTATATTAGGTGATCGAAACTTTAGGTAATCGAATACCTAAAGGTCGACACCTAAACAGCGAAAGCTGTAGACATCGAATGGCCATTTCCACAAATTCTTTCTTAGGGAAAGAATTTGCTTGGCTGTTATCGGGAATCTGGCATTTTATCCAGTGTAGAGCGATCTCAGAGTTGGTATATTTAGGGTTTGAAATTTTTTTTTTCCTTCATCCAAGTGAATTCTTTCCTTACGAAAGAATTTACAGACGTGGCCGTTAGAAGTTTACAGCTTTCACTGTTTTGGTGTCGAGCTTTAGGTATTCGATTACCTAAAGCTTTGACTATATAATATAGACTCTATGAATCTATGTATCTATTTATCTATTTATGTATCTACCAATATATCTTTCTAATCCATCTTCCTATTTATCTATATATGCTATTACCTCTAGCCTACTATGTCATGTAAGTCATGTCTAGTGATTGTGTTTCTTCCTTATATTAAAATGATATGTTTCGGATTTATCGTTATTGTATACTGTTCCTTTTGTACCTTTAGTACCCAAGCTGAGACTGAAAATCGACTATGAGGATCACTGTTCGACCCCAGTCCACAAATGAATGAATGAATAAATAAATGGATGTAACTAAATAAATATATTTCTATTTCTATCTACATATCTCTATCTATCTATATTTCTTTAACTAACTAAAGTAATTATTGTTTCTTTGTATAAACTTCATGATGTCAAAAGTAACTTTCTTCATGTATGTCCCCAAGTATTGTGGAAAAATCCTACGGGAAAGTTGTCATGCCGAATGCTAGTTAAGAAAATGAAATAGCGAATATAATGAAAAGAACATTTTTCTATTTAATTCCTTGAAAGTTTATATAGTATTCTACTGTGTCACCAGATTTTGTCAGAAGAAAAAAAATCTGAATATCTGGTGGCCATAAATATTAGAAAAGTATGATGTTAAGTCTGATTATTTGGCTTCATGTCTTGCAACAACGGATGTCTGTTTATTTAGATATTTATTTGAATGTGTAACTGGGCTAGAGCATTGATTACAAATGGCCAATTTCAGTCTAAGCTTAAAATGGATACATTAAGTCCACGTTCAAAAATAAACATTAAAATGATTAAATATTATTAAACTATATTACATATTCTGTCGCCAGGGACAAAAATTTAAATAAAGGCTTAATAACTGCCAAAAATAGCTATGGAAAATGGAAAAGGACATAATGTAATGGAACAGATTGCTAAATAAAAAAAAGACATTAGGTTTTAAGTGTCGACTTTTAAGAAGCCTATTGAATTCATGGAGAAATATAACCTATAGAGAATGGAGTATTTATAAAGGGAAAGATGGTGATGAAAAGAATAGATGACAACAATTAAATACTGAGTGCACAAAATAATAAAACATTTCACAGTTATGAAAACTGCAGAGGTATGGGTAGCATATGAAAGAAAAAATAATGAGGTCTTGTATGAAAGTAGTCAAGAAATATATAGAACACACACTTTATCCATTTATGAAAAATGTTTTTCAGCTAAAAATAATAATGACAGGGACATAATAGGCTGAGAAGTACAACATTGCAAGAAGTCTGTGTCTGAGACCCTAATGTGATATAGCAGAGGAATTTCATGTCTGCATTTTTTTTTATTTATAGCAGGCATTTCAAGAAATGTGAAAGTAGCACAAAAGAGCATTTCAGTTTGAGGGGGGGTCATGCTGTGAAATGAACTTTAAGGAGGGAAAAACAACTTTTGTGTATACTGAGTGCATCAAAACTGGAGAGTTTGTGGATTAAACAAACAAAACAAACTATTTGGTTTTAAGACATGTCATAGCAATAACATGCATCACATTTCCAAGTTATAACAGAGAAAGGCAGGCAAGATGACTGCACTGGCATTGTCTCCTTTAATACATTAAAACCTTATCATGGTGATGAATAGCATTATTCTTAACAATTAGTTACATGTGTCTAATCTACTTGTCTTGTTAATTTATTTAAAGAATGTGTCATGCAGAAAATTGTATACATAATGATGACTTTTCTGAGGTGAAAAAGGAGCTCTGTGTTGTGCAAACCTTAGATATAATCTGGTTGTTGTAATAAAGGTAATCAAAATTCTGGACTAAGTAGAATTATAAATACTCTAAGTGTTGTACCATTTTGACTCGTGCAGCTGAGATGACAAAGGAAAAATTAGGCCAGCTTGAAAACAAAATATTGCATCAACATCATAGCAACTATTGTATGTATATATGCGAGGAAAATTACAGCGTATTAAACTGTAGTTATATAAACTTAAACTATATGAATTTAATTTAAAGTATATAAATATATATTTAAATTATACAAATTATATAAATAATATAAGTTACATAAACAAGACTGGAAAAAACTCGTTATCAGCCTCAACAAAAAGTTGAGATCCCTCATCAAACCCTCTAAAGCTAGCTATGAAAACAGAATTGCAGCAGATAGTAAAGACAACCACAGGGCCTTCTGCATGGTACCTCCTATACTGAGCCAACAGATATTGCCAGTATACTAGCCGACAGATTCAGTGACAACTTTACCCCCCCCCCCCCAAAGGACCAATCACAATAGCATTAGATTGCCAGGCACCTAGTACTACTGCTGCACATGTTAAAACAGCACTGTCCAAGGCCAAGAATATAGCTTCTATGGGACCTGTCAATATCCCTGGATGTGTTCTACATGAACTGCAGAGTGAACTGGCACCTCACCTGTGTGCTCTGTTCAATCACAGCCTCACCTCAGGCTTTGTCCCTACTAAATAGCGCACTGCTACATTCATCCCTCTCCACAAAGGAGGAGCAACTACAGACCCTGGAAACTATCGCCCCATTAGCCTGTCGAGTCTGATATGCAAAGCTATGGAACACATCATCATGGACCTAATAAACAAGGATATAGGGAATCTCCAAACTCTGGATCCCACACAGTTTGATTTTGTGAAGGGTAGCTCATGCCTGCTCAACCTGGTCGACTTCTTTGAGTCAGTCACCCGAGCAGTGGATAAAGGCAAGGTGGTTCATACAGCCTAAATTGATCTGGCCAAGGCCTTTAATACCATTCCCCACTCAGGAATCAGAGAAAAACTCACAAAGCTAGGCATCAACCCCTATATCACTAGGTGGGTTGCAAAGTGGCTCACACATAGAACCCACAGTGTGAAAGTAGCTGACTCCAAGTCAGACTGCCGACTAGTCATGAGTGAAGTCCCACAGGATTCGGTCCTGGGTCCTCTCCTGATTGGGATCTACTTCTCTGAAGTCCAGGCCAGCCCAAAGGGACTCTGACTGACAATGTTCACAGATGATTGCAAACTGGGAGCTATTATTAACTCCCCAAGTGATGTCGACATCCTACAGAAAGGCCTTACTGAGACCAACGACTGGTGTCAGGACTATGGCCTTAAGCTCAATGCCATAAAATGTGTTATCATCCCCTTTGGGAAAAACCTGGTTCCCATGAATTGCCACTTTAATAGTAGTCCACTGAACACAGAAGGTGTTATAAGAGATCTGGCAACACAGGTTGACAGCAACCTCTCTTTTGACCACCACATTGCCATTATGGTCAGAAAGTCCTTCTATGTGGCACATCTCATTACTAAGGGTTTTGCATCCAGGAAGAAAGAGGTCATTGTCTCCCTGTACTCTTCCCTCATTAGGCCAATCATCGAGTACAATGCCCCATTTGGCATGTACCTCACTAGACACCTGCAACAACTGGAGAGGCTGCAAAAGTACCTCACAAAGAGGATCCTAGGCCTTAAACACTTGTCCTATATGGACAGACCCAAAAATCTCCAACTATTCTCTCTCTCATATCACCTACTTAGAGGTGATCTCTGCTTGACTTACAAAGCCATGTCTGACCCAGATGTGTTAGAAATGGTACATCTAAAGAAATCCCAATCCCTCCACACCACACGTTCCAGAGACCTCAACCTCATTACCACAATCAACAGAAGGTGCTGGAGGGACAGGTTCATAACCCAGAGATTGACAATGCTATGGAATAGACTTTCCATACATGTCATACAGAGCACCTCACTGACGCTCTTCAAGAGAAATCTTGATAAGTGGATGGGAAATAGAAAATTCACCCTGGGGATCACACCAGTGGCTCTACTCAATAGGGGAACTAAGGTCTGGTGGCACGATGCCAGTGTAATCCTATAGGCTAGGCTTGTAAAGGGTCCAGAGCCATTAGCCTAGTACACACCTATGAACCTATGAACCTAAACATACACGATATATCAATAATTGTATAGTATATAAACCTGAAGTGGCTAACATATTATCTAATCTGCTATGTCAATGACTAGAGGAATACTGTTTTGCAGTAAAGAAAAAATCGAAGTACCAATTTATATATCTTGACGGTTTGCGTTATTTAAAGTACTAAGTGTAGTAAAGGAAATATCTATAGTTATTTTGTACAATGTTTTGCATGTTACTGTAATGATAATAGTAGCAACAATGTATACTGAGTGAACTGTTGGGATGATTAAGAATGAGAGAGAAGAACAGTCAGAGAAAGGCATTGAAGCTGTTAGAATACATGCCTAAGTCAGACAGAAATAATAAGTCACAGCTGTGTACACTTTACTACTTCAACAGTAAAAGAGAAAGACAGGAGAATGTGGGCTAACTGTAACACATGCAGCACAACTTGTGCATATAGAGGTTATCCAGGGAAATTCTGAAGGTGTGTATACTACATGCATTTTTAATGACTGAGGTTAGGTCATTTAAAGGGAACCACACAGAGTTTTTGAGCAGTGCATTATCTATCAATTTCTCATGTCAGATGGTTAGATTGTCACGTGAATGGAAATTTCCTATAGTGTGGTATCACCATGAGACATTAGGCATAGATGATCTTGGGAATTCATTACACATGAAGTACTGATGCTAATACAATCATTGACGTTAGCACAATGAGCAGAATTGCTGATCAATATGGAAGAAACCAAGCCATGTAAAATGATGAGCAGCCCCACCATGAGGCCAGAGAAAAGGCTTGTGACCACAATGAGGTAAGAAAGTGACCACATTGTTGTGTGTGCAAATGTAAATAAAAGAGTGTGCACAATAAACCAGAGATTTAAAAGTGAGTGTGTATGCAATTTGCAGCATTGAATAGGTCAGTCAGGAATATATGAACAAGGGAAAGCCTGGCTACAAGTGCACAGTGAAGTGTTGCACATTGCATTGAGTGAATTCCTGGGCATGTTGAACATCACTGTCATTGTCATTCTCATTAAGAAACAGTCATTACATGTTCAGGATGAGAAAAATAAAAATAGTAATATTAAAATACTGACAAATAAGATTTTATGAACATAGACACACCTCTCAAACTCACTGCAGGAATAATGGACAATCACTCACAAACGTGTGGGCAAATGCACATACTTAGGAAAAAGTTGTACATTCTTCTCTTACAAGTTCTGAAAGTGAGTACAGTAATAGAAGTGGCACTAGCATGCATGATGCAAATGTTACTGAGTGAGACTCAAAACTGAAAAGATCAATCATTTCTGATAATCCTCAAAGATATATCACAGAAAAACAAATTTCAGGTGGAACAGCCACTAACTTATTATGAGACATAAACTGGAACAATTGTGGAAATAAAAACTAAGCTGTATGTACACAGACAGTTGCAATATCACACCAGAGTTAAAGTGAACTGTAAAATCCGCGTGAGTTGTGATCCTAAACTTCCACACAGGTCTATAACATTGATGACGTTTTAGGCTAAAGGCTGTGCAATGGAATATGCAAAAGTAAGTCATTCCAGCATGTCAACAATGTCTTTTTCACTTTTGTTTTACACATTCATGCAAGGTAGATACTGCTGGATGTAAACACATGCCTTTTTAAATCATAGTCTGTAAACCAGTGAATTAAATGCTGACACTACAAATGTTGTAGTGCAGTTTTCAGAAGGAACACAGTTGAAGGGATAACCTGAGCATTGTGTCTGAATGTGTACAAGCTGCATTAAAAGGGAATGTATGCCCTGGGTGATCAAAACACAGCACCTATGAAAGTGTTAGTAACTTGCATTACACACATTGAGATCTGTTGAGTAAGCCATTGTTACCTGTTACTAGGTGATGTTGAAAACAGCAACAGAAGTTACACACTATTGATTTTAGACATCTGCCTAAGTAAATTAACATTCTATAGACATCTGCACTGATGATACCTCACGGTAACTTGCATCCCAGTAGTCAGAAAGTGCACAGTTGAAAGGATAACTTGAGCAGTGTGCTCGATGTCAAAAGGTAGTACAATACTTGAGTGATCCAAAATACTCTCACTGTGTAAAAGTATCCCTTAAATAAAATTATACAAAATCATATCTGCTAAGTAGGTCAATAACGCCTATGACCTGTCACTTTTGTATAAACTCATATGAGGTATACACTGTCAGATTCAAACACGCTTTCATGTAACTCAAACTTTCTTTGCTCCTGTACACTTTTTAGATTATGCCACAGAATAACTCATATCACAGATGCGAGAAATGCATGATGTCAACTTGAGTGGTCTTTTTACTACTTATGGATTTCCTCCAATGGGCAGCAGCAGTTAGCATTGTCACCTTACAGTAAGAGGTTCTCTGGTTTGATTCTTGGCTGAAGTGCCTTCTGTGCGGAGTCTGCATGCCCTCCCTGCAGTCATGTGGGTTTCCTCTGGGTGCTCTGGTTTCCTCCCACATTCCAAAGATATACAGTAGGTGGATTGGACACTGTAAATTGGCTGTCAGTGTGAGTGTGTGTGGGAGTGAGTGGTACGGATGAATTATCATGGCAGGGCTAGCCACCCAGCAGTGTAAACCTTGGCTCAAGACGATTGTCACTACTGAAGTGATACCCCGACTCCTTGTGCAAAATGGGAAAAAGGTGTTGAGGATGGATGGATGGATAGATGGATGGAGGGATGGATTCCCTCAAATAGACTATAACAACTGGGGGATCATATGTACATACATACATACATACATACATACATACATACATACACCTGGCGATATGCCAAAACAGTTATTGCAATGATAAGTGTCCAGCTCATTCATAAAAAAATCCTGAACTGGTGTTTGCTTTAATGTTATTTGGTAGTCTGCTCCATACAACAGGTACTCTCACAGAGAACAATTTAGTATTCTCTCATTTCTATATAATTTTCTACATAGGTTGCTGATGATTCTGTACAACGTTTTGGTAACCCATGATGTTCCCAAAGGTAGTTGTCTCTACATACCCTATATATCTGAATAAGGTTTCCTCTTAAATGTCTGTTTTACACATTCAAATATTTTAGACTTTCATAATAATTTCAGTTTTCATATCCATAGATGCCCTTGGTACTTTTCCACTGTACTGTTTCCTATTTACTCATGTGTGATTTCCTATAAGATTTCAATACTGTTATGACATACTCATGTTTGGGTCTAATCTAACTAAGAAACAATGACTTCATAATTTATAATTTCTTCGAGTTCATAAATCTTTTTATATAGCTTATAGTTGTATAACTATAATTAACAAATTAATTGATTTGATTAGAAAAAATGAAAAGCTGAGTCTACCCATGCACCCAGGTCCTTAAATGAATCTACAGTTTCAATCACTGTGTTCTATATTAAATATCCAACTTCAGACTATGCCTTACGAATATCATCTGCTTAACTTTTGCTATATTAATGAGCATATTATTCTCCTGCATCAAAACAGTCAATTTAGTCAAATACTTTTGCAGCCATACCATATGGGTGACACACACAATCAGTTTACATATTTTCAGGTCATCTACATGCTGTAGAACACCTCAGAAACAAAAATATATATCTGAAAGATATGGGCCTAGGATATTGCCCTGTCTGTTACTGTAGCCAAGAATTTCACCTGTCCAGTTGCTGTATGCATTAACTGCTGATGCCACAGAAAAAGTCATATAGGTTTATAGGTTCATATGGGATTACTAAGCTAATGGCTTAAGGGCCCTTACAAGCCTAGCTAATATAACCTGATTTTGCACAAGGTATGGCTCCTGCGGGCAAGAGGATGACATGTATTTGTGCCTGTGCATGGAGTAGCTTACAGATTTCCCCTGTCCATAAGGGACATGGGCACTACTCCAGGTGTGAATTTGCATTTCCCTATCCATTGATCCAAATCTGCTTAATGTGAATAGAAAGCCTGTTCCAAAGAACTAACAATCTCTGAGACACATATCTGTCTCTTCAGTTTGTTTGAGTTGCTTTCTAAGTTTAGATCCTTAAATTGGGTGCCCTCATGCTGTTTGACTTGCAGATATGTAGCAGCTCCATCAGGGCTGGATTTGTGAGTGCCTTGTAGGTCAGACATAGGTCACGCCTTGTTAGTCGGTAGGAGACAGAGTAAAGGGATAGGGCTTTTAGTCCATCTACACAGTTCATGTTGTTTACAACCTGTATTTTCTTTGTGAGGAACCTATGAGGTCACTCCAGCTGCTGAAAGTACCTAGTCAAGTACATGTCAAATGGCACACTGTACTTGAATATTGATCTAATGAAGGCTGAGTACAGCGGGACTATAATTTCCTTGGATCTGGATTCCAAACCTTTACTTATAAGTTGTGCTACATAAACTACTATCTATCTGTGTCCCTTGATCTCTCACTTCAGAGTCTACTCTAAGGGATGTGCTATTGATGTAATTTGCAGGGGTATTTGACTTCCAAAATTCAAGTAATGGTAATGCATTTTTTGCGCTTAGTTTTAGGCCATAGTCCTAGCATCAATCATTTATTTGATCTACACCTTTCTGAAGGATATCAACATCAATCAGGGATTCAGTGATTGCCCTCAGCCTGCAGTCATCAACAAACATTGTCATCCAGAGGCCTTCCACATCTGTCTTGACTTCAGAGAATTATATTTCAAACATGAGTGATTTCAGTACTGAACCCTGTGGTACACCACTAGTAAATGGCCTCTTGCTGCATCCAAATTCACCAACTTTAACCACATGTGTACTGTCCATGAGCAAACTGGCTATCCATCTGGTGACATGGGGATGTATGTCCAGTTTTGCAAGTTTATTTGCAATATCTGAGTATTGTGTCAAATGCCTTGATCAGGTCAAGGTAGGTGGTATGTACTGTTATATCTTTATCCATGGCCTTAGTTGTTGTCGTGTCTTTCGGCTTTTCCCAGTTAGGGGTCACCACAGCGGAACTCCAGTCTGCTAATGATTGGCAGTAGATTTTTACATGCCGAGATGCCAGCTCTGATGCACAACCTTCAATGAAGGTACACATGTCTCCACACAGAAGACGCTCTACTTGAGAATCAAACAGGACAACGTCATACTGTGAGGCGACAATGCTACCGCAGCATCACCACCGTGGTCTATCCGTGGCCTTAGTGATTTTCTGAAAGAAATCCACCATTATTTACCAGGTGCATGATTATTTTTTTCCTGGCCTTACATATAAGACTAGTCAAACTTATAGGTCTGTAATTTCCTGGGTCAGTAGATGGTCCCCTCTTATGCAGAGGAATGACTGTTGCTGTCCCACACTCTACTGAGACATCCAGAAAATGTGGTTAAATAAGGATTGAATTGGGCCTGATAAGTCCTGATTTAAGCTGTTTAAGAGGCAACCAGGTATTTTGTCAGGCCCCATTGAAGCCGTGTTTTTAGCTTTAGCCAGTGCAGTGGCAACCTGTTCTTTGGTGATAGCTAGCGTTGAAGTGGTGAAGGGTATTTCTTAGGGGAGAACTGGGAGTAATGTGGAAGTGAAATTTGAGCTGAATTTGTCAGCCAGCATATCTGTTATGTTTTCTGTCTGAGTATAGGCAATGCCATCTACAACTAATTTCACACATTGTTGGCTGTTGCCCTTAAGATTGTGGACATAATTGAAAAATGCCTTATGGGTATCCTTAGCTTTTGAGGCTATTTTTACCTCAAATAATGCTTTTATGGACTTGACTAGTTCCCTGATATGCTTGTTTAGACTACAGAGGGACTTATTGCTCTGTTTTGCACATTCCTCTTACTTCTCAACAAGATTTTCTTTCTTTTGTTGTACAACTTATTAATACCAGGGGTCCACCAGGGTAGCTTGTTTCTGTTGTTTGACCTGGCTTTATTTCAGTCTTGTACTGCCGTTTCTATGCAGTTGTTTATATGGTCATACAGGGCTTTTGTGTATGCCTCTGCATAGGTTTCTGTGTTTTCTGGATTTGGAGGAGGTTGGAAACTAGCTATGCCATCCCTTAATAGGGGGTAATTTACCTTAGAGAATCTCTTAAAGTTTTGGAAGTTAGCTAGGAGGACTAGTTTTACCTTTAGTTCAAGGGAAACCACTTTGTGATCTGATCTTACTAGTGAGGGCATAACACTGTGGGGGGGGGGTGTAGCACTCTCCCATATTTGTGAGTACCAGATCTAGGATATATGTCCCCCTAGTGGGAGTGCAGACTAGCTGCTCTAGGGCATATGAATTTACAAACTCAAGAAATCTTTGGGCCTGGATGTTAGTGGTCATGTATACCTCCCAATTAATGGAGAGATTATTAAAATCACCTATGAGTATGGTATTGGGCTGGATGGTGAGTGATTCTAGTAACTTTGGGTATGATGTGTGGGTTTCCTGGTTCACAGTGGGGTACCTGCAGTTAGCAAGAATATGGTAATGGATTTTTTCCCATGGTTAGTTAGACATGGAGTAGCTCAAACATGTCATATTGTTTGACCAGCATTGAGGTGTGTTTATCCTTTATGTAGATAGATACACCTCCTCCTTTTGCTCTTTGGTGTTCAGTGGTAATCGAAATGTATGAAAGGCATTATACCCATGCACTGCCAGATTGCTTTCCATGGCTTTGAACCATGTTTCAGTAACTGCACAGATGTCAGCCTTCTTCAGGTAAAGGAGAACTTCCTGGGTGTGCAGTTTCTTGCTGAAGCTCTTAGCATTGCTCAGTGACATCTTTAGCTTGTCCTGAGTAGCTTTTGTTCTGTTGGAAGGTTTGTCTGTTTGTCAATTCCTAAAAAGGCACTGTAGGGATGGATAATATTTTGGCCAATATCTGAAAGTCTAGAGATGACAGGTGAAGACAATCCCCCAGCAAAGCGGTGTGGCTGACAAATATTGGACCCCTTTGGATTGACACCAGTAGCTAAGCCAGTTTATCATTTTCTGCTGGTACTATGGAATCATCCTTGGAGATGGTAGAATGCTGTTCAGTGCTAGGCTCATACCTGCTTGTGATACATAGTATGAGAGCTCAATCATGCCTCTCTTCATATAGTCCAAGGAGATATGTCTCAGGTCATTCATGCCCATATGGACTATGACTGACTCATACTGGTACATACGGGTAAGTGGCCTGAGTTTTTGCATGATATAGTGAATCCTGTCTCTGACAAGCAACTATAACCTTCCCTTATGCAGTCTTATAAGAGGGACATCAGTGTTACTCAGAATGGAGTCTCCTATGACCAAAACATTGAGCTGTGGAGTGTTTTTACTTATTAGCATAGTAGTTGAGGAACAATGAGTTGTGGATTTATGTGATGTGATGGAAATTGTCTTGTTTGTGTATGTGCAGAGTTTTTGAAGATTGCTCTTGAGAGGCCTTTGAAGTTTGGGTAAGTTACATGTAAGCACCTCTGCATATGTAGGTGTATATCTGGGTACCTATCAGCATTTTTAATGTTGAAAACGCTGAATTTAATTTAATGGAACTGAAATGTTCGAAATCTCAGAAGAGCGAACTGACAGAACATTGTTTATTTTCCCAGGGAAAGAAATTGGTGAGCCGTTATAGGAGTTTGCTATTTCCTCCACTGTGGTGCGGTCTCGGAGTTGGTATATTTAAGTAGGGGGTGTGTGGGGGGGTTTAAAGTATTGACATTTTTTTTCCCACGGAACACTGATTTCTTTCCCTGGGAAAGAAATCGATGTTCTGTCAGTTCGCTCTTCTAAGATTTTGAACATCAGTTTGATTAAATTGCATTCAGCGTTGTCAGAATTCGATATGCTGATATAGACCCATATATCTGTGGTCCTTTGTGGATGCAGTGAGTGATGTGTGTGAGTCACTGACAACCTGTTTGTTGCTTTCTGTATCTGTATCTGAGAGTCTAAATTATAATGTCAGTATGTAACTGCATCTCTCAGATACTGTATGATTGACTGAGTGATTGCCAGTGTACATAAGGCAATTGCTACATTGTCTCACAATGTCCTTGTAACCAAGGTAGATGTAGAGATAACAGGAAAGTGCCCATCCACAGTTACAAGTCCTAATGTGTTCTTGAAAGAATAAGAGTGGTGGGTATTTGAAACCAGATGAGGGAAGCCTGCTTGCATGGCATAATCTGCATCTGACCTAACCAGCAATGCTGCCCAGTGCCATCACATGGTTCTCAGTAGCTATCGTTCTAAGAGCTATAGTAAGGTAACTATCATAGTAGATTTCACAGTATAAGGAAAATAAACAATATTTCCAGATGTTTTCCACTGTACAGGGCACTGGCACAGTGAGCAATTCTGTGCAAATTTGCAGAATTTACACCAGCACTGGAAATACAGAAAACTGACTGAGCCCTCTGGCCAATACAATGACCACACTTAAGAGTTCTTTTCTGTGCTTCTCAACTCAAATAGACTAGTAAACACCTACTGCCACTATATGAATAATCTGGGTCCTCCTAATGTAAAAGCACAGTAAAGGAGTGCCAAGAGTATAATGCTATATCATAGTTGTCAGAAAGCAGACCACTGAAGGAAGATCCTGAGAAGTGTGATGGAATGTACGTATATGGCTTCCCTAAAAGTGAGTAAGAAGCATTAAAATCTGTAAGACATATAAATGTTACGACATCACATCTGTTGGGTAAGTCACTCTTGCTTGTCACTAATCTCTGCACATTCACACTAGTTGAAAAATCCTATACTTAAACACCTGCCCATGTAAAACTACATTCCTGGAGACTTGCTATAATAAGGTTGCAAAATTTGCCACCAGCAAAGAATAATGTAGCCACCACTGTTTTGCCCTTAAGACTTTGAAATGGCTTGAACTGCCTTTCTATTTAAATTGCATACAGTTATCACCACACACATTATTATTCACAAAGCCAATGACTGCCCTGTTTTTACTCCTATGCTCCATTCCTATCACCATTAGAGAATACTTCAGTCTAATTGGCAACATCGTCTCAGCATATATAAACCCCACAAATCCTCTAGACAAAGTCTCTACTCATAGTCTGTTGCTAAAAATGGAATTCTATCCCTCTGCAAATTATATCTACCTCCATCCTGTCCACCATCAAACAACTATTAAAAATCTATCTAAATAAACCTTGGCTCACTACTTCAAGTTGAACTAGTCCTTTCTTTTTTCCACCCTCAACATACTTTGACTATGTTCAAAGACAAGGAATTAGTAAAATCTATTTCTTAGATAAAGGACAATTATATTTTTGCCTAGGCTATATTATCTAGTCATCGCTGTTCCAAAGAGTATACTCAGTGTGTTTAATGTCATCTCTGTGAACTGAAACTTGTGACTACTTTAAGTATTGCCAATGTTCTTTTTCAGCTTGTTATATCTGTTTAAATATTTGAACTACAGTTATACTGTATAGGTTCACAGCATATAAACTAAAGTTGAATTTTTACTTTTTTATTATGTCATTATTCTGTATTAGGTGTTGTAATAACTTTATTTAACTATAACCATATTATGTCAATGTAGAGCTTTTCTCCCTGGGCCTCTGATGAAAAATTGGGCAATATCCCAGTCAGATTTTCCTAATAAACAAATCTCAAATAAATACATATATTCCTCAGAACTGTGAATTAACTGCTGATGCCACAGAAGAAGTCATGTTGTAGCTATCAGAATGTACACAGTTGAAAGGATACCTTGTGCGGTGTGTTGGAATTCATATGCTGTCTCTAAAAAAAGTACAAAACATGGATGTTCTCTGTCTGAATGTAAATGTTTCCCCTAAGTAGATTCATACATATCAGAGCTGTTGGATAAACCAGTTAAGCCTGTTATGATTTTCTTACACACTCATATTAGATACACATTCCCAGATTCAAACACCTGCCTGTCCATTGTCTTGAATGGTAAACCAACAACTGATGTCATAGAAGAAGTCATATTACAACTATAAGAATGTACACAGTTGAAAAGATAACTTGAACAGTATACTGGAACATATATTCTCTTGCCCTAAAAGGCAGTGCAAAACATAGATGCTCTCCCTCCAACCGTCAGTGTTTCCCCTAAGTAGATTTGTACACATCAAAGCTGTTGGATAAGTCACTCATACCTGATGTTATTTTCTTATGCACTCATATTAGGTACATACTGCCAGATTTGAACACCCACCTACCTAAGTTTACATTCTCTGTTACTGTGCATTAACTACTGCTGCTATAGAAGCATTCATATTACAACTGCCAGAAAGCACTTGGTTGAAGGAAGTAAGGCACTAACATGGTGAAATAGGCAATGCGGATCACGATTCATAACATCATAATGTACTAATCAAATATCCCATCAGGAGTACATTGAACCACTGAGTCTGTTATAATAATAACTGCCACCTCATACTCTTATCAGTATTCCTTGCAGTCATGCAGCAGGGCTAAGTATATAAATGAGATGACATGCAGAATATCAATGCTGCCAAAGGCAAATTCTCATCAGTTTTTGCCATAGAATGTGAAGTGTCCGTTTCCATTACTTAACATTTCTGCTCAATGCCAAGCATTGCACAATGGTGGAAGTGGCAACACTTTTTTTGTGGTATTCTAAATTGTTTTGTCCATGTCTGTTAAGTGATTCTTTTGCTACTTCACATGAATTGCTTATGGTAGGAAATGATGCATGTAAGTATAAGACTGATGCTATGTGCACATTACTAGAATGGAAGAAATAATAAACTAACTGATATCTTCCACCGCAATGCTGTCATATTTGAAGTAATGAAGGAACTTGGACAGTCATGTGTCTGAGAGGTCACAGGTGAAGGAAGTGTGCAGAATGGACATCTCAAAGGTAATGATAGAGACATTCAATAGCATGGTGTTGGGTGATAGTGACAGCTGTTATGGAGAGCCACCATACATTCCTGATTGTTATCCTCCAAATCACTGAATTATGTATTACTGCCATTAAGTCTTGTGTTTATCTGTGCATTACTAAAAAACTCACTGTTATGTGTATATCACGTGCAGGACAACAACAAGGCATACATGCAACTGATATCATTATTGCATTCATCATATCAATCTGTAAATATTGTTGCAATTGCACAAGTTCAATGAAACACATTGTGACAAAGGGAACAAAAATGTGAGAGAATCCTGCCCAGAGCTGCATAGTATATCAATTGCATTGGACTGGACTCCTGATATCACCCAATGAAGTATATGTAAGGGATAGAACCCACTGATATTACTTCCATTCTTTCAGAATTGCTTACTGAAGCATACTGCTGCCAAGCTTATTTGCGCAAATGATGCCAAAGCGACAAAGTGGTAGCACATGCGTGTGTGTGTTTGTGTGTGTGTGTGTGTGTGTGTGTGTGTGTGTGTGTGTGTGTGTGTGTGTATGTATGTATATATACACACACACACACACACACACTATATATATATATATATATATATATATATATATATATATATATATTTTTTTTTTTTTTTGCTTTTTTGCCACAGGACAAGCGATAGTAGTAGGCTTTGCTGGTTGATGCTAAGAATCATGCAAATACTGAGGACAGAAATGTCTGCTTCTAGGTCATTTCTGGTCATGTGTAATGTGTAGGAGTCTAATTTTGACAAAATCTGTGAAATGGGTTTGATAGAGCAGTGGTGAATTGGGGAGCAAGCAAAGGGTATGACATTAGGGAAATTATTAAGGAATGATCAGGATGGTGTTTGAAGAGAAACATATCCACTTCTTCACAAGCTAGCATTGTATTTCTACAATGAATTTTGGAAATTTGGATAATCGCATCATAAAGGTTCTGTGAGAACAACTTCATAATGTTGTCTGACAAACTTCACCAAATGAAGTGTGTATTAAACACATATATGCAAAGCTGAGTAATGATGGGGCATTTTTTTTTTGTTTTGAGGTGGGGGGAAAGTGCCCTTCTTTTAAAGAGAGAGGAATGTTGGGGATGGTATTTAGGAATAACAATGTAGGGTAAGTTAGGTAGCCCGTGTAGACATACAGAGCATACCAATTGTACAAGACAGACAGGGATGGTGATGAACAAAAGATGGTGGCGACACCATGACAGGGGCCCCCATGAATGGAATTTCAGAGGTGCATCACCATCCAGTGTGAATCTTGTCTTCACCTCAGTACTGTCACCATTTTCTACTGTCAAAGACACCTTGGGCCGTGCCAAATGGGGAAGTGATTTAGCAAGTCATTGCAGGATCAAGATCCTTTCCATGCAATCAATGTAGTCACCATGGCCCATCTTCATAATATCTTCCGCCATCTGTGTCAGTTATTATCAGGTGACATAATTGTTACCTCCACTGCCACTACACTTGGTGGATACCACTGCACCAGTGACTCAGTCAGAGCTATTTAACACAGGTAATGCAAGTGTTGTAGAGATAATGCTAGCAGGCTGTAACCCAGAAGTTCTGGATGACTATGCTGCTGATGGTGGCACTGACACAGTCACCTGTGGTGGAATGGCAATCTGAGCTGCTGTGGCCACTCTAGCTCCCTGTGCTGGTGATCATCATGCATCAAGAATGATTGCTGAAATGCAGTGCCAAGTGTCTCACCAAAATGGACATTGAAGAAATGCATACATTTAAAGCTAGCCCATTTATGCGTCTTCTCTTAAAAAATGTGGGTCTACACAATGTCCTTTGCTGTGTGCATACTAGCATAAAAAATAGAAATGATAATAAGAAAGAGGGTGGGAAAAGATAAAAAAAGGGAAAAGTATCATAAAGCTCCTGTAATGAGTTAACATGTCCCATTTAGAACATCTGGCACATATATACAGTTTTAACAATCTGTATATTAAGATAAGAATGTATGAGGCCATAAATGTTAGACTAAAGGTATCACATTCCTGCCTCTCACAATTATCAGCATTCAAAAAAGTGCTACTATTTTAAATATGGCTTAAGGAGAACAGCTCATTAAATGTATTTTGGGACTGAGTACATGCTATTCTGCATTATGATTGCAGGTACTGAGTGTTCACTTATAAAATTAATAGTAGTAAACATCATCTGTTGTTTGCAGTTGAACCTACAGACAATATTCTGTCTTTTCCTAAACACTGATTACTGAAAAGTTGCATGAGATGATCATATTTGTATATACAGCTTGTAAATGTATAATAGACATATCATGTAGTTGCTTGACAAATGCTAATGAACTGATGTCCGGATACTTGATTACCTATTTGTAAAACCAGTGCTATATCAAATAGCAATCAGTCATATCTATATCCATACTTACCCTGTGCCTATCAAAGGAGTCATATTCTCCCCTGATGTGCCCCAGTTTCCTTCAATATCTGCAGAAGATACACATACCACTTGTTAACATGTCATGCTAGTGTTTACATGGCTATGGGGCTATATACTCACACAGCTGAGGTGGGACACAGAATCTAGAATAACCCCCCGATTGGCTAAAGTGGTTTGTTTTTCCATTTTTAAATCACTGAATGGTGACAGCACTGTTCATCCATTTATAGGATGCCAGTAGCATAGGTGACAGCGTTGGCTAAACTATTCTAAACCTCAATCTTGTACTCTGATACAGTATAGCCACTGTGCAGAAGCGTTCAGCCATAACATTTAACAAGCAGTCCAACAAAATATCTTAGACTCCTCCTCCTTGCACCACTTTTGTGCTCTAAATGGAGCACCACCAATAAAAGTGCTTAAAAAAATAAATGGAGCACACTCTCATCATGACCTGCCAAATATTCCATTCAAAGATCTCAGGAAAAAAGGCAGGAAATGTTTAGCCTAAATAACATCTCAAGTATATCAGTCTGTGCACAATGATGTATATCATCTAGAACCAAATATTCATAAGAGAAGACACAGTAATGGGTTAGATTTAAATGTATTTATTATTTCTTCACTGTGAATTTTAGGTGAGAAACATGGCAGTAACACTTGGCAATCTGTGCTGATCGGTATATATACATGCTCCACCATGAATCCAACTTGTGTTGGTTAATGTTGATGTCTCCGTTACATTTCAAAAGACTTGTCCCGCATCTGAGTATGAACTCAGGGATGGTTTATATCATTCTTAAGGTCAACGCTTTGTCACACAAATATGTAATCACCTGCATGATATTGTTGTTCCTCTATGTTGTCCTTATGCACATTTGTTTTCACGATTACAGAATGCATTAGTGTCATATAAAAAATAAATCAGTGTCACTCTTAGCTCCTATGAATCAAACCCATGTAAAAATGATATATGAATTGCCAAACTCTCTGTATTAGCTAGTAATACCACAGGGTCAGTGACATTCCAAGTGTATTAGATGAGAATTTCAAATGTGTACAAGACAGGAAATATACCTGCATCTTACAACCCTGTAGCTGTTGCAGTATACTGTGTTTCTTTATTGCAGTAATAATTTGAGGTACAGCTTGTGTTATGTGGAATGCTTTCTTACTGCATTAATTGTTTTAGTATAGTCAATCCTAAATGACACATGCCAAAGCCAGGCATATTTGCACAGCTAATGGCAAAGTCTTAAAGCAGGCATAATTATTTTTTGAGTTTTTGCCATGAGAAGTTCCATTTCTCTGCATTCAATCCTGCCCTCTGACATTGCTCTGTGTCAACTGTTGCATGAAGAATAAAAGTGAAATTCTTATCTGACCATAGAGCTTGAATAAAGTTATTAATTTATTTCCAAAAAGAGGAGATGACCTCACATTTATATACCATATGCATCCAATCAGCTATTATTTTAGAATCACATCTCAAGCATTTATTTTTTTGATTTATACATAATTGTAATTTTGCTTGGAGTGACAAAACCTCTGTGTAAAAATTTCCAAGTGAAAATTCTCCAGTATAATGAAGATGTAGTTTTATCTGTAGATTTTAAATATTAATTTCTTGTATTCTTCACAGAAGTCTTCATTATTAATTTTTGAGGAGTATTTCCAATAGAAATTGTCTAAATATGTGAAATCTAATTTAAGAATGTTATAAATTAGCGGCAAATATGATTTATTTTTCATTGCATTAGTATTGATATTTATTAAGAATTCCAATAACTTGGGGAACAATTTTATTATCCAAGTTAAATATCATATTTACCTATGTGTTCACAGTCTCTAAATATTTGTAAAATTAACCAATTCTCAGGATCTTGATTGTATTTGGACCCTACATTTTCAACAATATATATATATATATATATATATATATATATATATATATATATATATATATATATATACACACACACACACACACACACACACACACACACACACACACACACACACACACACACACACACACACACACACACACACACACACACACACACACACACACACACACACACACACTCACACACACACACACACAAATAATATTTCTTGGTGAGTTTGTTTCCATTTTGAATCATAAGATGAATTTATCTGCAATGCTATAACTTTTACTAATGCTGATGTAGCATACAATTGAATATCAGGGAATCCCGTTCCACCATTATTCCAACCTTTTCTGTACCATTCAAAGGAAACTTTTGGTTTATTAGGATGCCAAAAAACTGTAAGTAGAACATTATTTATCTTCATAAAATGTTTGGTTGAGATAATACTAAAGATTGTAAGACAAACAATATTTTAGGGAAAATTACCATCTTAAGAAGTATTAATCGTTCTTCCATGGTAAAGAACAATTTATTCCAATTTGTGACTAAACTTAAAATTTTATCAACAACCTGTTGAAAGTTTGTTTGCATCATTTCTTTACTATTAGACATAATGGTTATACCAAGGTGTTTCTTTTGATTGCTGTTCCAGTTGAAGTTAGAATATTTTTGTATGATTTTTTTATGATTAAATCTTAAGTTTGAGATTCCTTCAAACTGACTCATAGAACTCATTATATGCTTTGTGATGACCATGCCCTGGCCCAGCAATCAAGGAGCCTCAATCCTCACCACTAACACCAGGGAGGTCGTCTCCTAGAAGAGGTAAGGATAACTAATACACACAGTAAAGTACAATTTCCCTTAAGTGCACACAGAGATCACAGTCAGTCTGGGGCTGGTTGCTCCCTTGCTCTCCAGGTCCCCAATAAGACTCCCCACTGGCACAGCTATAGGGTCCAGATATCAGCCTAGCTGGCAAGCTAACTTCCAGTACCCACTCTGTCCAACCAGTGCTTTGTGTCCCTGCCCAGGTAGCTGACACACACACCACACTTTGAAAAAAGTATTTATACAGCTTCACAGACACTCCTGGAAAAGGCTGACACAGATTCTCTAGCTGTGCCCCTTTACACAGACGGTACAGTAGTAATTACTGCCACCACCAGCTTAATAATTATCAGCTACTCAAAGTCTCTTAAAAGGGTGTCCAATAATTACTGTGCAATATTATTATCCAATTGGTAATGTGACTATTCATTTTAAGGCTTATTAGAGTGGCCTGTTACGATACCCTCTATAAATGCGCAATGTACTCTAGAGCCTATCTCTAGACAAACCAGCCACAGGTAAAGGTTTTTAAAATATTTAATAATAAATAATGAAAAAAAAGACAATACTACTACACCACAGAGATATCTAAGAGTTCAGAGATCACACAGAAACTTAAAACAATAGAGTAGGACAGGTTTGATGTCAAAGGAAAACACAACTTAACTTTCTAACCTTTAGCTATTCTTCAGAGAAAACACAGCACTATAATCTTACTTACATACATAAAGAGCATAATAAGCAGTACTGGGGTTGATGGTCCAAGACAAAATGCTTCAGTCTCTCACTGAACAATAGTTTTTAGAACACTAACAAACAGCTCTGCTAAGGCCCTCCCAAATTACATCATTTTGACACTTAGGTTTTCCCAGCATTCATATTACATCATTTTGACACTTAGACTGGAGTTCCCAGGCCACAAACTGCATTATTTAGCAAGCTAACACCTGCTTAGGAAACTACAACAATAAAAGACATTTCACATGTATACTCGAACAATTATTCCTTAAGTTAAGACAATAGAAAGAATGTGTTCAGCCAGATGCTTTGGCACCACTTTTTTAGATAATTTTAACTTTAAAAAACATTTGAAATGCTTGGCTTGGTTTTTCTTACAGCAGATGGCAATGTTGCAACAATCCTGAAGTTCACATTTTACAGTGTTTTCTTTCATTTAAAAACACAAGCCTGTATTTTACATTTATTTATACAAATGATAGAATTATGTATCAAATTCTATTTGACTAGGCTGGCAGACTTCACCCATCTTTCCCCAATCTTCACATGCTTAATAAATTTTCTATATTTCCTATTGTTACTAAAATATCATCAGCAAAGAGTTGAATCTTTACTTTGAAGTCTTCTTTTATTTTGATAGCATTAATGTTCTTACTGGATCTAATACTATTAACAAGGGCTTCTATAACTAATGCAAAAAGTAAAGATGATAATGGACAGCTTTTTTGTAATTTAAAAGACTTAGAAAGAAAATAACCTATTTTAACATAAGACCAAGAGTTATTGTATAACTTAGAAATTAATGCAATTAGCACAGGTGAGAAATCATACACTTCAAATGTTTTAAACAAGTATGACAAATTAGCTGAGTCAAAGGCCTTATCTAAATCAAGAATAATGATAGAAAGTTATTTTTATTTTATAGTCTGTTAATATATGTATTCTTATTATATTGTCCTGTACTTATCTATTTAAAATAAAGTTAGTTTGATCATTGTTAATTAGTATAGCTATAAGTAGATTAATTCTGTTAGCTAAAATGGATATGAACATGTTATAATCCACATTTAAATGTGAAATGAGTCTGTATGATGAACACTTGTATCATCCTTATCTTGTGTTAAAATAGGTGGTATAAGGGAATATTTCCATGATGGAAGGGACTTCTTCAGTTGTTTTTATTTCTCTATAAACTTTACCTAATATTTTAACTGCATCATCTGGTAGTATTTTATATAGTTCTGGTATAAGACCATCTAAGCCCAGCACCTTTATTATTTTTTTACTCTTTTATTTGATATTTTATTTATGTTAAAGGGAATGGGCTATCATTTTCCTATTTGTTCACTTGTTAATTTATTGTTTATATTTTCTATAGAAAAGTTTCAACTATATCATCATTATCTGGGTTATTTGTATTATTATTCATATTTTCAAAAATATTTAAAGCCCTAAAGAATACCTTTTATATCTATTCTCCTTCCTTTTTTATTATTTATGTGCATTATAATTTCTTTGATATAATTTAGTTTATTCATTTTCTTCTATTTAAGAGCAAGTTTATGCAAGCTTTACAGGTTTACTAAATATTCCCAAAGTTTAAGTTTGCCCATGTTTATTAAAACTTTATGATTTAGAATTTCATCATAATTTGTAATTAAGTTTTTTAAGTTTAGAATGACTGATAATGTCATTTTGTTTAAGATTTAAATTTAGTCTGTCTATTTTGGCCTGTAGTGAATTCAATTCTTTGTCCTATTCTCTTGTTTTACTAATACACCAACTTGTAACTCTTCCATTCAAATGATCCATAAGTGAATCCCACAGGACAATGTCAGCTACTTCATCATTCATGCTTATTTCTAGGAAAGTTTTGATCTCTTAACATACCAATCCTTGAATCCTTTTATTTTAGTAATATATGTTGGTAATCTCCTGTGATGTATTACATTGCTAATTTTCAAAATAATATTAAAGATTATAACATTATGGTCTAATAATGGACATTAAACTGTTGAAACTTTTCTGATATGTGATAGCAGATTGTTTGAGACAAAAATGTTATCAGTATTTGCTTGTGTTCCATATCTGCATGAATAATGGGTACATTGAAGAGAGTTTGTTTTCCTTAGCTGATATATATCCTTTAAATTCATTAGATTAACAAAATGCATTAAATGTTTGGCTGAAGATGTGATTCTCAGCTTTCTATCTGTTGTGAAATTTTTGATAAAATGCAATTAAAATCACCACCCATTATGACTTCACCTTTCCTGTAATAGGCTATAGTGGTTAAGTAATGTTTTGTATTTTTAGTTGCAACCCCTTAGAATCCAATAAGAGATTACCAATGTATATAATTTTCTGTTTCACTCAAGTATAACAATGCTTAACATACCATTTTTATCAACATAGGTATATTTTACTTTAGGCATTACTGGTGAGGTCTTCTGTAAAATGAGGATGCATCTTCTAGCTAGAAAGCCAGAACCTGCTAAAACCAAATAATTATTTAATGAAAGTTTATTTACTTCTTTTACATTTTTATTAAGTAAATGTGTTTCCTGTAGAAATACTATTTCAGCTTTATGCAATTGCAAGTATTTAAACAGACATCCCCTCTTTATTGAATTACACAGTACATTAATATTAACAGATATGCATTTAAAATCAGACATTTATATAATAGATAAAAATACAGGTATAATGAAATTACATGTATGTGCAGAACTTATATATTTTATATATAACAATATGAAATCTTCAGCTATGGACAACATTTTTGAAACAAATAAAACAATTACGTAATGATATAACCCTAAAACATTCTACCATAGAATAACATATTCCTAGTTTGTTGAAAAAGACAAAAAAAACTTATCAAACTCTGCATTAGACTAACAAAGCTTAATTCATGCTTCTGATTCATATTAATGTGTCTCATATTTTAGTATGCATTATCTTAAAAAAAAAGAAAAAGTCAGTGAGTTATTATGAATAAAAAAGTTAAACAGGTGTTCAGAATCTTTATTATAAGTTGACCAAACTGAATATCTCTTTCTCTGTACCTCATATTAACTCCCTAGTCTATTATAGGCAGGAAGTTGGCTGTTATTTTGGTTGTTATTTTCATATTTATTAATTTACAGGTCAGATGATTTTATATTTTTTGTGTTTTATTTACTATGTGTAAAATAGTTTGGGGAGAAAAGCTCCACAGTATAAATTATATGCATAAAAAAATCGCAGCACAGATTATTCAAGTAAAAAGTTAACAAGAGAAAAGTAAAATATAATAAACAGTAAAAAGTATATACAAAATAATGTAAAGGTTAAACAGATGACCAATTGAAGTACGAGTCAGAGATTTCAGCATATGAGGCATTCCACATAAATGGTAAGTACTGAGGATGTAGGTAAGAACAAAGTGGCAAAAAATGTAGAAAAATTGTTAATGGTGGTCTAGTATGAGAATTACAGCAGTTAGTTTGACAAGTTACAGTGTGAGGGGGGAAACGACAGAAGGGTAGAAGAAATAGAGGTAGTTAGTATCAGATTGCTGGGGGCAGGAATTTGGAAGAGTATGTAGAGCAGTAGTTGGTTATCAATTGTTCTGAGATATTAAGTTTTGTTATATTTAAAAACAGTCAATAACAGAGAGACACAACCTAATTTTTTTATCTGAAGTGTCATTCTACAGGCTACTATATAAAACTATCCTTTTGGTATACTGCAAACATTCAGCACTATTTAATAACCAGTAGTGGTTTAAAATACAATTCACTGTTTTTTGCTTATTATCTACCTTGTATTCATTGACATATTAGCATATGATTCAAAATAGCATGATTATTTACTTTTAGACAGGAAGAAGTAACCTGTACAGTTCTTAGAATTTTAGAACTTCTGCAGCATCACAAAAGTGTTCATGATTCTAATTAAACTGCTTCAAGCTGGTACTCATGACAAGGGCTTACAAATTAGAAGTTATATACTTACCATAACTTGGCATCTGTGTTGTCCATTTTCATTCTTCCACACTATTGGGTTATGGATCCAACCCTCAGAACCAACTTGGCTGCATTTTTTCAGACTTGGATCCTAGTCTCAAGCTCCTTTCTCTATCCATAATGCCCTACACTCTCTATAGCTTCCTCAGATTGAGTTTGCTGTCTTAGTGCCTACCAGATAAAGAGACAACATAGACAGAAAGAAATCAGAGGCTCAAACCAGGAATGTAAAGGTTCCTATAAATCCAATAGGTCTTCTAGGAGTTAGTAGGTTGGGGGATGGTTGGGAGGAAAGGTGAGGAAGAATGAAAATGGACAACAGAGATGCCAAGTTATGGTAAGCACATAACTTTTAATTCTGATGTTGTCCTTTACATTTCTTATCACTATTGGATCAGAATCCCCAGCTATGTTACTCTTGGGTGGCCTCAAGGAAGGATATGCTGAGCACTGTCGGACCAAAAAAAGCTGTACTTCTGGAGAGAATGTCCAATTTAAAATGTGTCACAAAGGTATGAGTCTTTGACCAAGTGGGTGCTGCACAAATATCATCAATCAATGATCTGGATGAGAAATCAGATTATGTTGCCATAAATTTAGTAGAGTGGGCTTTAGGAGGGTGAGGCAAGTTCAACCCCTTTTTTGAATAAATTAGGGAAATACAGTCAGTAATCCATTAAATCAATTAACTTTGGAGACTGCTTGACCTAGATGGTTTGATGAGAAAGCAACAAATAGTTGGTCAGACTTTCTGCACTGTTTTGTTCTATGAAGTTAGAAGCTCTATTGTTTATGAACATCAAGCAGATGCAATCTATATTCGTCCTTGTCAGAAAACTTTAGAAAGAAGTCTGGCAACTTTATACAATGGTTTATATTGCCTCTGTGGCTACCTTAAGCATAAAGGATAGATTGATATGGAGGGATACTCTGCTTATGAAAAATGATGTAAGGCGATTTCAATGATAAGGCCTGAAGTTCGGAAATTAGTCTTGCTGATGTGACAACTACCAAAAAGATGGTTTTCCAAATAAGGAATTTAATTTCATAATCATTCACTGGTTCAAAGGGTGTTTAAGTTAGCCCTTGAAGCATAATAGTCAGGTCCCAGTCTAATCTTTCATCAGGGGTCGAAGCATAAAACTGCCTTACATAATTTGGATGTAACGAGGGAGCCAGACACATCTTCAGAACAAAAATTGGAAATGCCTGCCAGCTGAAATCTTATAGTGGTAAATCTAACCCCTTCCTTAAACAGAGAAGTAAGAAAGAGAAATATGGCTGAAATTGGGGTTGAGAAAGGATCAATATTCTCTTTGGAACCACAAATGGCAAATCTTTTCCATTTGCTTTGGCGCATTTTATTACAAGCTTTTTGGGAAGCTAAAACTGTTTCAAACAGGGGAAGCAGGCCTGGACCTTTGTACAATTACTGGAATTGGAGTTATCAAATGGTCAGTTTGAGGGTAAATAGACTGGGATGTTGATTTCTGGATGGATGAGAGAAGAGGTCCTGTGTGGGCTCCAGAATCCACAGGGATATTTCAGATGAGACCAGAAAAAGGTGAATCATACTTAATGAGGCCAGTAGGAGGCAATAAGGGTTACTGAACTCTTCATCCTTCTGGCTTTCTGTAGAAACTCTGGGATCAATGGTAGAAGGGGATAGGCATAAAGGACACCAGAGGGCCGACTGTGAACTAGTGCATCCCTTGGGGACTTTTTTTAAAAAAAAACTCACAATAGAGAATGGAAGGCAGAAGTGCCAACTGGTCAGAAAGAAGAAGCAGGAAGGAAGGGTAAAGCAACAAATTAGTCCCTAACATCTGCAAGTATCTGAAGGGAGGAAAGGAGAAGAGATACTATGAGCAAAACAGAATTAGAAATAAAATAACAATAAAAAGGTTTGACTTATCGTCACCCAAGGAAAAAAACTCTAATGAGACCAACAATCTGCGTTGTACCAGCTACGAGGCAATCAAGATCTGAGGAAGCTACAGATTGTACAGCATTATGAGTAGAGGGAGGAGCTCGAGACTAGGATCCAAGTCTGAAAAAATGCATCAAAGTTGGATCTGAGGGTCAGATCCATAACGCAATAATGAGGAGGAATGAAAAGGACAACATCAGATTGAACAGTTTATCAGCTACACTTCAGACAAAAATGTTCAAAAGTGAATCCAAGCCATCTCTACTTTATACATCAATCCCTCAAACCATTCCAAACAACAATAAAAAATAAAAAAAAGCATTTCAAAGTATGTTAACCACTAAAAAAACTATTGTATTTAAAGAAATAATATTTAATGATTCAGTAAGCACTATTTGTATGAGATGCTTAATATAAAGCAGACTGTTATTCTTTAAAGCAGACATAGGACATTTGCATTAAAAGAATGAGAGTTATGTGTGATCCAGGTTTAACTTGCAAAAGTGTGAATATTACACTAATTATTTGACAACATTCCAATAATAACTTTTATATGTGTAAGAAACTGTATTTGTTATACTTTGTTTATAGCATAAATCTTTCCTGGGTGCTATTGCATGTCAAGTATACTATCAGTAGCAAGCATTCAGAACTATGTAGTAACTTGCAGCGGTTTAGAGTACAATTCTCTGTCTATTTTCTTAATATCTAGCTTGTATTCTTTGACATCTTAGCATCTGATTCAAAATATTATGATTATTTACTTTTAGACAGGAAGAAGTAACACGGACAGTTCTTAGAATTTTCAGAACTCCCTCAGCATCATAAAAGTGCTCGTGACTCTAAGTTGTTTCAAGCAGTTTTTTTTTTTTTTATGATAAGGGATTGAAAGTGAATAGTCCATTAGTTGCAATTCACACAAAAATGCTCACAAGTGAATCCAAGCTACCTCCGCTCAACATCAATCCCTCAAATCCCTCTAACCCACAAAAAAACAAGAAAAAAAATCTCAAAGTATCCCAACCACTAAAATGCCATTGCAGTCAAAGAAATAACATGCCTCTTTAGTGTCATAGTGTCATTTTTTTTGTATTTTGTATTATATTTAATAGTACATTACTCAACTATGCCAAGATGTCAGAAAGTGTGCCACCTAACATAAGTTTCATGCTATTAATGGTTAACTGTTACTAAGATGAATAGTGCTTTATTTTCATATATAGCTAAAAGAATCAAACTGTAACATTTTGAAAAGGGAACTAGTAACCATTTGAAGTAGAGAAAGAAAGAAAGAATTTACCTTGTAAAGAGTAATATGCAACATCTGTTCATAAGTATTCAAGCATTTATTTAAATTAATAACAATTCATAACTATGAAATACATTGATTTTCATTTGTCCTTCAGTTTTTTACTGTTTTTGTCTTTTATTAACCAGTCATCTCTTGTTGCATTTCTCTTCAAAGAAGTTAATAGATTCTAGTCCATTTCTTATGTTTGTTCTATGATTTTAAAAATCTTACAATTGCTGACCTTGGTGAAGGTGATTTTTTTTTTTTTTAAATATGAGTTAGAAAGTGATCTATATGCCCTTTTGATGCCAAAGGAAAAGCTTCAAACAGGTTCAAAGTTTTAGGCAGCCAGGTATTAAGGAACTGAATCATGCTGTCACCCTCGTCTTTTTCAAGAATCCCGTAAATCCTGATGTTATTCCATCTAGAGTTGTTCAAGTCTTCTATTTTATCCCAGCATAAGTTGTTGTGTTTCAGGGGAAATTCAGTGGTATTCTCATTTTCAAGTAATCTTTCATCAAAATCAAACATTGCCTCTTCTATATTGAAATTTGTGACAATTGTCGTTTAAGAGATTCACTCAGCACTTCAACTTGTTTTTTAAATTCCTTTTTAAAATTGTCCATTTGCTTTCTAATTAATCTGCCTTTACAGATAACTCACCAATGTTGCTTAGTATAGCCTGTATGTAGTAATGTCCTGCACACTGGGCTTAGAGCGGATCATTCTGAGACAATTTTGACAGAAAAAAGCAATTAAAAGAATTTTAATCTTGTTATTTTTTGTGGTAAATCTTTCAGCAGATGTTCAACTATAAATCCATCTATTTGATGTTCTATTTGATTTTTTAGTAAAAATCCTGTCAGAGATGTTAAAATAAAGCAGAGTTAAAAAATCACTGCTAACTGCTCACCATCTTGGCCATGCCAGCATTGAACTTTCCAAACATAAATTTATTTTTCAGTATTTCCCTATTATCAGACTGTTGAATTTTTTCCTAATACACTACTATTGCATGACTGGGAACATTGGAAACATGAGGATGATAAAGGAAGTGAGAGGAAAAGCAACTGTCTGCAAGGCAAGAGTTACTGATAGTTGTGCGTTAGTTCATTGCAGTATCTTTGAAAAAAGAATGTGTTAAAGTTTGCCATAAGTATAAACACATTTTTGTTACAGTCTATATATGCTATAGGTATTTTTAAACCACATTGTTAGAAATGTCCATTTGTGAGATGTGCGCACAGGCACCACACATATGTTTACAAAATGTTGACAGATATGCACATCAAGGTTTACAGATTAGTACTAGGTTAATTGCTCTTGTGGACTATTTTAAGTCTAGCCAATTACTCCATGTGAGAATTAAACCCTGCGTCTTGTGTTTGTAAGGTAGTGCAATCTTGGAGTTTATATATATGATTAGTGGGGATGTGGGGGGGGGGGCTAAAAGGAGTGCATGTTATTTAGCTAATTATTTTCTTATGGTGGGCTGTACCTCCGACATCCCCACTATTTATATATACCAACTATTGTAGTACAGTGGGGAAAGGGCATGTTTACTTATATGTAGAAATAGGCCTTTAAAATATAATTGAATATGTGTTTACAGCACCGTTTATAATGGGGTAATTTTCTTGTTATTGATGTATTAAAGGTGTTACTGTTTTATAGTGTACACTTGAGGGGGTGTTTTTATGAAGGCTATGTTTGTTTACTTTTACTGTGCAGCATCATCAGACATTAGTGATATTAGCCAACTATGGCTACCTATGATTTTATTTTTGGAGGTATCACTTTTCAGCAAAAGTAAAGTTCAATGTTTATTGGTCGATAAACTCCAAACAAGTACCCTTGACAGGAAAATACAGCAGTCAGTTGTTGTTTGATGTAAAAATCTAAGTTTAATTCACACAAGCAGCTTCCAAGGTTTAAAATCAAAGCACATAAAGGCACAATGTTTATTGTTCGAGTAATAGCTGTTCACTGTAAATTTTATTCTATGGCTGAACATAGAAGCCATGAAACTAACAGTGCAGCTGCTGACAGAGGTAGTTCATGTGGTCAGGGTGTCCACCATAAAGCTGGTCCTTTATCATGCGTGGCTCACACCTGTCCAGTATGCCAGAGTGTAGTGCTAACACAGATGCTGTGGCTGTGTCTCTGTATTCCCACACACAGTGCATTTCATGAAGACCATGACACCTCACACACACAATTCAAAGTAGACTTCATCACATCTGGAGATACTGGCCCTGAAACTGCATAGCTGCTATTACCTAATATCTCACAATCACAATTCCTCTGTGTAAGATTTGCCCTCCTGTATCCCTCCCCTCACACACTTGTCGTGCAAATGACGACGACTGTACCTTGTCATTTGCGCAATCTGTAACTTAGGGCTGCTTATGTCCAATGCACAGAGTTGCCAGCTAAGGCTCGGTTAGTCAAAGGTCTTGTTTTGATTCACACACATCATTATGTTTACTTTGTTTAGTATGGTTACCTTCTGCATTATTTGTAGCATTATTACAATTGGTATTAGTATTAATATTAATAATAGGAGTAGTAGTAGTATTATTAGAATTAGTATTAGTATTAATATTAGTAATAGGAGAAGCATTAGTATTAGTAATAGTAGTATTTGTGTAGGAGATTTTGATTACCCACTTGTGCAGATGATGCTGAGACTGCCATACTCTCTGGAAGGGTGTTTAGGTTTAGCTGCTTGGATCTGATGCACACACTGAGCAGGCAAAGCATGGTTAGGAAAACATGTTTCCTTCTGCTCTACAACCACAAATGATTTGTTTCTTAATTAATTTACTTCCGTTGTCTCCTCATTTATTTGTATAGATATCATGATCATCCACCTGTGCAGATGATGCTGTCATTGCTCTACCCTCTGTGGGGTTGCTTGGCATGGTCTGATTATGCCTGATGCAGGGTGGCCATGAAATATATAGAAAGGCAATACCCTGTTTTCTTTGAATGCAGCTTCATTGGTGTCTGTATTTGCTGGATCTACAACTTACTGTTATGATATCCCTGTGTATGTATCATTGATTTTTACTTCCTTTTGTTTATGTATGGTACTATTTTTTGCTACAGGTTCATCACTCATCTTTGCTACTGCTCCTGAGGACATCCTAGCATATGGTTGCCTTTCTGATGCTCACTGTAGCTATCTAGGGTGTGGATAAAAAAAGTCAGGTTTGTCTGTATGCATCATTGCTACTGTCTGTATCTGCTTAGCTCTTAATTTAATTAAGTTGTGAGTCTATGTGCAATTTACTGCCTCTTAGCCAATGCCGTGTCATATTGTGCATGCTTACATCTGCCATCATCATCTCTTGCTGCTGGTTCCTCATCTGACCCATAATCTGTGACAGCTTCCATTTCTTCTGGTGTTGGGACTTGTGGTCCCTGTCTTGGGGCACCCTGCTGCACCTTTCTAAGTATAATGTGAACTTTCTAAGTATAATGTGATGTAAGGTGTCACAAAGATTCAGTAATTCGGCAGAGGTGGCAAGGTCATATTGCAGGGTACCTCCAGATGTATAGAGACAGTACAAACATGGTTTGAGCAGCTCATATACAAATGCTATGATGTCTCTAGTCTGTGGGTGTGTAGTGTTGTAACCTTTGCTCAGTAGTATTGTGTGGGTTTCTCAACTGAGTCATGAGAAAAGGTTCTAAGGCATTGACAGAAAAATATGTATTAATGTGTGTGCTTAATGCTAATTAGAAACTAAATAAGTGAACACGTTTTTCATTCTATTTTATACGCACTAATTTATATACAGCTGAATTTCATATGAGACTAAAAGATGCTTTTTAAACTGCAGTGTGCTTTCTGAAACTTGCAAGATGCCCTCTGACCTAGTAATTGCTAGCACAGCAATATTCATGTTTATGCCTTTTGGAAATGTACTTGAGAAGCAGGTGATTATCTGCTAGGTCAGGAAGCAGAGAATGAACAATGCTATATTCTGTAATGTAATGATTTTGAACAATTAGCTCTGTTAGAAGTATGAGAACACGCACAGCTGCAGAAAGTTAGAGATAACGTAGACAAAAGACTGTTGGAGAAATGAACTGCAATCTATACTTGCTTTGTGCTCAAATTAGCCATAGTACCTTGAATGGTAACATGGCATATATCTAACCAGTGGTAGCCAAGGCCACGTTGTTTTTCTTAGGAAGTTTCTCACAAAAATTGATAGTACAAGCAGAAAATCATATAAACAAGCACTACGAAATGATGATGTTAAAATTTGTGATTTACTACGTCAGCTTGGTAGGCAATGTCTTATTAGAAAATGTATAAAAATGTCTGCATTTCCTGGTTCTAGTTAGACAAACTCTGTATTAGCATGTTTTTGTCTCCTTGCTGCAAGATTAAAGTGCCTTAACCTGAACCTACCATGTATTGATCATTTTTAAAGTATATTTTTCCTTTGACAGTTTGGTCCTTTGGACCGGAAACATATCTCTCACTCTGGCTCAGGTCAGAATTGGGCTCGGTGGCATGAACCTGTATGGAGAAGTGGCCACATCAGTTCTTCTGCTTTGAAAGACCTCCGACTAAATTGTCGTTCAAAAGAGGCCAGCCACTGTTTCTGATCTGTGATTGTAGGACGAGTCAACGTTCCGGTGGGATCAAGACAAGGAGGCTCAGGTAAGGAGGAATTTACATTTTTCTGTTTTAGATCAGGGACTTGTTACAGTATTGTTTTTGTCAGGGAGATTTGCATGTGCAGATCAGGGACAAAAAAGATTGCTGTCTTGTCATAGATCAGGGAAACAGAATAGGTAGGCAGTTATTCTAGATAAACTGTGAAAAGGTGTAAATCGTGGTACCACGTGATAAAAAGGGTTACGTAACAATTTCTAACTTAGCTAAGGCAACATGGGAAATCAGTGCACAAAAAGTTCCCGAGACCCGCCCTTAACCGAAGACACGAAATACATGCAATTACAGCGTGCCGATAATGTTAGGTATTATACAAAATGGGTTAATAAATACAAATTTGACGGTAATCTGGATAAGCCTTCACTTATTAAACTTGTTAGACAACTTAAAACAGATGCGAAAGGTCAGCTAAAAAAGCAACGACAATTAGGAGTCCCTCAGGCACACAGGTGGCTTGAGGAAGCAATCCACAGGGAACAAAAGATTAAAACTTCAAAAGCAATGTTCTTAGATAAAGAAGACAATAACTTGGTAATAGCAACAGCCCCACCACCCCCTCCGCTTCCCTTACCAGAATATGAAGCGAGTGGACAAGCTGATCCACCTCCGCTATACCCAGCTGTTCCTGCAAAACCAAAACCATTTGTCAGAGATCCTATCGAGACCAGGTCTCGAGCACACAACTTAAGAGGGGATATTGAATTGTATGAAATGAATAAAAATTCACAAGCTATGAGTGAAGAAGAGATATGTCCACTCAAAGAAGTACCAAATCCGCAGGCAGGACAGGACCCAACTCTTCTAGTATATAGACCGTGGACACCGGAAGACATCCAGAAAGCCACAGAGGGAATTCCCCATCCAAAAGATAATTTTAGAAAATTCTTAGAAGACTTACAGGGCATGAGGCTAAGTTACCATTTGAATGGAGAGGAAGTAGAGAAAGTAGTTAGACAAATCATAGGTCCAGATTGGCACATGATCAGTGGCAACTGGAATCCCCGTGATGCAGAGCTTAGACCACTCCCACATAGTAACGCAGAAATGGACAACAGAGTGAAAGGTCTGATGGACCGAATCTCTGAGAAATGGAAGCCTAAGGCTCATTGGACTTGCATTAATCAATGAATACAACAAGAAGGTGAAACTGTTGATAGATATTATGCCAGATTATTAGAATGTTTTAATAACCATTGTGGAATGCAGGTACCTGAAGACCAAACACATGATTCCCCATATGAGCAACAGCTAAAGAATGCATTTTTGAAAGGCAGTATTGCACCCATTAGCAGCTTTATTACAAAGCACATGGTAGACCATCGTACAAGTAGATTACAGTCCCTACTTGAATATGCAAGACATGCCGAAAGGCATTTTAATAGCAAAAAGAAAAAGAAAACTCAAGTATTTGCAGTAGAAGATGGATCAGAAGTCTTTGTAGTACAAACTGGGAAGAAGGGTAAGAAAAATGCCCAGGGAAACAAACAATCTGATAAATGATCAGAGGACTTTGAAGAGAGAAAGAAAAGGGGTGAATGTTTTAAATGCAGGAAAAAGGGACATTTAGCAAGGGATTGCAGGCAAAATAAAAAGGTAACCACAGAAGACAAGGAGGGTGAGGACTGACCACATGGTAGTCAAGAATCACTGGATAGGAATAAACAAGAAAAGACGAGTGCAAATGTAGTAGAAGGGGTAGAGGACGTGACAGAAGAGGTACATGATGTGCATGAAATCACAGATAATGAAGAAAATGAAATTTTGGACTTAGCATTATTGAGCTTAGAGCTCTACTTAGCAGACACAAAACCGGAAGTTACACTTCTGGTAGAGGGGAGGGAAGTTAAATTCCTGAGTGACTCAGGGGCTTCACAGACCCTGATAAATCCTTCCAAACTACCAGAAAATTCAGAATCACTTGACTACATATTAGTGAAAGCAGCTAATGGACAGCTGTATCGGGAGCCACTCTCCCACAACATAGCGATAACTGACCCAGTTTCAGGGATGACCCAGAAAAGCAAAATTGTTGTTTCTGCAAAATGCCCAGTGAATCTCTTGGGCAGAGACCTAATGCAGATATTTGGCATAGCCGTAGTTCCAACTATGCAGGGTACGAAAGCACAGCGACAAATGGATACTTTTGTAGTGCGACCAGAGGGTGAAACATTTTATTGATACAGCCAGGACTTAGTTACGACTGGTCCAGGGGCAGTAACCGAGGAACTGATGAACGTAGCCATCAGTAAATCCCCCCTCCCTTGACACTGATAAACAGCATTTGTTGCATTGCACTCTATATTACTGTAGCAAACCAGGACCTGATAAAGAATATGAGCAAGAACTGTTTAGAAATCATGCTAACAGATTAGTATTACAAAATTTGTACTGGGATACAGAAGGAAACAGAGTAGTAAGCTGTTCATTGCCCCAGGAATTCCTAGCACTTTACAAATCTAATCGATTACCACATGTAAGTTTAACTAAAGATAGAAATGTGAAGTGGGCAGACCTAGGAGAAAAAAGTCACAAGGTGGGAAAAGCAGACAGAGCTAGAACTTTCCAAACAGGGAGTACAAAAGCAGAAACTAAATTGGATAACGCAGACACACCCAGCTGTACACTCACAGGCAAGTGAGGATAGCTGAGTAGCACTCTTGCTAGAGGAAGAGGAAAAAGCCTTATGAGACATATCAGAGACTCTCTGGTCAAGAGTGAAATCAGATGTAGGACTCATTCGTACAGCAGGACCAGTTACTGTCACGCCAAAATCAGCATTTAGACCTCAAAAGAGACAGTATCCCTTGAGAAAGGATGCAGAAATAGGAATCAAACCTATAATAGCAGCCTTACTTAAGGAAGGAGTCTTGATAGAATCTCCTGATTCACCATGTAATACACCCTTATTTCCTGTTAGGAAAGCAAACGGAGAATGGCGTATGGTCCAAGATTTACAAGCTGTAAATGACGCAGTTATACCCAGGGCACCTACGGTGCCAGATCCACACACTTTATTGAATGATTTGAAACCTCAACAAAAGTATTTTTCTGTGGTAGATATTAGCAATGCATTTTTCTCAATAACGATACACCCTGACAGCCAACATTGGTTTGCATTTACATTTCAGGGGAAAAGGTATACATATACGTGACTACCACAGGGATATTGTGAAAGTCCAACAATATTCACACAGGAAATGGCAAGTAACCTGGCGGGATTTATCCCACCGAAAGGCAGTCAGATTTTACTTTATGTAGACGATATTCTGCTGGCAGCTCCCACCCAGCAAGAATGCAGAGAGGATACCATAGCATTACTACAATTTTTAGCCACTCAAGGACACAAGGTAAACAAAAACAAACTGCAACTTTGGAAAAAACAGGTCAAGTACCTGGGATATGTAATATCCAAAGAAGGCAGAATATTAGATGAAGACAGAAAAACAGCAATATTACAAGCACCGAAACCAACTACCAAGAAGGAAATGATGTCCTTTCTGGGTACTACTAACTTTTGTCGGCATTGGATTCCAAACTATGCTTTGGAATCTGCTCCGCTGACCAACTTGATATAGAAAAAGCCTATGGCAGCACAAGATTTATTACAGTGGACACCAGAAGCAGAAGCAGCTTTCTGCAAATTGAAACAACTGATAGCTTCTTCATTAGTTTTAGGATTACCAAACTATCATAAATGATTTTTCCAAACTGTAGATTGTAAGCAAGGTTATATGACATCAGTGTTAACACAACAGCATGGGGACAAACAACACCCCATAGCTTACTATTCATCACAGCTAGACCCAGTGGTGCGATCCCTGCCCCACTGTGTACAAGCAGTAGTCACAGCTGCAATGGCAGTGCAGGCTTCAGCCTCAGTAGTATTGTTCCACCCTCTCACATTGAGTCTCATGCAGTTGCAATTATTTTACTGCAAGAAAAAGTAGCATACCTTTCTCCTGCTAGACATCTTTCCTGTATGACTATACTGTTGAGCCAACCTCATATGACAATTGAGCGATGCACAACTTTGAATCCATCAACCTTGCTCCCAACCCCTGCAGATGGCAAACCACACTGCTGCCTGCAGGAGATTGAGCAAATGACACTACCTAGAAAGGATCTTACAGATGTTCCCTTGGATGATGCTGAGGTGACATATTATGTGGACGGCTCATGCAGGAGGGGTCCTACAGGACAGAATCTAGTGGGGTATGCAGTAGTTTCTGATACTGAGATTTTAGAAGCAAAGTCTTTACCACACAACTTATCTGCACAAGCAGCAGAATTGATTGCTTTGACAAGGGCATGTACCTTGGCAAAAGGTAAGAGAGTGAACATTTTTACTGACAGTCAGTACGCTTTTTCTACTGTACATATTTTTGCACAGCAGTGGAAAAATAGAGGAATGATAACATCTACTGGTAAACCAAATAACCATGCACAATTTATTTTAGACTTGTTAGACTCTATTCAGTTACCTCAGAAAGTAGCTATTTGCAAATGCGTAGCTCATACCAAGCAACAGGTTAGAATTTCAAAAGGTAATGCAAGGGCTGATACAGCTGCAAAACAAGCAGCTTCAGAAGTATTTCTTTTGAGTGAGGAATTACAACCATCTGAGATTTTAGACTTAGAAATGTTAAAAACAATGCAGACACTTACTACAAATTTGGAAAAACAAAAGTGGATAAAACGAGGAGCAATCCTTGAGAAGGGACTGTACATCTCCAAAGAGAAGAAACCAATTTTGCCATCTAACTTGTTTAGATATGCAGCTTTGTTGAGCCATGGGCAGTGCCATGTCTCAACAGGGGGGATGGTACAGTTAGTGAATTGAGTGTTTACGACGTATGGATTTACAAACTACACAAAAGATTTTTGTGCAGCATGCCATGTTTGTAACAAGCATCATGCACAAGGGGCATTGAAACCTAAGCAAGGGAGTTTCCCTACACCACCATATCTGTTCCATACTATTTGTATGGATTTTATAGAGCTGAACAAATGCGAAAATAAGAAGTACTGCCTTGTCATTATAGATATGTTTTCCAAATGGGTGGAAGCTTTTCCAACAAAAAATCTAGATGCAGCTACTGATGCAAAAGTCCTTGTTAAAGAAATTATTCCTAGATTTGGCATACCGGAAAAGATTTATAGTGACAATGGCACACACTTTGTAAATCAAACTATACAACAACTCAGCCGTTATTTCAGGATTTCTCTGAAAAAGCATTGCACATACCACCCCCAATCTGCAGGATAAGTAGAGAGGCATAATGGGGTTTTGAAAAATAAGCTTAGGAAATTGATTAGTGAGACACAAAAGAACTGGGTGCACTGTCTACCTCTGGCACTGTTGAGCATGAGAACTGTTCCAAATGCAAAAGGATTAACTCCTTTTGAAATTCTGTTTGGGAGGGCATATTATACACCTCAATGGAAACCTCTCATGCCTGCAGAGCAGGAGACTGACAGTTCACTTGCAGAGTATACGAGGTGATTTTTGATAATAAACTTTTGCAGTTAAATTCTGTTTCAGATAAAGAGCAAATCAGACCATCGGAAGCAGCAGTAGCCCCAGGCGCATGGGTCTGGGTGAAGGTTGTGAAGAAAAAGAACTGGAGTTCTCCGAAGTGGGAAGGGCCGTACCAGGTACTACTGTCGACACCCACTGCAGTCAAGATCGCAGAGCGAGCTTCTTGGATTCATTTGACACACTGTAAACTGGTTAAGAACTTTGAACTGGACAAAAACCTTGTTACTGTTGTACAACGAGAACAAAATGACCAGGTATAGAGTAAACAGAGATGTAGAACAACCTCAGAAAATTTGCATGATTATTCTGATAGCTATACTGATAACATTGATCTTTTTGTTGTGGCCTTTCATTTTCCCGCCACAAGAGTTGAACTGATCAAACGTGATGCATTACTCATAGACTGGCATCCAAACTTTAACACTTACCAAGCGATTAAATATGTGTATGCTGAGACTTTCAATGTTTCGAACTGCTGGATTTGCACAGCTATACCGACAGCATACGGGGGATTATTAATGACTGCTGTCCCCTAGGGGTCAATGAGACCTGGGAAAACTTGATTTTTGATACTACACCTGTGAAATCACAAGACAAAATAGTATTGTACCTACCTGTTACACAAAAAGGGATTGTATGTTTTTACAAGAATGACACCATTCAGGTGGGTTGGAGCAATTGCAATGTGACTGTTTCTTATAAATGTTATATTAAACCCAGTAAGACTAAAACTATTTGTGATACAAACTATGATGCATATTTCACTAAAATGCATAGAAATGTTGATGAGATACAACATAATCCTGTTCTTTTAAAACAGCTTTCTATTATTGATAAGAAAATGTTTCATGCAGGGCAAGCTTATATCAATACTAAAGTAGAGAATTGTTATTTTGTTTGTGGGAAAAAAGCATATAAATGGCTACCTGAGAATTGGTCCAGCAGTTGTTTTTTGGGTTACCTGGTTCTGGCCATACGACACACTGCAGCTTTGCCTCAGGGAAAAATTTGAAATGTCAGAGAGGGCAGCAGAAAACCTAGAAGTCCGATTAAGAGACCCGAGAATCCAGTAGGATGAATCAAAGCAGGATGGAGAAACCATAACTCCGTAAAAAACAAAGATAAACTGACACACATGGACTTGAGTGACACCATTATATCATGGGCAGGCATAGCCCCTGCATATGGCGCAGTGAAATCGATTTGGGAGCTGAGAAAACTGTCTAAACTTCTCGAAGTTATGAGCAATGCAACTTTTTCTGCTCTCGAATTAGTGACTGATGAACTGAATGCTATGAGAAATGTGGTGCTTCAGAACTGCATGGCTCTTAACTTCACCCAAGCGGCGAGAGGTGGTACGTGCGCTTTAATCAAAGAAGAATGCTGTTCATATATTCCTGACAACCAGCACAAAATAAACGACCATTTTGAGGTGATCTAGCAAGTGTCGACCATGACCAAACCAGGCCCAAACCCTCTGACGGACTTTTTCCAGAATTTGTTTGGGGGGTGGGGTTCCATCCTAATGAACATCCTGATTGCCATTTGTGTGGGATTACTCCTATTAGGAGTATGCATTTGTTGTGGTATTCCTTGCACGAAAAAGTTAATCAAAGAATTTATAGATGTGTCAGTTTCTGAGACTTTGTATCAAAGTACTGAAATTGAAGAATTGTTGAAGAGTGAAACACTTTCATAAGTTTAAACTGAATGACTCTCTTAACTGCAAATCCTGGATGGAAGAGGTTAGGAGAAGAAGCAAACTGTTTATTCTTTTGAAAATAGAATTAAAAAGTATTAACGGGGGGGAAATGTCAGAAAAATATGTATTAATGTGTGTGCTTAATGCTAATTAGAAACTAAATAAGTTAACACGTTGTTCATTCTATTTTATATGCACTATTTTATATACAGCTGAATTTCATATGAGACTAAAAGATGCTTTTGAAACTGCAGTGTGCTTCCTGAAACTTGCAAGATGCCCTCTGACCTAGTAATTGCTAGCACAGCAATATTCATGTTTATGCCTTTTGGAAATGTACTTGAGAAGCAGGTGATTATCTGCTAGGTCAGGAAGTAGGGAATGAACAATGCTATATTCTGTAATGTAATGATTTTGAACAATTAGCTCTGTTCGAAGTATGAGAACACGCACAGCTGCAGAAAGTTAGAGATAACATAGACAAAGGACTGTTGGAGAAATGAACTGCAATCTATACTTGCTTTGTGCTCAAATTATCCATAGTACCTTGAATGGTAACATTGCATATATCTAACTGGTGGTAGCCAAGGCCACGTTGTTTTTCTTAGGAAGTTTCTCACAAAAATTGATAGTATAAGCAGAAAATCATATAAACAAGCACTATTTATTTTTATTTATCATTTGTTGACCGGGAAAGTCTGACTAGGTTCCACAGAGCCTGTTTTCAGCGGAGGCCGGGGGAGAAATGCTCCAGATGCATGTCTTTGGAATGTGGGAGGAAACCGGAGTACCCGGAGGAAACCCACGCGAACACAGGGAGAACATGCAAACTCCACACAGAAGGCACCCCAGCCGAGAATCGAACTGGAGAACCTCTTGCTGTGGGGTGACAACGTTAACCCCTGCACCACTGTGCCACTACGAAATGAAGATGTTAAAAGTTGTGATTTACTACGTCAGCTTGGTAGGCAATGTCTTATTAGAAAATGCATAAAAATGCCTGCATTTCCTGATTCTAGTTAGACAAACTCTGTATTAGCACGTTTTTGTCTCCTTGCTGCAAGATTAAAGTGCCTTAACCTGAACCTACCGTGTACTGATCATTTTTAAAGTATATTTTTCCTTTGACAGGCATATCCTGTATCCCTCACTAAATGTCCCTGTGGAAAATTGCCTCTTGAAAACCCTCAGTACAGGTCATGGGTGCGCCATATTTGGAAGTCATGGAAATTGCTTGGATGACAAGTGCACATATTATAGATGATACCTCGTGCATTACAGCCACCTGACAGTTTATGGAGTAATATCCTTTTCTTTTCACATACCTCCTTCCCAATTCACAGGCGGAGCTTTTACTTCAATTTGAGTGAAGTCCATGAACAATAGCACCACAAGGAAAAGAATTATAGCATAGGAATTTTACACGAGGAAAACACTGTCTGCTGGAGTACATGGAAACCAGATATTCCTGCCTACATGTTGAAGCATTGCACTGAGGAAAAAGTAAAGTATTCTTGAGGCGATGCCTGCTAAACCTCCAATGCATCCCCTGTAGGTCACTGTAACTAAAATATGTAAATATACACATGCCTTTGTATCCACTGGGATGGGCTCTCCATGATTCCCACAGGGCCTCAGATGGCCCAGAACAGGTCTACTACTTCTTGTATAGTGTTCATGTGCACCATGTAGTGCTCAAGCATTTCAATTTAATTTACCCCACAATAGTTCAAACATGTTCTAAAAACTCTGTGCCTTTAATGGTGAAGTCTGACAGCAACAATATCTGCACCTTCTATGACAGTCTCTTGCAAATGTGGGTTTACAATGGCTGTAGTAACCCCTTTCATTTGTTAAAGTTTTCCTGTGGCCGTATATAGCATGTGCTGCAATTCAGAGCTAAAGCGAGTGTGACATTTGCGCTTATTTTTCACATTTTTTAATCATTCCACCATGTTTTATTTTGCTTCATTAGCATACATCACAGCTAATTATACTCTCATTAGCATATTCTGCTGCTCACCCTAGTTTTGCAGTTGGTTCCGACACATACTGCTGTTTCTGGAGTCACAAACTCCTTCCTCATCACTTCTTGCTGTCCACATTAGCTTAGTGCAACACGCAGACATTCATTAATATTGACTAATAACTTTCTAGAATAGTGAAAATATTATTTAGCAAGCCATGATTAATATTATTTTTAAATGAAGGTAATATGAGAGTTAGTAGAAGGTCACAGTGAGAGAGGCTATAGGTGCCAAGCCTAGCATGAACTTTGTTAGTTCATAATACATTTGTTCCAGCTTGGTTGAGTGACTTAATGGAATGCTTGTAGAGATGATTGAGCAATGAAATTGGATTGGACAGAATAAAAGACAATACCAGTTTAAGCTTTAAGATCTAAGTAAAGTAGTGTTTGTTGTGCAGAGCCTGCTTAGCAACTGGTTGTATTTTTATACTGTTGTGTCATCTTGGTTTTATACACAGAGACAATCATCAGTTATAAATCCTAAGTACTTTTCTTAGTATTAAAGAATGGATAGATATTAACAATAGATCTGTAATGTAGGGCCTTGGAGATGTTATGCTGATTGTTGCAGCTGCCACTGCTTGTGGTGTTGGGATTTGTGGTCCCTGTCCTGGGGCAACCTGCTGCAGCTAAGCATAATGTGATGTAAGATGGCACAAATATTCAATATTCTGACAAGGGTGGTGAGGTTATATTGCAGGGCACCTCCATATGTACCAAGACAGTAAAAACTATATTTGAGCAGCCCAAATACAAACTCTTATGCTATTTCTAGTCTGTGGGTGTGCAGTGTTGTAACCTTGCTTAGTGGTATCTGATAGAGCCACATTTGGTCATATTAAAGATTAAATGAACAATTATTGCACGTATTTATTTATTTATTTATTTATTTATTTATTTATTTGTTTGTTTGTTTGTTTGTTTATTTATTTATTTATTTATTTACCAGGATGATCCAACAGGGCAAAGCACCTTATCAGTGGAGGCCTGGGGGAAAGCTCCACATAAATTTACACAGTACGATAAATAAGATTTTACAACACAATTTTCAAACAGTTGTACAGCAGAAAAATAAGCTGAAAATTCAACAGTTTATACATACATATAAGAAGCATACATTCAGCAAAATTTAACAATTACTATATGAGTACTCCTTGCACAGTGAGCTGAGATAGATTATAGATCACAAGCAGTATAAGATAGATAGGATCATGGGTATAAAAGAAGTAGAGGAGATGATGCAATAATGAGAGAGCTCTATGATAAGATGGGTAGGAACATGGATTTAAAATAGCTAGAGGAGATGATGTAGTAATGAAAGACAAATCACAGAATATCAGCTGTGGCTGAAAGAAAAGCCAAACGAGTTAATGTAGGACTAATTGAGAAGAAATAGTATTTTAGCCAAGGGTGAAGCAAGAACAACTTCAATTATCCATGAGATGCATTTTTAGGACTTTTTTAAAGGATTTCATGAAGAGTTTTCTCTTATAGGGAATGGAATGACATTCCACATGTTTGAAACATGATATGAGACTCAAGCTAGGTCAGTTGATTTGGTCATGCTTAGTAAATATTTATCACTTGATCATTAGGTTCTATTTGTTATATACCGAGTATGACTATTAACTAGGGATGGGCATTTTTCAGGGTTGTGGATTAGAGTCTGTGTCATATTCAGCTGAGAGTGAGACAGAGAATGAGGAAGTTTGGTAGGTTCACTGTGAATTTTGAAATTTTGTAAATGCACTGTCCTAGTAGGTTCACTTGGGTGGTTTGTAGACCAATAAGTATGGGGACTATGTACAGAAAGGTTGAAAGTAGGTATGCTGTGGCTTTAGATACTTTAGATGCTTTAGATACTTTTTTTATTCAGTTAAAAAAGGGCTAATTCTATAGAAGAACTTTTGATATGGTTTTCTTTTTTTTTTTTGAAGGTTTATTTTAGATGAAGTTCAAATGTCATGTTTTCATTAGTTACTACTGCCAATGGCCTGGAAAATGAAAAAAGTTTCAATGGTGGTGTTATTGGAAGAGATTGCTCATAGATTCATAGGTTCATAGGTAGGTATTTGGCTATCAGCCCAAGGGCCTAAGTAAGCCTAGCCAACAAGGTTCCTTGGCTTACGCCACCCAAGAAAGTTAATTTCCTGTGCCCCTGTCGAGCAGAGCCACAGAAGTGATCCCCGGGGTGTATTTCCTATTTCTCATCCACTCATCAAGATTTTTCTTGAATAGTGGTAATGAGGAACTTTGCTTGACATAGATGGGTAGCTTATTCCAGAGTATACGATGTCTCTGGGACAGGATTCTATCCCTCCAGCATGACCTGTTTATTGTGTTGACAAGGTTTAGGTCCCTAAAGCATGTAGATTGGAGGGATTGGGATTTATTAAAGTGTAGCATGTCCAACAGCTCTGGGTTTAACATAACTTTATATGATAGTCAGAGATCTCCTTGGAGTAGGTGATATGCTAGAGTAAAGCTGGAGTTTTTTTGAGATGGTCAGTGTAGGGCATCTGTTTGAGGCCAGTAATCCTCTTTGTCAGGTACTTCTGTGGCCTTTCCAGCTGCTGCAGATGTCTTGTGAGGTACAGTACTCTATAATGGATCTAATGAATGACAAGTAGAGGGGAACAATTACCTCTGTTTTCCTGGCTGAGAACCCTTTTGTGATGAGGTGTGCCACATAGAAGGACTTCCTGCCTACTGTGGCAATGTGATTATCAAAAGAGCGACTACTGTCCATCTGGGTCCCAAGGTCTCTTATCACACATTTGGTGTTAAGTAGACTGCCGTTTATGTGGTAGTTCATGGGTAAAGACTTTTTACCAAAGGGGATGACAATGCACTTTTTGGCATTTAGCTTGAGGCCATGTCTCTGACACCAGGCATCTGTCTCAGTGAGGCCCTTCTGTAGGATGTCCACATCATTTGGGGACTCAACTATGGCTCCTAGTTTGCAGTCATCTGTGAACTTCATTAGCCAGAGGTCTTCTGTGTTAGCCTGTACTTCAGAGAAGTAGATACCAAACAGGAGAGGTCCCAGGACTGAACCCTGTGGTACTCCACTTGTCACTGGTTTGAAGTCAGATTTGGAGTCTGCAACTTTTACAGTGTGGGTTCTGTCAGTGAGCCAGTTGGCAACCCATCTTGTGATGTAGGGATTTCTACCTAGTTTAGTGAGTTTAGCTATAATTCCAGAATGGGGGATGGTGTTGAAAACCTTGGTGAGGTCAAGATAGGCTGTGTGAACCACATTACCCGTTGCTGTTGCTGAAAGAACTAAAATATTTAAAAAAAGGGAAGTAATTTCCCTTATTTGCTTGAAAGAGATTAGAAAGTGAACAGTTAGCATTGCTGTTCTATCCGCATGTTTTCCTGTTTTTGACAAGACCCTGGTATTTTAGAGAAGCAGGCGTTGGTTGTATTTTTCGAAATGTGATACAATTCAGTTGAAGGATAATTATTGTAACTCCATAATTTAAGTGACATTATTTTGACTATGCAGGTATAGATCCCTCATATCTCCATAGCATTGTAATGAATAGAAAGTTATATTCACTAATTTCTTCGAAGATTTAATATTTATAGTGTTTAAGAATGCTTCTATTTACTTATGGATACTACATCATTTAGAACAGTGCCACCTGTTATTGGTCTTGAGAATTAAAGGAAAATGGAAGAGTAATACTCACTTTGCTGACATTACCATCAATAACACAATATACATTCAATCAAAATGAAGGACTGGAACATCTAATTTACATACTCAATAAAGGCGGGAAACAGAAGCATAGAGTTGATTACATGCAAATTAATCTTGAGATAACAAGATAGGATTGGATGTTGCCTTTGCTTGAAAGAGATTGGAAAGTGAACAGTTAGCGTTGCTGTTCTATCCACACGTTTTCCTGTTTTTGGCAAGACTTTGGTATTTTAAAGATAACATCTGAAGCAGGCATTGGTTGTATTTTTCGAAATGTGATATAATTTAGTTGAAGGATACTTATTGTAATTCCATAATTTTAAGCGGCATTATTTTGATTATGCAGGTAAAGATCCATCATACCTGCATAGCATTGTAATGAATAGAAAGTTATATTCGCAAATTTCTTCAAATATTTAATATTTGGAATGTTTATGAATGCTTCTATTTACTTTGGATACTACATCATTGAGAGCAGCACCACCTGTTATTGGTCTTGAGAATTAAAGGAAAATGGAAGAGTAATACTCACTTTGCTCACACTATCATCAATAACATAATATACATCCAATCAAAATGAAGGACTGGGACATCTAATTTACATACTCAATAAAGGCGGGAAACAGAAATATAGAGCCGATTATATGCAAATTAATCTTGAGATAACAATATAGGATTGGATGTTGCCAAGTATTCACCAATGGTGATTGGTCAAATAGTATAGAATTTCATATATAAAAGGAAATGGAAGTTCCTAGTGTCTTATATGATCTGAGGAAGACAACAGCTGAAAGCACTTATCAGATATCTTCAAGGGACAGTTTTGAGCTTTTTTTTTATTTTTTATTTTTCATTTTATTTTCAAGTCAAAGTTTTATTTGCATTAAAGGACTATATTTTAATTGGAACAGTTGTGGATTTCGTGGCCATCCTTAGGTGGATTTTCTGTCTTTTTTCTGCTGATATTGTTTATGGCTTTGGTGACTGCCTCAAAGAAGTCAATCAGGTTCAGAAGGCATGATCTGCCTTTCACAAACCCAAACTGGGTGGGGTCCAGAGTTTGAAGGTTACCAATGTCTTTGTTTATGAGTTCCATGATGATATGTTCCATGGCCTTGCAGACCAGGTTCATCAGGCTAATAGGGTGATAGTTTCCAGGATCAGTGGTGGCTCCCCATTTGTGGAGTGGGATAATTGTTGCTGTGTGCCATTCAGTGGCACAAAGCCTGACGTGAGACTATGATTGAACATGGTGCTTAGGTGGGGAGCCAGTTTATTCTGAAGTTTGTGTAAAATGCAGCCTGGAATGTTGCCTGGTCCCATGGATGCTGTGTTTTTGGTTTTAGAGAGTGCAGCTTTTACCTGCATAAATGTGATTACAGGGACTCTGCATTCCTCCTGTATAGATATGGGCCCTTTAGGGGACGAGACAGTGGAAAGTTAGCACTGAGACTATCTGCCAGGCTGTTGGCAATATCAGTTGGTTCTGTAATTTTTGTGCCGTTGTGCTGAAACTCAGAGCAGATCTGGGTGTTGCCATTGAGATTCTTCTCATAGCTATAGAATGCTTTGTGGTTGCCTTAGAATCTGTGGTGATTTTGTTTTCATAGCTAGCTTTGGGGGATCTTATAAGGGATCTCAGCTTTTTACTGAGGCTGACCAGGGAGCACCTCCACTCATGGGATTTTACTCTCTTTTGCAACACTTTCTTCCTTCTGTTGTAGAGTTGGTTTATGGCAGGGGGCCACCATATTGGCTTCCTTTTTTAGTAGGATAGTGTCTTGGTTCTGTTTGGGATAGCATGATCCATGCACTAGTGTAAGTGTTTATAGAGTGCATCTGCATAGGATTCAACAGTCATAACTGTATTGTCCATCTACATGGGTGTCATGAAGTTCGCCACTTCTGTCTTAAGAAGCATGAAGTTGGCTTTGGAGAAATATTTTACCATGGATTCCTTAATGGGGGGTGGGGGCAGGATGCGGATATCTAGGGTGATTAGCTTATGGTCGGATCTGACCAACGAGGAGTTGATTTCAGGTGTGGTACACCAGTCACTCATGTTGGTAATGACTAGGTCTAGGATATTGTTGCCCCTGGTGGGGGTGTGGATAAGTTGATCCAGGGCATTTGAATTTATGAATTCCGGAAAGCGATGAGTGAAGGAGTTGGTACATGAGTAGTTTCCCAGTTAATGGTGGTGTAGTTGAAATCGCCCATTATTAGTGTGTTTGGTTGAACCCTAATATTTTCCAGTATATCAAGAAAAGAGAAGTGGGAATCCTGGGGAATGGTGGGGGGATCTGTAGCAAGCTACAATTTGGATTGCAATTTTACCCAGAGTTAGTTGCACTTGGATAACCTTGGATGCATTATGCTGCTCAACTAGCCTGGAGGTGTGGATATCCTTAATAGATATGAACACACCTCCACCTCTGGTTTTCTGGCCCAGGTTAGATGGCTGAAAAGTGTTGTATGAGTTATAGCCTATTAATGCAGGGGTGGTCTCTACAGCCTTGAACCAGGACTCAGTCACTGCACAGATATCAATGTTCTCCATTTAAGGAGTGCCTCGAGTGGGTGCATTTTGAGATTTAGACATCTAGCATTGAGTAGCATTACCCTCAGTTTTTACTTGCCTGTTCCTGTTACAGTGGTGAATTTGCCATTTGAACCTTGCCTAAAAAAAGGCACTATAGGGGCGGCAAGGCCTTAGCCAATATCTGGAATCCCAGGGGCAAGAGGTGCAGGCCATCTCTGGCAAAGCATCGTGGTCTGTCGACCATGTCATCCAGGCAGACAGATACCGGATCCTCTTAGAATGACACCAGAAGCTTAGACAATTGTTGATGTCAATCATTTTGTCCTTGTACTGCAGTATCATTCTGGGCAATGGCAGGATACTACTCAGGGCTAGGGTCATACCTGCCTGGGCTACAAGATCAGAGAGCTCTTCCATGTCTCTTTTTATGTAGTCCAGGGAGGTACATCTCAGGTCATTCACACCAACATGGACAATGACAGAGTCATATTTGTACTTGTTGTGGAGTGACCGGAGTGAGTGGGTTATGTGGCGGATCCTGGCAGCTAACAGTAACTTTCTCCTTATTTAGCCTGGTGAGTGGGACATCAGTGTTCCTGACTATAGAATCACCTATGACTAGTGTCTTGGGTACATCGGTTTGCCTTACGGGCTGTGGTTTATTGGCACACTGAGTCTGTGGGCTATATGTCATTTGGGATGTGTTGGGGGGTGGAGGTTGCTTGTGTTTCTGCTTTGGAGGTCTCTGTTGCTTGAGCAGATTATTATTGAGAGCCTCTGTGAATGTTTTTGTGTTTCTGTGTGTGGATTTTGGTGGTGTAGGTTTCGTGGGACTATGTGATGAATGTGGTGTGGTGCAAGTGTTTACCTTCTCCTCTTGACTGTCAAGTTCAGTCTTGGTTGGAGAGAGCTTTACCTCCAGTTTGGCTAGATAAGTGCATCTCTCAGGTTGTGGTGTTGGGTGGTAGGAGGAGAGGATTGTCTGTGTACATGAGTTAATTGCTACATTGCCTCAAGATGCCCAGATTCATCAGATAGACAGGAGAGAACACTGGGAGATGACCCTTGGACATGCCTGAATAAAAAACTACTTTCCTCTAGACAAGTGAGGAAAGTGAGTAAGGAATGTAAGTACAAAAACTGTTTTCCTCTAGGTAAAGAGGAAGGTTGAGTGCTGTAGTAATTTGTAGCTTATTTAGTGCTAACAACAAGTTCTGAACAAGTGCTGAGCATGAATAAGCAAATTAAAGTGCTAAAACTAAGAATCTGTTACCTGGATCTTGCAGTAGATAGGCTACCTAGTGCTTACCACTCCCACTGATAAGCTAGAATGCTTCCCTCCAACACAAAAAGGCTTGGTGGGGCTCAGAACCTTGTGGTAAAGCTGGTTTTGTTCTCTTGGGATGCTGTAGGGGTAAAGAGAAGGAAATGCAGAGCCTTTTTTGATTATTTTTAACTCTGTCATGCCTGACAGCCAAACAAAGTGACTGGACTACAGAACATTACAACAGTGTCCACATGCAAAGGTTAAATAGTAAAGGGTCAGTATGTTGCTGTTCCTTTGTGTTGCTTTTCTCCTTCCCTTCCCTTTGTCATCCAGACAATTTGTTACTTTTCCTCCTACCATTTTTTAATTTCTGTTGCCTCTTCAAATGTCTTGTATAATTTCTAAGACAAATTTATTTTGACCTTATTCCAGTAACTTGTAAATCAAATTAACTTCTAATCTGCATCCTTTCCTACCCAAACTCATTCACCCAGTACCTCTTTGGGTGATTTGTGTATCTGGCTGTCTGACTCTCTCTCTCGCTCTGCTCTATGACCTTCTACCTTTGCCTTTTTTCTTTCCATATATGATCTATTCCTCTCCTCTCATATGATTAGCCCTTCAGCTATCCTCCTTCCAGTTACTCTTTTATTCATTACCCCCCCCCCCCCATCTAAAAATTCTGGTTTGCCATACACTTTTGAATGGTTCTTACCTCATTAATCTTTGATCACTGTTTTCTCATCCATTCTGACCTCAGATACTGTTACTGCTTATTCTTTCAATAGTTAGTTGTTCAGTTACCACAACAGGTGATGTATACCAGCATTTTCAATTGACTTTGTTAAAAAGTTTCACCATTAAAAAATCTATATTTACTTAAACATGATGGATAATAATTCCATCTACTAAGAAATGTATTTGTATCTTTCATTGTCTAAATTGCATTATCAGAACCTTGTTGCTTGCTGTATTTCCCCTTAAAGCTGATCTACTTGCAAAAATAACTTACTTGGCCCCTGAATTGTAATAAATAAATAAATCCAAAACTGTGTTGAGCCCCTAAACATGTTATTTGTGCTTTCAGAATCCAATCGCTCCTTCCTGACTTTCTGGTTAAATGCGTTAAGTGCATGCAATCTTTTCTGTTAGACTTTTGGCACATTGCAATTTTAATTAACTGTTATTTCATGCTAATACTTTTCAGCTGAAAGCTTGATTAAATAAAACTACTGAAGGATGACATTCCTGTGCATGCTGTTTCAGATGCAGTGCACAACCTAAGCAAAAACTGCATTGATTAACTTTGAAATGAGAAGCAAAGTTGAACAAAGTGCTGGAATATATATATATATATATATATATATATATATATATATATATATATATGTGCATATATATATATATATATATATATATATATATATATATATATGTGTGTGTGTGTGTGTATATGTATATATATATATATATATATATATATATATATATATATACACACATACACACACACACACACACACATTTTGGGGGCTTAAATATCCTCCTGTCTTGTTTTTTTTTTTTTTTTTGTTAAGCTTCTTAGCCCATACAATTTCTGTAGAACTTGTATTATGCGAATATTTCTAACATTTGTCTATAGAGCCAAACGTTTGTCTTTCTCCTTAAAAGATTTTTATCTGAAATGTAGCAATCCACAAAGAACTGTAACCACAAAATAAAACAATTTATAACTTTCATGAGTTCAACAGAACCACATTTTAAAAACTCTGTATGCAACTTGTTTGTTTCATTTAAACTGAACATATACACATTTTTGCCAGAGCTACTTTTCTGTCATGGTATTCTTCTAAATTGTAACATAAAAAAAATCTGGTGATGGCATTTGAACTATGGGGATAGTAGTCTTGAAACAAAGATTGCATACTTTAATTGAAATTAATTTACTCATTGTAGTTTATTGAATAAAGTGACATGTTTTACAGAGTGTGTTAAAATGTGCATTACACTCATAAGAAATTACAGGTGGTGCAAATAGCCTTTAATGTTCTGTAAGGATGGTATTCACAATTAAATCGTACATAAAGCGCTAAAACAATATGCTTAGCAGTTAAAAAGAATGCCAGCACAGCTGTCTGCTACTGAATTCAATGAATTATTACTATACTACTGTCTGAATAATTTAAAAAGGAAATCGATTTGTTTACTCACTGTTAATAGAGTAGTTAGATTAGGTATGCCTATCATAAGTAAAAAAAAAATTAAATAAATACTGCATTTTTTAATTACTGGTATTTAATTATGCTTTAGGCATTAGTAAGAGCAGTTATGGAAATTAGATATTTTTTTCCCACTATTACAACACAGTTGTCTGTTGTGAAATAATGGCACAACTATAGTTCTTAAGAAACATGCCATTTTATTAAAACTGCTTAGGGTAAAGAACACTGATGTATAATGCTTTTAACTATATGAGGATATACAGGGTTGGTTTACTTAGCATTATTAGGCATTCGATCTATGGATCATTAAGCAATTCAACCTGGGAGGGTGTGCTGCTCATAACTTACAACTGAATTAAGGACAAACCTCATTAGAATTAGGGAAAAATCCAGAAATAATCAGGGACAATCAGGGACACTTTGTAAAATGTTAGTACTATTAATCTGAGATGTTGACTGAATAAGAGAGTATGAATTAATGTACAGTTTCTGAAGTGAAAGAAGTCCACACCTGCAATTATTGTCATTATTTGCTTAAGTATAATCCACCACTTTTCTCCAAGGGTCCCAGTTTTACAAAGGATTAAGAGGGATAGAGCAAAAATTGGAGTCAAAATCAGGGATGTTCCTGAAAATCAGGAACAGTTGATAGCAGCCGCACATATATGAATTTTGTGGGTTTTTTTTATTTGTTCATTGATACATATAAATGTAGTATGTATCATACAGAGCTTTTGGAAACTGTCTGCAGATAAGGTTGCTATAATAGCACAGCACAGCAAATGCTCTCGCTTTCAGAGCAACACGCTGTGAAAATGTTTGAGATTTCCTAATGCAGATCCTGAGTAGTTCCCATAACCATTTGCAAAGGAGAGGTTGCTTAGCAACATTGTAAATTCAGCTGATATATGTGAAGGACTAATTGTTTTGGATATGTTGTTGAGAAAAGAAGCTATTTAAGGCACGCATCAAATAGGGCTATGGATACAGTGTAACCAATCAGGAGGAAATGGTTTCCCTTATGTTATTTAGTTACCATACAATATGACTGGTATTCTCAAATTAAATGTGCATTACAATAGGCAAAACTGCATAATTTATATTTTCTATCATTAAGAAAGACATGCAGTCTCTCTGAGTTTCTTGCCAGTGCAGAGTGTAGATACACATTGATATGTGTAAAGGAAATATGAAAACAGATATGGAAACTACACATATTTACATTTTGCTATTAAGACTGCAATATACACTATAACACTACATAATTTCACTATATTATTGGAAAAAGGTTGCCTATCTAAACTAATGTTTTTTACAGAACTTGGTGATTATTAATAAACAGATTTCATTTCACTGAGATGACATAAAAAGGATACACTTCCTATGAGTCTGCTAGTAGCTTAGCTTTTACCTTTTAAGTCAGAGCTGCACATTTTAGCATTGCTTCCACTTTTAATTCCAAGTGTTAATTGTCTTATTTCAGCTTAACATATTTAGCTATTTATTGAATAAATTCAACCTCAATTTTTAACTTGCTCAGTCACCTTAGATGATTCTCAACCCATAACTAGAGCATTTATCAAATACAGTATGTGTTTAAGTTCCCAGTATTAGGTTGCCTTAATCATTAATCTAGCAAAGTAGATTTATTTCTTACAAACTGGCATAGAAATTAACAATCTTCCCTGACATGATCTAATATTCATTCCATACCTCTAAGATTCTGCGTTCAGAATTTCACCACAACACCTAAATTTAAATTAATACTACAGCGTTTTATAGTGTAACTTAAACAATGATCCCTCCAAAAGCTGCCATAAAGTGAGCAGTGGCTTTCAGTAATAATTTAAAACTACACTGATTCCATTCTCACTTGGCATTAAACTGGTCGGCTTAACTTATCATGTCTTTTATATCCAACTGCTACATCTTAGTGACAGCTGTCAGAAGTATTTAACATTATCATGGCTAAGCTGTCAAAATTCATGCATTACAATCCATACACTTAAAAATGATTAAGATCATCAAAACACTCCACAACTAATACTTACCATAACCATGAGTAAAATGTATACTTTATTAACAAATAGCCTTATAACAACTGCCAAGAAATTTCTAGAAAACACCATCACTATGGTTTAGCTGTTTTACAGAGAGGAAAGGAAGAAAAGCTTTAAAAGTCACAACATAACATAAACAATACTGGATAAAAAGCAGTCAGAGATAAATAATCTTTAGCAGAGGCCTGCGGAATTGGATAGCAGATTATTAAACAACCTTTGCTCTTACATGAATCTTCTTGCAACAAACATTAATTCTACTTCTAGAATACCCTGGTAACTTTAGCATTGTGCAGAAAGTAGAGAGGTGTGCTATATATAAGAAGAAACAAACAATTTCAGTATCATATACAAGAGACAAATACCTGGCACCAGGAAATGTGCACATCTGATGGTAATCAAAAAATGAGACTGCTAACAGGGACCAAATGTTAATGCCTCTTTTTATGGTGTGTAGGTATTCATGTGTGTGTGTGTGTGTGTGTGTGTGTGTGTGTGTGTGTGTGTATGTGTATGAGACAGAAACAGAGAAAATAATAAAGAACGTGTATCGTGTGTGTGTGTGTGTGTGTGTGTGTGTGTGTGTGTGTGTGTGTGTGTGTGTGTGTGTGTGTGTGTGTGTGTGAGTGTTTGTGAAACTGAGAAAATAAAGTATATGTGTGTGTGTGTGTGTGTGTGTGTGTGTGTGTGTGTGTGTGTGTGTATGCACATGTGTAGTGATATTCCTTAGCATTATGCTGTCCCTGTTATCACAAGATCTGTTTTTATGTGGCTTTATGGTGTAGGTATTCAAACATCTAATTAAAAATGTTAAATAACCCTAATGTCCTATTATTAAAGATCTTAGATTCCACCAAAACTACTTCTTATGTATTTTATTTTATTTTTTTGCCCCTGTACAATCCACCTATTGACTGCCTTACCTATACCCTGTCACTTCATTTGTCCTCCTGATGGAGGGTAAGAGCCAAGCCCATTGGTTCCATTGGCAGTATGTGATTCCTACAGCTGACTTCTTCATGCCAGAAATGAACATTTAGGAGTAAGTGGACCTGTCATGCTAGTCATACAGGCCAGCCTGCAAAGCTTAATACTGCCCCATATGCAGCCAACAGCTACATTTAGTACTGTTGCATAATGGAGGTCCCATGCATACTTTAATCTTTATGTGCATGCTTCCCTGGTTTCAATGCATCACACAGATTCAATGATACAGTAGCTTCTCCTGGAGTTCCCCCATACTGCTGCAGGGGACAGCAACAAAGTGAGCCATACATACTCCTTATCCTCAGAATGGACAGCAGCAACAGCTGTTCATTCCCATCCTCCTGCACTAGTCCTTCCAGTACGAAAACCATTAAATGAACTTGGATCAAGTTGATCTGAATGAGTGCTTTATTCTAGTATTCAACATGGCCTGGGCAACATTACTTATTCCTATATTATTTCATCAAAAAAGTACATATACATCTATATCTATATCTGTATATATAGCACTATACATAGATACAGATATAGATATAGATATAGATTGATGGGCTCTATTTTTAAGGTCAAACGACTACACTGTGAAGAAAATGATAGTTTTTTTTTTACTTTTGCATGTGCTGAGGCTGTTTCTTGGCACGTGTAGTTGCTTGTCTAAGTCAATATTTTTAACATAAAGACATTCCCTGGGATTCAGTGAACTCCATGTAAGCTTCATCTGAAGCTTACATGGAATTTACATGTGTGCGCAGGGATGAGCAGTAAGCAGCAGTGCTCACTGCATATTCATGTCGCACACTGCATTTAAATGTAAAAAAACACAGTTGTGTGGCTGGCAACACCATATAAGTCAACATGCACAGCAATCCTGTTTAAGGCAGAGCACAGAAGGTCCATGGCTTGGCATGGAATGCTACAGGGATCACCAGGGCTTATCAGATAATAGTTTTCTTAGTTCTCAGTCTCTTAGACGAGGCATCTGGGCAAAGCCCAACATAATGGGAGGACAATGACCCAGAAATAGGGACAGATTTGACATATTTGCTCTTTAGAAATGTGCTGAAATGACAAGGGTTTTTATTAAGATACAATCTCTGAATGATTTAAAGTCTGAAACTCAAATGTATGTAATTATTGAGTCACATCAGTCCTAAGAACATCCTAGTGCTATGGCAGAAAAAACACAAATTTGATAAGAAACACACCAAAAGATATAAAAGGCAAAAATCTGGACATTGTGTGAAAACCTGGATAGTTGAGAGGTGTGATAGTTATGTATATGGCCCAAACACAGTACAGGACAATGTATACAGTGCTGAGTAATTTGAAATCCCATTCCTAGCATTCTATACTGAAGTTGTGTAAATGATCTGTACGGGTACATGGACTGCCATGTAAAATAAACACTCAGGGGAAGTGTGAGTATTAAATAGGGACACACAGATGAATTTTAGGAATGAACACAGGTAAACAGGACAGGTAAAACAAGCTAATGTACATCATGCAATGGCATATCAAAGGTAAACAAGAGTCACGTATCAATATGATACAGTAGGGACTACACAGTGAAAATGTGTATTATGTGGCTGACACACAAGGTGACATAACAATGGGGAAGATGTCTGTGTGAGATTAGCATCCTTACAAGAACAATGCAGAGGACATCTATCAGGTATGTTATATACAACTGGGGTAGGGTGCATATTGTGAATCTGTGCAAATTGGTTTCCCTGACTAATAGCGTAGTCTCAGCAGAGGTCTCTGGCAAGTCAGACACAGATAAAGGCTCAAGGACAACATTAAAAGAAGCAAGCACAATTGTGGACAATTTCAGAATAATGCCACCAGTAATTCCATATCTTTGACATAACATACGTGATTTAGAGTGATCAGAAATGGTTCTGCACAAACACATTCATACAACTATTATGTCATGTCCGCACTCTGGAGGTTATCATGTACACTGTCCTGGTACTGTAACATCTGCTGGAGGTATTATGATCGATATAGCCTAGTTGACTGGTGTGCATGGTATATATATATATATATATATATATATATATATATATATATATATATATATGGGTCTACTTCTGATTGTCGAAAATCCAGTTTATCGACAATCAGAAGATCAAACCCATTTAAGTGAAAGTGCACTACATCGAAAGGGCACTTTCGCAAAAGCTGGTTCTCCGAAGCACATTTCAGTGGGGATAAGGAAATATATAATTTTCCCCCACTGTAGTGCAATCTTGGAGTTAGTATATCTAGGGTGCAGGAGGGTGCAGGAGAACTTGCCCCCCTGCAAAATATTGTTTAAAGAGGTTTTGTTTTTTTACAGTTCAGAGAACCGGCTTTTGTGAAAGTGCACTTTTGATGTTGTGCACTATCACTTAAATGGGTTTCGATTTTACTTGTTCGATATCGTGAGATTTTGATCAAGCAACATAGACCCATATATATATATATATGGCTCCCCATTATACATCAATATACCATAACATCATCTCGCTTAACAGTGAAATGACAACATCTAAATTTCAAGAGAGCGAACTCCTGGAACAATGAATTTCTCCTCCAGGAAACCAACCACTTGGCCATCACTGCCAACCTTTGCCCTTTTCTCCACTGTAATGCAATCTCAGAGTTGAAATATTTAAGTAGGGGGTATGGGGGGCACAGCACTTCGATGAGCTTAATTTGTTTACTTTTTTTTGTTTTTGTCAGTGTTGTGTATTCAAATGTATCAGGAAGGTGTATGTGCTGATCCATGCTATAGATGATCTATGATGTTATCACAGCCCATTAATTCTGTGTGATAAGCCTGGATGAAGGTAAGACAGTGCAGAAATATGGACATGGGAGAGAAAGAGAGATTTGATATGGTGCAATATTTATGGAAAGGAGAAAGTCAAGTTAACTAATATAGAGAAGGCAGTCTCACAGATATTCGAAGGGAAATACAGGCAAAGGCATCCAGGTATGGAAAATTTCACATTAAAAAATTCATATCACAAGGATGTAATGTGGAAAAGAAGATTAGTAAAGCAGAAGTTAAAGAAATAGATGATGAAGTTATGGAGTGCCTGCGAAGTGAAGGATTTAATTTTGAAGGTCTAACACAGACTACATCATAACATGATGGAGTGAGTCCCCAAAGTAAGGAGAAGCAGGAAGATCAGGAGACACTTGAAGAAGAAATATGGACATGGGAAAGAAAACGGAATTTAATATGGTGTAATATTTATGCAAAGGAGAATGCAAAACTAAGCAATACAAAAAGACCAGTACTAAAGATATTTGAAGAGAAATACAGGCAAAGGAATCCAGATATGGAAAACTTTATAATACAAAAAATAAGAAAATTAAGAGGAAAAGTAGAAAATGAGATTAGATGCTAAAAAAATGGATATAGTGGTCCAAGAAAAGAAGGCAAAAGTAGCATTGATCATTGAAATCATCACACCCAGTGACTACAGTGTCTTGTGTACAGAGAGACACAAAGTCATAAAATACTAGGATCTATAGGCAGAAACGAGAGCAATGTGGAAGACAGATACCCAGGCAGTTCCAATAGTAGTAGGAGCAATGGGTCTTATAAAAAAGAATCTACAATCCTATTTAGATATGCTACCAAGCCATGCAACCCTGTACGAATTGCAGAAGGAGTCATTAATGGGCACATTGCAGGTGCTGCGAAGAGCACTTTTAGCTGACATCAAAGACTGAATGAATACCAATTTCATGAACTTTAATCAAACTTTGACTTAGGAATGGGGTCAATTCCCGTATTAGAAACACAAAAGATTTGGAGAAATTAGAAAAGCCTTTTGTGATCTGGCCTAGGGTTTGGACACACTCTCCCTTGCAGGTATTATTGAGAAACTCTCCCAGCTGGAGATTAACCATTATGTCATGAGATGGGTAACCAATTGTTTCACCAACAGAACACATACTCCAAAAGTTGGTGAATCAACTTGTACCTGTAGAGCTGTCACTATTGGCACACCCCAGGGATAGGTGCTTGGCCCTTTACTGTTTGGAATCTATTTCTCGACAGTTCAGGCTAAAGTATACAACATTTGGCTTACCCCATTTGCTAATTCTTGAACACTGGGTGTAATCATTCAGTCTACTAATGCTGATAACATACTACAGGAGGGGATATCAAACAGATGATTGGTGACAAAGCCACATGGTCTACAAATAAATGCAAAAATGTGATTTTATTTTTGTCGTTCTGCAAAGTGGAATTCCCTGCTAATTACAACATTAACAACACTCCTACTATACTGAAACCCAGTGATGCAAGCGCTAGTAACACACATAGATAGCAATCTGAACTTTGACCACCAAGTATCCACAGTGGTATTGAAAGTCCATGTTGTGCACAACATAAGCTATGCCTTCATATTCAGATCTGAGGATTATGCAACAGCACTGTATTCAAACCTCACCAGAACATTAATACAGTGTAATGTTCCCTTTTGGACATACCTCATCAGACACATGCAGCAGAGGAGAAACCACATAGGTTACTCACCAAGAAAACACAGGGCTTGTAAACCATGCCATGACATATGTGGATAGACTAAAAGTCATGTCACTGTAATCTATAGTGTATAGGATGAGGTGACTTCTGCCTGGCCTCTAGGCTAGACCCTGTCCCTGCCCTAGTGGGAATAGTGCACGCCTACAAATCAGATATAGGTGATGATATCAGCAGTGTCTGGTGAGGATAATATGGTAATAGCAGTGTCCCACATGCTGGTACAAAAGGCTGTCTCTAATGTCAAGCAACTGCACAAACACACTCACTCCCAGTTGAATGTTGTGAGAACAAAACCCCTACCTAAGTACAGAGACTGCAGAGCTCTGTATTTAAGGCAACACCACAGCACAAGTCTGACAGAGTATCTCAGAAAATACTTTATAGCTGATGACATCAGCAATGTCTGGTAAGGAGAATATGGCAATAGTAGTGTCCCACATGCTGATGTAAAATGCTCTCTCTATTTTATTTATTTATTTGACATTTGTTGACCAGGATAGTATGACTGAGCTATTGTCCTTTTTCAGCAGAGGTCCAGGGAGAAAAGCTCCTCAAGCAACTGCACAAACACCCCCAGGGTTGACTGCAGTAAGAACAGAACCCCTACCTATCTAGGTACACAGGCTACAGAGCTCAGTACTTTATGCAAGTGCCATGGCAGATGTCTGACTTTTACAAGGCTGCAGGACAACTTTTAGTGGATGACATCAGCAGTGGATATTGGAGAGAAGATATAGGGAAGCCTGCATAAGTTTATAGGTTCATAGGACATTACTAGGCTAATGGCCCTAGGGCCTTTACAAGCCTAGCCATATAAAACCTGAGTACCCTTATTGACCATAGTTAAACGGTCATTGCTAGCAGAGCAATTTTGTGATCAGCACCTACTTCCCTTTTCTATGAGGGACATAAGTGCCACTCCTGAGGTGAATTTATGGTCTCGCATCCAGTTGTCAAGGTAGCGCTTGAATAGGGTCATTGAGGAGCTCTGCTTCACATGGAGTAGGACTCTACTCCAGAGGAGTGGCAATTATTGGGAGAAATATCTGTCTCTCCAGCATGTTCTGATTATGTCACAGGCTAGATTGACATCCCTGGAGCAAGCTATTCTTGTCCCATTTGATTTGTGGATGTCCAGCATTTCCATTATGGCAGGGTCCAAGACTGCTCTGTAGGCCAAGCACAGTTTGCCTCTCAGCAGCCTGTATTATACTGAGTGCAGGGACAGGGGTTTCTGTATTTCCATGTGCATAATGTTTTGGAGATCATGGATTCTCTTGGTCAGAAACCTCTGTGTCTCTCCGGTTGCTGCAGGTGTCTGCTGAGGTGCATACAGAAAGGAGCATTGTACTCAATTATTGGTTTGTTAAGTGTAGAGTACAGTGGAGCTATGATCTCCCTAGTCTTGGATGCAATGCCCTTATTTATGAGGTTCACAATGTAGAATGCTTTTCTTATCAGTATGGATGCATGGTGATTAAAGTTTAGATTGCTATCAACCTGTGTTCACAAGTCTCATAGCACTGACTTTGAGCTTAGAGGGGTGCCATCTATATCATAATTAGCAGGGACTTCTTCTTTGGCAAATGGGACAATGAGGCATTTTTTGTGTTTAGTTTCAGTGAGTGAGTTTGGCACCTATCATTTGTCTGTGTCGGCCAATTCTGTAATATATTTACACCGATCGGGGACTCTATATGATTGCATCCAGTTTACAGTCATCTACAAACTTAGTTAGACACAGGTCATCTGCTTTTGTCTGGACTTCAGAGAAATAGTTTCCAAACAGTAGAGAGCCCAGCACAGATTCATGTGGTACTCCACTGGCTACTGGTGTATTGGTGGAGGTGGACTCTCCAGCTTTGAAAGTGTGCATTCTGTTTGTGAGCCATTTGGCCATCCATCTTGTAATGTATGGGTTAATCCCTAGATAGTAGAGTTTCTCTATGATACCTGAAGGGGGTTGAGTCAAAGGCCTAGGCTAAATTATGATAGGTGGTATGTGCTGTTTTGCCCTCATCCAGTGTTTTGGTGACATTATAAAAGAAGTCCACTAGGTTTAATATGCAAGATCTACCCTTAACTAAATCAAAGTGGGTTAGGTCAAGAGTTTGAAGGTCACCTATGTCCTTGTGGCTTAGGTCCATGATGACTCTTTCCATAGCCTTGTAGATAAGGCTGCTTAGGCTTATGGGGCGATAGTTCATAGGGTCATTTGATGAATGTGTAGGCCTGTTCAACTGTGAAGATAGTTCTAATTCTGCATGCAAACAGAGTGATGCACATTGCATATCATACAACATTTGTTATTAGTTTATGTATTGCAGTTGATATATTTGGGAACAGGTAGTGAGAGACCAGGGTTGCAGTGCATAATGGTAGGCAACACATGACTGCATTGTAAATATGTGAAATATTGTTAGATATGGCCTTCAGTTTGTTATGTTTCCACATGTAGTTTTATTGCATGAAGAGTAAATGAACAGTAAACAACACTAATAGATGCTAATAGTGACTTTGAATTGAGCTGTGGTGAGCAGAGGGTTTGTGAGACTATTGGCAAAGTGTTTGTGCATATTTAAGCAGTGTGCAAATGCGAGCCTCATTGCTAAAATTCTGAGAGTTAGTATTGACTGTATGAAACACACCTACTGCTTAGCTGACTCTGTGGCAGCAGGTATAACGGCACTGAAACATTTTTTTTTGAGCCCAAATGATACTGAGTTGGAATCCAGGTGTATGTAATACTTTAAAATAAAGAGTGATAATGCAATGACATTATTCTTTATAGTACATTCAGCATGTGTTACTCTGTGTTGACCTAGCACAGTGAGGCTAAGTGGCACTGTGCAGAGCTAACCACAGCATTGTAGAGCCACTCGTCATTTCTTTGCATTGGTGCATGATACCAAACTGGCACTTATGAGTGTTGTATGTGATTCTATTTTTTGACCAGATTATAGATGATAAAATGGAGTAAGATAGGAAAGTTGTGGAATGGGGAGCATGCAAGGAGAAAAACAAAGGGATAGCAATACAGGAATGTGAAGGAGGGTGTTGGAAAGAACCATAGCTATCCATTTCTTTGACAGTGTAAATTGAAATTTTGTGTGGAGTATTAGTTGAATTTGGTCTGTCACTTCCAGAAAGAGGGGTGACAACAATGTAATGTGTAAACAAACATGTGTGCAAAATGGAGAGCTATGTATGAGAAAATATTTTTTTGTGGGACAGGTGCCCTTTTTTCAGTAAGAGAGGAATGCTGGGTATGGGACATTGATATTTCTGGGTCAGGTACATTGGGTAGGTGAGGAAGCAATTGCAAAAAAAACCAAGACAAACAAGACATGGGGACACAATGGACCCAATATAATGCATAAAGAAGATGTGTGCAAAATGGAGAGCTATGTATGAGACAATATTTTTTTGTGGGAGAGGTGTCCATTTTCTTTTCAGTAAGAGAAGAATGCTGGGTAAGGGACACTGGTATTTCTGGGTCAGGTAAGTTGCGTAGGTGAGGAAGCAATTGCAAATAAACAGGACAAACAAGACACAACATGAGGATGGTGAAGAGCACAAATGTTTGGGGGATGTCATGAATGAGGGAGGAAGAGGATAGCCCAGGCTCATGCCCATCAAGCATGGAGACAGTGAGAATATAATCTTCATCCACTGGACTGTCATCACTGCCCCTTACTCCACTGGCAACTGGAGTGTTTGACATCTCCTCCTCCTATGTACCATGAGGGAGAGTGGCTTCTCCATACTGTACAGGAGTGCACCAATGGTGCAGTACACAACCTTACACACCAGCCCTGGCATCTCCTGGTGGGTGATGAAATCTCCACCTTTGCTACTGCTCCTGGAGGGTACCACTGCACCAGCTGCTGGGATAGTACTACCACAGGGCACAGGTAATGGAGCGGCTGCAGAGGCAGTGCTGCCAGGTTGGGTCCCAGACATGCTGGGCATCGGTGCCGGAGCTGGTGGAGGGGATGCAGGCTGATGCACTGGCACTGGCCTACCTCACTGTGCTGTAATTTGTTAGAAATGGATGACATGGAGACATTTTTACTACACATAATAGAAAAAAAGAGGTAAGGGTTGGGTTGAGAGAACAAAAGAGATATAATTAGTGCCATCATAGTTGACATACAATCAATTCACACAATTATACAACTATTTTATCTGAAGTACTACATTTAGGTATGCATCCTAACAACTACACACTATCACTCTAGATTGCTTAAAGTAATCCTTGAAATGTGCATATATTGCACATATGCTTGGTCCAGTTGTACAGATTACAGTTAACAGCAGGTCATTTATGCCACTTGTATAGAGTCTACTTTTATGTAATATTATTCAAGAAATGCAGTATTGTATAATTGTCACTCATGATATTTGAACCCATAACCTCTGACTTCAGTCTTATACTTAACTTCTAAAGTTGGTTTGTGCTATAGACTAATGCATGCATACTTGCTTTTACAGTTAGGATATCCATGCTCAATTAGCTACAAGTTTATAAAAGATATATCTAACTTTTAAAGCTCCAATAATACTTCTCTTGTGCTGCATACATACCAATTGCTTCCCTCAGTCTCTCCATTCAATCAGCATGAGCCTGGGGATTAAACTCTATTTTGGCATTAGCTGTAAAAAGAAGAGAAGACCATTATGCATACCAATCTTGCCTATTTTTTGCTTTCTATGTATCACAAATACTCTCTTATTGTCATACTTACACAGCTGCGGGTTGTTGACAGTTTGAAATTCAGTCAACCACTCATTGAGGGTATCTGTCTTGCACCTCTGTAGGTCAATAAAATGATGCCTAGATTGTTATCCCATGCATGGGGTGCCAGTAGCACTGGATGTAGCCTGAGGAAAAACTACTGCAAGCCTCAAACTTGTAATAGGAGCCAAAATAGTCCCCTGCAGAAGCATTTGGCTGTGGCACTTTTCCAGGAGTCCAATAAATATCTTGAACTCCTGAACACCCCACCTCTGTGTCCTAAACTGGGTACCTTCACCTCTAACTACAGATATGTCTAACACACAGACTAGAGGAATGGCAACTAATGATTTCCCACAAATTCCTGTTATCTAGTTTACCGGTAGTGTGCAAACCCGAGCATAGATGCCAACCACATTTACAAGATGTTAAGTGGAGAGCAGCAGTGCCAAGCAAGGTGAAAATAAATGGTTTAAACTGGAAGGTTAATTATTTATTTACTTAACATTTGTTGACTGGGAACGTTCAACTAGAACAGAGCCTCTTTTCAGTTGAGACCCAGAGAGAAATACTCCACACTCATGTCTTTGGAATGTGGGAGGAAACCAGAGCACCAGTAGAAAATCCATGCAAATGCAGGAAGGACATGCATACTCTGCACAAAAGGCACCTTAGACAAGAATCAAACCAGAGAACCTGTTGCTGTGAGGTGACAATATTAACTGCTACACCACTGTGCCACCCATCTGACCCTTGGCCTTAGATTGAGGGGTGCTTGGTGTTGTAGCTTGGAATTATATATTGAAAATTGGAAGGTAACTGTTAAGTGAGTTAATTTTGCAGACATGCACTGGGTCATACATTTCATGACCTGACACATTTGTTTTTGGCTTCAAACGCAGGTAAAATTGATATTTAAAGTGTGGGACTCAAACCTAGGCATAAGAGGCAACACATTTTCTTCTACAGTGGTGGTTTTCTATTTTTGCCAACGAAGAAATGCTGCTGATACATAATCAGGAATTATTCATAAATACAAGTGACAGTTTGAAGTCTTACACATCTATGTGTGTGACCTGACAAGGTTCTTGTATATAGATTCAGTTGTGTATGTATTGTTTTAAATTGTGAAGGTCATCCAATTCCAGATAGCATAATATACATAAATATGTATACATAAATATAGTAGACATACATATAAATAAACGTACATAACTATAATGCATAATATAATAATATAATATACATAATGTATTACACACACACACACACACACACACACACACATATATATATATATATATATATATATATATATATATATATATATATGGGTCCCCTACTATTTACCGAAATGCCGATTCGCCGACACATAAATCACCGACACCAAACGACCGACAACAAAAAGTACCGACAACGCAAAACACCGAACACCATAACACCGACACACTACACGTAAACAACACAGTACACTACAGGACATATCCACTAGCCCTAACCCAAACCCTAACCCTAAGGTCCGACACTACCGCACACTCTCCCTACCTGCACCCTAACCCTAACTCACTTACCCACCCCTAACCCCAAGCTCCAACACTACCGCACACTCTCCCTACCTGCACCCTAACCCTAACTCACTTACCCACCCCTAACCCCAAGCTCCGACTCTACCGCACACTCCCTACCTGCACCCTAACCTTAACTCACTTACCCACCCCTAACCCCAAGCTCCGACACTACGCACACTCACCTATCACACACCCTAACCCTACATCCCTCACTATTGCACACTTACCTGTCCGCTCCCTACTCCTAAATCCCTCACTATCGCATACTTACCAGGTCGCGCTTACACATTCCCCTTGTCGGTCTTCCGGCTGTCGGGATTCCAGCGTGTCGGTCAACTGCGTTGTCGGTCCTTCGCTCTCTTCCTTGTCGGCAAATCGGCGTTTCGGTAAATAGTGGGGGACCCATATATGGGTCCCCTACTATTTGCCGAAACGCCGATTCGCAGACACATAAATCACCGACACCAAACGACCGACAACAAAAAGTACCGACAACGCAAAACACCGAACACCATAACACCGACACACTACACGTAAACAACACAGTACACTACAGGACATATCCACTAGCCCTAACCCAAACCCTAACCCTAAGGTCCGACACTACCGCACACTCTCCCTACCTGCACCCTAACCCTAACTCACTTACCCACCCCTAACCCCAAGCTCCGACACTACACACTCCCTACCTGCACCCTAACCCTAACTCACTTACCCACCCCTAACCCCAAGCTCCGACACTACCGCACACTCTCCTACCTGCACCCTAACCCTAACTCACTTACCCACCCCTAACCCCAAGCTCCGACACTACTGCACACTCACCTATCACACACCCTAACCCTACATCCCTCACTATTGCACACTTACCTGTCCGCTCCCTACTCCTAAATCCCTCACTATCGCATACTTACCAGGTCGCGCTTACACATTCCCCTTGTCGGTCTTCCGCTGTCGGATTCCAGCATGTCGGTCAACTGCGTTGTCGGTCCTTTCGCGTTCCTCTTCCAGCGTGTCAGAATCATGTTGGTAATAGTAGGGGACCCATATATGGGTCCCTACTATTTACAACGATTCACACACATAAATCACCGACACCAAACGACCGACAACAAAAAGTACCGACAACGCAAAACACCGAACACCATAACACCGACACACTACATATATATATATATATATATATATATATATATATATATATATATATAGTAGACAGTATACCCTCAGTAATACATCTGCAAATACAATAAGGGTGTTTTATCCCTCATAAATATAATTCATATCAGCACCACTATCTAATGTGTTATAAATGAGAGTGAATACAATGACTGATGGAACAACAGTAAACACTTGTGGAATATCCTGTATTAGAACCCAAGACCATGTGTATGACTGCCCTACACTTATACCTGTTGCCATAAAAATGTAGAAATGACACTTGTATATTTTTCATTTCATTGTTGTAAACTGTACTGTCACAACAGTAAAAAATGGATTGGATTGGAGTAGAACACAGCACCATCTGTATTCCAGCCCTATACTTACATCTGCTGCCACAGGAGTAGTCACATGACAGTTCCATTATTTCCTATTCATTCTCAAGTTCTTTGTGTTAACTTTTGTGCCATGCAGCTTAACATATTTGCTCAGTGCCCAACAGAATTAACTGAATGTATCCATTTTCATTTACTAACTGACTGCATCCTGTCTGCAGGTGTTCAATGGCTTTAGGTGTTGGGGAACCTTGCTAACCACTGCACAACATCACTTAGCGGCATTGCATGGTAGAAAGTAAAAATTGCAACAATGTATCCTTTTTGACTTTTGCACTTTTATAGAATTCCTGTCTGCAGGTGTTCTGCCTGATTCATGTGTGGGTCACTATTCACAGTTTGTGCACTGCTAAGCAACAAGCAAATGAGATAAGCACAGCCAAACCTGACATTCATTTTCTCCATTTCCCATGTTTGCACACAGCCATGCACTGCACAAACATTGGCAATAAATAAATAAATGAATAAAAGAGAAATGTAGTTGAAATGAAGAAAAGTAATATATGAAATAAACACTACAAAATATGAGTACACATGACATATTGTTAGATGGGTCAGGATTTGAACTCTCACTCCAATGAACCTCCAGAACATAGTACAGGCGCCTTACCCCTCTTTGCCACACAAACAGCTGTGCAGCAAGGAATTTAAATTATTCTGCATACAACCAACTGCAACACCATCCACAGTACTAACAAACCATTTCACAGTTATGTGTATATGTATTAAGTTTAGTTTGGTGTACTGAGTGATCACACAACCATTTATGCTATTCCTTGCAAAATTGCAGCTCTATCTTATCTCTCTGTGTTTGTTGTGAAGTCTTGTCTTATCTGACCAGTAGTCTGAGACATGCAGTCTGTAAGGCATTCTATATCATTGTCCTTAAGATGTGTGAGGATATTAAATGGCAATAATATACAGCTGTCAACAAATGAAGGCTAGGTTGGATGTTAATGAACAATACCTGTGAATCTTGTGCTGTTTACTTACATTAACAACCTTGATAAAATTACTACTGCACTTTGAAAGTCTAATCTGACACACCCACTGGAGGTGGGGCAGTCTGCATTATTGTTCTGTTTTCTTTCTCCCTATCAGTAATCATTCACAATTGCAATCCATTAGAAACACATACTGAGGGAGTGCCTGCACTATGTTTACATCTGTTACACAGAGCTAAGCATTTGGGATTTAGCAATTCTAATGACTTCATACCTCATTTGCATCTTCAGGGTGTTGACAGCCCTGAATCTACACCATAAAAAAGGTAACCTTGTAGCTAGGGAACCTGAAGCAGAGGAGACTTGTTTAGGTGGAGTACACAGAACAGGCTATTACTTTGGGATATACTGTATCTGCACAAAAGACTACTAACCTTGAGAAGGTATGCTTGCATTTTTAAGCTATATATTGCATATGTTGAAATGTCTTTAAGAAAAATATGTTTCCTATTATATAATATACTAATTAGCAAATGCTGCATTTATCTTTATGCATTACTTAGAAGTGTACTGATAGAATGAGGATGTTTGTTAGGGCATTTCACATATATACATGATTGGCAATAACTTAAAATGAAATGTTCTTTCTTAAATCTGTAGTCATGTTTCAGGGACAGTCCATCTGATAGCAATTCTAGCATTTCACTGATGGTTTATTAGAAAAATATGTAATTTGCCTGTTCTTTTTGGGGTGGGAAAGCAAGCTGCATTTCTGTTTTGGCACAAATAAGGATATGTTGCTGTTGTTACTCTCCTTGTCTTGTAGCCGTCCTTGCTTTGTGTGTGAATGTAATATGTTACAACCACACAATTCCTGTTGTTCATGTTTCAAATATATTGACTATTTTATGTTTCTCCAGTGGGTAATAGTGAAATACTACATTTTCTGTTTTATCTGGAACAGAAATTCTTTAGTTATGTGATACTTATGTGTATTATCCTTCTGTTGTGATTTAGGGCACCTAGGACTAAGGCAGACAGGGTGTCTCAATCCCTGAAATCCCCCCTTCAGTGACCTGAGAATCAGGTCATTGTGGAAGCTTTTGGGCAAAATGGTGCCTTTCTGCTTGAGAGGAGACTTGGAGATATGCCAAGCAGAATGCAAATTTGGCAGCAGAAAGTTGCTGATGTGAATGCTTTAGGCGGCCGCAACAGGACATATGATCAGGTGTGCTATAGAGCCACTGACATGATCTCATCTGCATGGAGGAGAGCAGCTGCATTGGCCTGTGATCAGATGGATACTGGGAGGCTGCATCAGAACCACCACTAGCAGCAAATGAGGAGTTCCTGTCCTGTCAGGTAGCAACAGTGCATCTGACTGTTGGCATGGGCATGACACTGCAACTCCTGGTAGAGCCAGTTCTCATGGTCAGGTATGATAAAGATGAACTGCCACCTCTACTATGCACAGCTCACACCTGTCCAACATACCAAGATGTAGAGCTAGCATAGAGTTTGGCTGTGTTCATGCAGACACTCATACACCGGTTTCACCTGGAGGACTCATACAGACACACATGTAACAGTTAAATGGTTCAGCCATTTGTTACTTTATCCATATGTCTGTCTACTTCTCTTTCTTACTCAAGCACACTCACCAACCATTTGTGTCAGCCTAGGCTTCCTGCCCCCTACACAACACCCTGTGCAAGTAATGATATCTGTGCCATATCCCTGTTTTCTATCTTTTGGATTCTGGAATACATAACATTTGTGTCCAATGCTCATGGTCCATAGCTGAATTAATGCTTAGTATATTTGCATTTCTGATGGTGATTTGGTAATTGTATCATTGATTTATATTGTCTTAGAAAGTTAGAAAGTTGCTAGAATCAAACATTTATTGCATCAGTATTAAGGAATTTGTGAGGGTTGTGAAAGCTGAAACTGAAATGTGTCATCACTTTCTAACGTCTCTCTTTACTGGTTTTGCAAGAGAAAAGCATGGTGCTAAACTGAGACCATTTGGTGACCCACAGTACTTATGAGAGGTATGACTATGTGAATGTTTGATGCCAGAGATGCTACTTGTTAGTGGGCACATATAAGTCACATATGTCTCTGCTGTCACATGTTAAAGTCATTTCTGTTTACATCACCCCACTTTTTTTACTTGCTTACATTAGCAAGTAACAACATGCATGGATATGCCATTCATTCATATTATTAAACATTACACTCCTGGTTCAACACTCACCTTGTAAATCCAGCAGTTGTAACAGTTTTAGTTCAGGGCTGATTCTGTCTGATGCTAGGAGTACACAGCCATTACATGAGTAGTTAAAGGTTGGGAGCATTGCCTGGCATCAGTGTTACTATATGTATGTATGGGTGTAGGAGGAAGGTTTTAGCTCCTTAGGTGATGAGTGAGTGTGCTATGCATTGTCTCTTAGCCAATGCAAGGGAACATTGAGCATGCCTATGTCTGTCTACACCCACAGCAGCTGCTGGATACACCTCTGAGTCCTCACCTGCATGCAGCTGTGGTGACTTTGTCATTGGTGGTGGGATGTGTGCCTCTTCCCCTTGCTGATCCTGCTGAAGCTGTTTTCTCAGGATGGTGTTGTGTAGCAGGGCACATACAGTGAATAATTCTGTACATGTACATGGATGTACTGCAGGGATCCCCCCAGATGTATTTGGGCACTGGAACTGTGACTTCAGCAGCCCAAACACCCACTCTGTGATATTTCTGGTTTGAGCATGTGCCTCATTATGGCATTTTTCAGCGGGTGTGTGTGTATTTCTGATGGGTGTCATCAACCACGGTTCTAGTGCATAACCTACATCCCCCAGTAAATGACCCTGTGGGATACCTCCCTAGTGAACATCTGACATAATTTAGAGGTGTGCCAGATGTGAGTGGTGGTAACTGCCTGGGTTGCCAACACACATGTTCAAGATGATTCTCTTGGCATTACACATGACTTGGCAATTAAAAGAGTGGAATCCCCTTCTATTTAGTTCATAGTGATAGTTCATAGTTCTGTGCTATGCTAACTGCCCTTGTGGGCCATTTTAAGCCTAGCCAATTACCCCAAGTGAGAATCAAACCCTGCACTTTGTGTCTGTAAGGTAAACACCTTAACCATTATGCCAACCACCCCCCCTGTAATTTTTTCCATACATTGTCTCCAAATGTATGGGTTCCTCTTGGTTTGCCCTTGCTATGAGTTGAAGACAACAGAGGTTGCAGATTTCCTGTAGGGTGTCTTTATCCACCCTGTAGCATTCTATAGATTGTGATAAGTTAAAGGGGGTCTGAAAACTCTTCTCCTTCTTGGCCTTGGTCTCTTATTTATGTAGAACCTTCCCTGTTACCCAGGTGGTGTCTTAATTTTTATATGTATGTGATCTATGGCACTCAGTACTACAGGGTAGTGTGCTACAAGACAGATCTCCTGCATATTTGTGGCACTGTCCTTAGTAGTATGGGGAAAATATAAGAGGTCACTGGCATGTTGGAGCACAGCATTCAGGAACTGATGGAAGATGCTGGATGCTGGTGCACGTGACACACCTAGCATGACCTTGTCAGTCTCTAAAAGGTTCTGGTAGCTAAAATTCTAAGTGCTGCACATAACTTTGTCTCCAAATGTATGGGTTCCTCTTGGTTTGCCCTTGCTTTGAGTTGAAGACAATAGAGGTTGCAGATTTCCTGTAGTGTGTCTTTATCCACCCTGTAGCATTCTATAGATTGTGATAAGTTAAAGGGGGTCTGAAAACTCTTTTCCTTCTTGGCCTTGGTCTCTTAGCAGCATCAGCAGCATAGACTTCAGCCTGTTGCCCACACACATGAAGTAAAGCCACAACAGCCTGTAACATTATTTCTGTGTAGATTCTTTTCTCTAGCTGTATTCCAATAGGTTTTGGAATTCGCAGAGAAAACAAGCACTGAGTCTACACAATTGCTTTATAGCTTGTTGAATAGCTCCTCCATCTTGGATTGGTTGATTAGTATACAATTCAGCTGCTTATGCTGTAATTAGCATGCCATGGTCTTTACCTTGTTTGTGTGGCTCTACATACTGTGTAGAGCCACTTACCAAATCTAAAACAGTGCACTACTTTGTGCATGCTGTGCCAAGTCGCGCACACGGTGTAAACCGACCATGTAGACTTTACTGAATCTGGCTGAAAAGTAGAAGTTGGAGTCATTAAAAAGCCTTGTTGTGTTGTTTGTTATATAAATGTAACTAAATTGTAAGGTATCAGTGCACAGCAATTGCTAAAGCACAATTGCAGGTATACTGTTGACCACAGAAATAAGTAACTCTTACAAAATGGTTTATTACCTTCTCCCCACCTTACTATTTGTGATTTGATTACATAGACAGCATTTCCTTACTATAAATAACAATGTAAATATACAATTGACTAAATTAAGGACTGCCTACTTATGGAAATTATTTTCTCCTCCCAAGATAAATTTTTTCATAAGGTTATTCACTTAGTAGATTCTAGTACAATAAGGTGTTTTCATTTATTGTGACAGTCTCTGCCCAACACCACATGAAATCCTCCTGTAGATAATAAAATGGTAAAGCAGTGAAGTGGCACAAAGCTTTTAATAATCTGACATTCTCATTGACAAAAAAGAATTTAATGGAATAAGAATGAAGTGCATGGAACTACTGCTTAGGTGGTGTAGGTGCATTACATTTACTGTTTGTTGATTAGTAATGCTTCTGCAGAGGTAAACCTTTGTAATAGTAAAACTTGATAAAAATGCTAAACTGGCATCAGCTCATTAGTACTGATCCATGCCTACCTGTCTGCTCACCTCATCAGTACTAATCCATACCTACCTGTCTGATCACCTCATCAGTACTGATCCATACCTACCTGTCTGATCACCTCATCAGTACCAATTTGTACCTACCCATCTGATCACCTCATCAGTACTGATCCATACCTACCTGTCTGATCACCTCATCAGTACCAATTTGTACCTACCCATCTGATCACCTCATCAGTACTGATCCATACCTACCTGTCTGATCACCTCATCAGTACCAATTTGTACCTACCCATCTGATCACCTCATCAGTACTGATCCATACCTACCTGTCTGATCACCTCATCAGTACTGATCCATACCTACCTGTCTGATCACCTCATCAATCCCAATTTGTACCTACCTGTCTGATCACCTCATCAGTACTGATCCATACCTACCTGTCTGATCACCTCATCAGTACTGATCCATACCTACCTGCCTGATCACCTCATCAGTACCAATTTGTACCTACCTGTCTGATCACCTCATCAGTACTGATCCATACCTACCTGTTTGATCACTTCATCAGGACTGATCCATACCTACCTGTCTGATCACCTCATCAGTACCAGTTTGTACCTACCCGTCTGATCACCTCATCAGTACTGATCCATACCTACCTGTCTGATCACCTCATCAGTACCAATTTGTACTTACCCGTCTGATCAGCTCATCAGTACTGATACATACCTACCTGTCTGATCATCTCATTAGTACTGATCCACACCTACCTGTCTGATCACCTCATCAGTACTGATTTGTACCTACCCGTCTGATCGCCTCATCAGTACTGATCCATCCCTACCCATCTGATCACCTCATCAGTACGAATCCATACCTACCTGTCTGATCACCTAATCAACACCGATTTGTACCTACCCATCTGATCACCTCATCAGTACTGATCCATACCTACCTGTCTGATCACCTCATCAGTACTGATCTATACCTACCTGTCTGATCACTTCATCAGTACTGATCCATACCTACCTGTTTGATCACCTCATCAGTACCAGTTTGTACCTACCTGTCTGATCACCTCATCAGTACCAATTTGTACCTACCCATCTGATCAGCTCATCAGTACTGATACATATCTACCTGTCTGATCACCTCATTAGTACTGATCCATACCTACCTGTCTGATCACCTCATCAGTACCGATTTGTACCTACCCGTCTGATCGCCTCATCAGTACTGATCCATGCCTACCCGTCTGATCACCTCATCAGTATGGATCCACACCTACCTGTCTGATCACCTCATCAACACCGATTTGTACCTACCCATCTGATCACCTCATCAGTACTGATCCATACCTACCTGTCTGATCACCTCATCAGTACTGATCCATACCTACCTGTCTGATCAAATCCTAAGTCCTGATCCATACCTCCTTGTCTAATCAACTCATCTGTATGGATCCATACCTTCCTCTCTGATCAGCTCATCAGTAATGATCCATACCTTCCTGTCTGATCACTTCATTAATACTGATCCATACTTGCCTGTCTAATGACCTCATCATACTAACTCATACCTACCTCTCTTATAACCTCATCAGTACTGATCAATATCTACCTGTCTGATCACCTCATCGTACTGACTCTTACCTACCTCTCCTATCACCTCATCAGTACTGATCAATATCTACCTGTTTGATCACCTCATCAGTACTAAAGCATATCTACCTGTCTGATCACCAAATCAGTACCAATCCATACTTACCTGTCTGAACACCTCATCAGTACAGATACATACCTACCCATCTGATCACCTTATCAGTACTGATCCATACCTATCTGTCTGATCACTTCATCGGTACTGAGGCATACCTACCCATCTGATCACCTCATCAGTACTAAAGCATACCTACCTGCCTGATCACCTCATCAGTACTGATCTACATCTGATTACCTCATCAGTACTGATCCATACCTACCTGTCTGATCACCTCCTCATTGCTGATCCATAGATCCATACCTACCTGTCTGGTCTCCTCATCAGGTACTGATCCATACCTACCTGTCTGATCACCTCCTCAGTGCTGATCCATACCTACCTATCTGGTCATATCATCAGTACTGATCCATACTGATCCATACCTACCTGTCTGATCACCTCATCAGTACTGAAACACACCTTCCTGTATGATCATCTCATCAGTACATATACATACCTACCCATCTGATCACCTCATCAGTACTGAAACATACCTACCTGTCTGATCACCTCATCAGTACTGATCCATACCTACTTGTCTGATCACCTCATCAGTACTGATCTACACCTGGTCTCCTCATCAGGTACTGATCCATACCTACCTGTCTGATCACCTCATCAGTACTGATCCATTGATTCACACCTACCTGTCTAATTACCTCATCATTGCTGATCCATAGAGCCATACCTACCTGTCTGATCACCTCATCAGTACTGATCTATACCTGTCTGATCACTTCATCTATACTGATCCATACCTACCTGTCTGATCACCTTCTCAGTGCTGATCCATTGATCCATACCTATCTGTCTGGTCACCTCATCGGTACTGAAGCATGTCTTCCTGTCTGATCACCTCATCAGTACTGATCCATACCTACCTGTCTGATCACCTCATTAGTACTAATCCATACCTACCTGTCTGATCACCTCATCAGTACTAATCTATACCTACCTGTCTGTTTGCTTGTAGAAATGTAGTAACATTGACAGCATGACAGTTGTCAGTGATGATGCCATTACTCTCATACTCATGACACAGCCTGAGTTTCATACCACACAGTCTCAAAACATACTAATGTAGCCCTACTACAGCAAACAGGTTGATACCTCAGTAAGTAGTGAAGCATATTCCCAACCCATCATAGCTGAACTCCTCCATCTTGTGGATATGCTGAACATAGGGAAAAAGACATGACAGTGTCAGAGGTTGAATAACTCATTGTGCAGTCTGCCCACCAGGTGCCAGTTGAAGACATCAATCTCAGATGGCACCAGGGACATGTGGACATGTGGACATTGTCTGTATAGTAAACGATCTGTTGTGAAATAGTTCTGGCTACTGACACAGAGAAATAAGTAAAGATGGTTAAAGTGCTACAGGGTTTATGTGAGGACATTCACGAGCATACGAGAATGGTAGAAGTTAGATATAATGCTATGATGATCATCTTGTGGAGCTTGGTTGCTCACGTGGTATCCATGTCAGCCTATATCCAAATGCTGGTGAGGACTTACCAAGCACTCATTGCTGACAGTGGTGGACACCTCCTAGGTTTGATCTGCATGTGATGCAGACATGTAAGCATTGCACTAGTGGTGCCCCAAGAAAGTACTGGATTAGTGGATGTGAATTCCCCCAAAAGTCAGTCAGTTACATTTGTCAGCCTTCCACATCATATCATAGGACCTTTTGAGTCAAGGTCAGAAATATGCAGCTGTGCCTGGTCACTGTCAAATTCATCACTGACCATCCAGTGGGCCTTTATAGCAACTCAGTATCAAGGTTATGGGTCTATATTAGGTCGCCAAAATTGTATCCCAGTGAACACCTATTCAGCGACCCATAATCATCGAAAATCACTTCATCGATTCCCTGAATTCACTAAGGGCAACAAAATAGTTGCCTAAGGCACAATGGACAATTCACTGTAGTGCGATCTCGGAGTTGGTATATATACTTAGGGGGTGTGGGAGGCAAAGACGCTATTTAGTTACCCTTAGTAAATTCAGTAAATTGCTGATGCAATTTTCATTGATTATGGGTTGCTGAATAGGTGTTCGCTGGCATACCATTTTGCAAAACTAATATAGAGCCAAGGTTACATGACAACACTTATGGTATCATCTCCAACACTACCAATAGGTGACACTGTACATGACACAACATAAATGTGACACTCGCTCATACTTTACCAAACAGCAACCCAACAAAGTTACAAGAGAAAATATACCAAGTAACAAAACACCTGAAATAAACTAAACCCAGTACATGAAATCTGTGATGAGGAATGAAAATATTTTCACTTACTTGCATCATTATAAAAAGGAGAGAGAGAAAAAATCAGAAATTGGAAACATCTCTCATTAAAAATATTGCATACTGTAAAAGCAAGATCGAAATGTCAGTATATATTAGGTTCAGTGTGATGTCATCAAAACATTACTTCTGAAGCCTGCATCACTACTGCCACTTGTGAAAGCCACAGTAACACCATGAGTCAATAGTTGTGGAAATTGTACACCAGACCAGTGCAGAATTATACTATGCAGAATGCAACAAGATGTGAACATGTTGCATGCAGTAACATGGTCATACTGAAATGCCCCCAAACACATCCAAGTAGCAGAAACAGTTTTTTTTTTTTTTTTTTTTGCAGGCTGAAGATTCCATCTGTGACAATCCTTATCAGGGACAGTGTTAAAGTTCTCCTCTGCACCTCCCTTTGGGTAACTGACTGGTGCCATTAGCCAGTGTTCAAGTGATTAGGCTGCATCATCTGGAAAACATAATAGTGTTTACTCAAGATATAGAAGAATAGCTAAGGAGGCAATGTTATTTAGGGTACACTTATGTACAAGATGTCCATGTGGTAGCCTACCATGCAAGAAGTGGTGGTACTGTAAACTTATGTACCATATGTCGGAATCCTGGATACTGTCAGGATCCTGGGCCAATATGTTGGTGATACAGCTATGTATGGCATATACTATCTGGCAATTGATGGAATTGTAACTCTTTGTATTAAGATACTCACTCCCTGTAGTCAAGCTATGTCTTTGATAGCCACATGGATGCAATCTATTGCACAGTCCTATACAAGGCACTCATGGTAGTGGCTTGGTTCTGTGGTGACACTGGGAAATAGATATACTTATCCACTTGGGCTAAGAGAATATCACAGAATAGTTGCATGATCCTCAAGGCAGAAGTTGTGAGATACCCAAGATTCCCCTAGTCTCTCTGGGAAGTCCCCTTGACATGTATAGTCATGTGTATATGTACCTATGTAGGTAAAGGAACAGGAAAGCCATGAGTTACCCCAGTTCCAGATTTTGGGACATACAAATTCACAAAAGCCCTTATAATGCCTCTGTCCACTCTTAATAGCTCATGCTCCAAAAAGATGTAATGACTCACTCTTTGCCTGCATCTTCTCCTGGGCAGTCACCAAGTGCAACTCAGTGCAACTCAAAGCACCTCAATAGGAAGCAAGCAGCCCAAAGTGGGCTTCAGCAGCACTAGCAGCAAAATTAAGCATTTTCACCGATTGCAATATGACAAGAAAAGGCACAGGTTCACTTATTAGAGTGTATAGGTATAACATGCTTTTTGTATAGCAAAATGAGACTCTGAGTCACAAAAGGCAGGACAAGTATCCTATTATAATACTATAAGCACAGAATCTGCATACACTTTCTCATTTAAATCTCATTCTACTGTCATTTACATATGACATTCTCTTCAACTTTCAAGGGTTGCACATATGTGTGGCATATATTTCTGTTTGCTGTTGTTGCTGTTGTGTACAGAACACACACACACACACACACACACACACACACACACACACACACACACACACACACACACACACACACACACACACACACACACACAGTGTGTACACAAACAGCATCAGAATTACCCCTTCTAAGTACTTAAACATTGCCTGCAATATAAATATGACCTCCTGGAGAGACCAATATGTAGACTACTCCCTTCTCTGGAACAGGCTCCCTATCCATATGAAACAGAGTTCCTCCCTAACCCAATCCAAGTGTAACTTGGACAACTAGATGGGGAACCAAAATTTCATCCTTCATTAGAAACCTGTTTCTTTGGACACAGGCAGACTTGAAATCGTTCATCTCCCCAACCCCTGCTGACAAATTTATCATTACACAATTCCTGCTTATACTACCAAGGGCAGCAGAACTTGACAGATATTTGGGATGTATGGCTAGACTTAAAAAGGTCCTTGTGGCTGGTAGCCTAGTAGACACCTATGAGTCCAAGAGCTAGACCTCAGCAATTGTTTTAGAATGCCAGTGCTCCAGCTTAATTTCTGGGTGGAGGTATGTGTGTAGTCCACCAAAATCCAACCTAAAACGAATGCCACCCATCCTTGTTTTAACTTATTTTTCTGTTTCAGTGTGTACAACAAAAGGTAATTAAGATGCTGTCCCCTTTTTTAATGAATACACACATTGGCCCACTCCCCTCTCTCCCAAACAATAAATAAATAACATAAACTAAAATAAAAAAATGTGGATAGCCTTTTACCATCTTGCTTTGTTACTCGAGTCTTGGCAAGATTACCTGCTCAAGCAGTTTCACTCAGATAACATTAAGTTAACTGCCATGATTAATATACATTTGGAAGCAGGCACAATTTAAGGATTTGTCATCTGTTTAAGGTGGAAATTTCTGGTCATTATGATGCTGTTGTAATCTGGCTGGTTATGTGTAAAAATAACAAGCAAGCCCCAAAATTTAAATTCCTCAGGTGACTCCACTAAGTACAAAAATTTGAAGTAGGACACACACGCACACACACACACACACACACACACACACACACACACACACACACACACACACACACACACACACACACACACACACACACACTCAGGGTACAGTACAGAAATGGTAAATGATCTGATAAGGCCCTGTTATATGTGTACTACCCAGATGACATAGCATCAATGTCTCTGCCTTGAACAAACTTAGCTCTGAACTGCATCAAGCAGAAACCAAGCAGCTGACTCACCCTGCCAGATAGTCACCTTTCTAACTAACTGCACAGAAATCTGCAGCAGAAGTACAACAGCAGAAACATAAGAAACTCTCAGTTAGTATAGAAGGAAAGGAATGAAATTCACTCCAGTCAGGGGGCCGATGCTTCTAGTCCTTGTTGAGACTATGGAAGATGCCATAGACTTTCTGTTCAGGAATCCCATAGCATACTAAATGTTGTACTAAAAGTCCACTGCTTACAGCAGCAAGGTCAAGTCTTTTGGATACATGTGCCTTCAGGGTATGAGCTGGAGAGTTCATGGGGACACCCTGGGGTGGGAGGATTGTACATCTGATCTATGTGCTTATTTCTGCAAATACACATGTACGGGCAAAGCATATCATCACCAGATAAACTGGTAACTTCAAGGAGATAAAGGGGGGGGGGACTCAGATCTGTTAAACAATTTCAGCAAATTCATCTCCATAGGAAAGGTAGACTATCTGCTGAGTTTGAATATCTCAAGGCTGAATGAAATCTAGTGATATGAACTATGAAATTCAGCGAGTTCAAAAGGATTTCCAGCTCCAGAGCATGTGCACATACTGTAATGACAGAATATTTTATTTTTTCCAATTTCTTTATATTGCATACCTCCAAAACACTCTGCTGAAATTCTGCGCTTTGTTACGAAGTACAGTTTCCTTAGCAGAACAAAACAATAACAGAATGTATGAAAGAAGTCTTACTTCCTTTTCCTATGGCATACAAGAATGATGTCATCAGTGTTATCCAGACATCCCAAGATTAACTAGCACCTCTGTCTCTGGAGGAGCTGAGGAAGGTGGAACATAGCAGCATTTTTTTCAGCTTACCAGTTCCAAGAGGGAAGGATGGGACTTTGGTGTGTGATTTGTTACCATGGGGACACCATTGTCACAAGACAGATTGTGTGATTTGTAACTGTTCTGGTGACTGTGGGGACACTATCATCACAAGACAGACTGTGTGATTTGTAACTGTCCTGGTGACTGTGGGGACACTATCGTCACAAGACAGATTGTGTGATTTGTAACTGTTCTGGTGACTGTGGGGACACTATCGTCACAAGACAGATTGATTTGTAACTGTTCTGGTGACTGTGGGGACACTATCGTCACAAGACAGATTGTGTGATTTGTAACTGTTCTGGTGACTGCGGGGACACTATCGTCACAAGACAGATTGTGTGATTTGTAACTGTTCTGGTGACTGCATGGACACTATCGTCACAAGACAGATTGTGTGATTTGTAACTGTTCTGGTGACTGCGGGGACACTATCGTCACAAGACAGATTGTGTGATTTATAACTGTCCTGGTGACTATGGGGACACTATCGTCACAAGACAGATTGTGTGATTTGTAACTGTCCTGGTGACTGTGGGGACACTATCGTCACAAGACAGATTGTGTGGTTTGTAACTGTCCTGGTGACTGTGGGGACACTATCGTCACAAGACAGATTGTGTGGTTTGTAACTGTTCTGGTGACTGTGGGGACACTATCGTCACAAGACAGATTGTGTGATTTGTAGCTGTTCTGGTGACTGTGGGGACACTATCGTCACAAGACAGATTGTGTGATTTGTAACTGTTCTGGTGACTGTGGGGACACTATCGTCACAAGACAGATTGTGTGATTTGTAACTGTTCTGGTGACTGTGGGGAAACTATCGTCACAAGACAGATTATGTGATTTGTAACTGTTCTGGTGACTGTGGGGACACTATCGTCACAAGACAGATTGTGTGATTTGTAACTGTTCTGGTGACTGTGGGGATGCTATCGTCACAAGACAGATTGTGTGATTTGTAACTGTTCTGGTGACTGTGGGGACGCTATCGTCACAAGACAGATTGTGTGATTTGTAACTGTTCTGGTGACTGTGGGGACGCTATCATCACAAGACAGATTGTGTGATTTGTAACTGTTCTGGTGACTGTGGGAACGCTATCATCACAAGACAGACTGTGTGATTTGTAACTGTTCTGGTGACTGTGGGGACACTATCATCACAAGACAGATTGCTCTTAATGCGAGTACTGAGGAAGAGCTGCTGATGACTGGCCTTATTTGTGATGATGTCTGTGATGTTAGTTACTCTGCCACATTAGAGCATAACACAACATTGTTGCCTCACAGCAAGAGGTTCTCCTGTTCGATTCATGGCTGGAGTGCCTTCTGTGTGGCGTTTGCATGTCCTCCCCATGGTCTAGTGGCCTCCGAAAGACATGTGTGAATGGGCGTGCCTTCGCTGAAGGTTGGACGTTGGGCTGGCAACTCGGCACCATAAAAAATCTACTGCCAATCATTAGCGGACCAGAGTTCCACTGTGGTGACCCCTAACTGGGAAAAGCTGAAAAGACAAACAACAACAACAGTATATATAAAGCTGCAAGAGGCTCCACTCTATGTTTCCCTGTCTTCTTCCTAAATCCCTGGCCTTAGGACGGTAATATTGGGGACACTATGTTAGGAGAACTAGGAACAGAAAGCAAAAGATGGTCAGCTAGGAGGTACTGTAACCAAGCCCACTGGAACCACAGGAAGTACAGAATAAGAATTAAAAAGAAAAACTTTAAACGTGTTTTTAGTACATTTTCTGGTTCTGGTAGTTTTGACTGCCTTCCATTCTTATCCTGGGAATTTGCTACTTCATTCAGAGTGTAGTTTGTCCACTAGAAAATAACATAATGTAAGGGGGGGGGGCAAAAAAAGAATTCTGTTATCTTTTCATTTTTCTTCCTCTTCACAGGAGAAACCTTAAGCAAATTATTATGTCTTAGAAGAACTGTCCTGAAAAAATGCCACATTTCAATGTCATCTGGTCATCTGATAAGGTAGTAATCTTAACATTAGGATGTTATCAATGCATTGCAATTTTGATTTATAGACTGCAAAGTTCACAGCAGTGTCTTAATTACAATGCCTGCCATAACATTTGAACACATTTTTATTTCAGTCTGTAAAATGCAGTTTAAGATGTTGCCTGTTTTTACTGAGTAGGCATTACAAATGACAGCTTTAGGATGTATACTTTTTAAGTGTGGAGGTGTTGAACAATCAGCATGTAAGGTAATTTCTGAGCTCATTTTCAAATGTTAACAAAAAATTCTCAAAAGGGTAGTATACCTCAAAAAAGGAATATAAGACATACTGCAAAAAAATAAATCAAGTACCCGTCAAGTATGCAGTTGATGACTACATTTTAATGTGTGTTTTCATATTCTGTCAGTAATGATTTTGGGATGCATTGCAAATAAATCAGCACATATTCCTAATCTTTAGATTTTCTTAAAATCTATTAAATCTTAGCTGTTCGTTTGTTGTGGCTAAGTTATGAACACAGTTATGTAGACCTCTATTTTCTTTTACTGCTTCACATGATTTATTTTAAGAAGGAAAATTATACGGATTTCCTACACATTGAGCACTTGACAGCAGTAATAATGAACCATATAAAATGTCAGCGTTGGATTTTTTATCTATCGTAGGTAGCTGCTTAGTTGTCATGACTACAGGCAACACAGAGCACGAGGCAGTACTATCCATGTAAAGCACTGCTCTCTGAACTTAGAACACCTTGTCATCTTAAAGGTAAATAAGTTTGCCATGATTTAGGAAACATCACAAAATAAAGGCTTGCAGGATTAATTTACATACACATATATTGATGGAGTATACTGCTGTTAAAATAGATTAAACACACTCATTAAGGAGTGCTAGAGTGGTTAAGAGGAAGAAAACTGAGTGCTTGTACTGATGGTAAGTGCCGGATTCTTGTTTAATGTCAAAACGTTTGGACACAGAAAACTCTGGCATTGGTTCATGCATGTTTGCAGGTTCAGGTTAGAGCAAGGGCCAGGGAAGAGGATTGATTTAATGCAGTGAGTGTGTGGTGATGTACATAAAGCTGTCTGGCAGTACTTTTTGGTGGGAATGGTTTGGAGAGGATTTTCCGTAAGCTAAGGTGCATAGTTGAGGACTGGGACAGGATGAGATCAGTTGAAATTTTGATCCTGTCATTTTTTTTTCTAAGAGTATGTTTTGACACATTGGCATCAATCTCCTTCTTTTGATGCTTATGCATGTCAGTATATCAACATATACTTATAGCTGTGTAATTACTGTTACATGAGCTTTCTTGATTTCTTCAAACATAAAATTTAATTGAGACAAAAGACATAAGTAAACATACATATTTAGCGCTTTCATCTCTCCAGTGAGACTTCTTCAGAATACAAATAACAATACATTGCCTACAACCTTTTATATAAAAAACTCATTAGTTGAAACACCTGTCAACACTGAATCCAATGTAATTGATACAAAGTATTTAAAGATACAGTTTGTTAAAAATCCTTATTTAATATATTACCTTTGCATTATAAAAATACATTCATAATATCCACAAATAATCTAAAATATATGTTAACTAAAATAAAAATATTCCTCAAATGCCTTTAAACTACATTTGCCTTTTCCACTAGAAGGGATGTGATGGAAAGGGTCAATATTAGAACATCGAAGTGTCAGAACTTCGAATGTTCTAATATCGAACCCAATTCAGCCAACGCTGACAACATCGAACATTTAGAACAGCAAATATTTTCCTAGGGAAAAAATTTGCTGTTCTGAAACACATACACACAACACAAGCACACCAAACAAACAGCAATCCACACACACATACGCCTAAATTCTTACATCTAACCCTACATTAAACTGTACATACACCATTAACTATCCACTTACCTTAACCCAAACCCTAACCCTAAGGTCCGTCACTATCGCACACTCACCTCACCCGCGCCCTAACCCTAACTCACCTACCCCACCCTAACCCTCACTTCCACACAATCGCACACTTACCTGACCCATGCCCTAACCCTAACTCACCTAACCCACCCTAACCCTCACGTCCACACAATCGCACACTTACCTGAACCCGACCCGTAACGTTCCACCACATCGCTGAAAATAGCAAAGTGACAGAAACGGACAACCAAATTCTTTCCCTGGGAAAAAATTTGTTTTTTTGCAGCTTCACTATTTTCAGCATTCGCTGAATAGGGTTCGATATTAGAACGTTTGATGTTCTGAAACATCGACGTTCTAATATAGACCAGATGGAAATACTCTCATTTAAACCTGGTGGTAGTATTGCTGCTAACCTTAACTGCCATTCCATCTCTTTCCTTTTCAGGACATTTTTCCAGCCCCCCACTAGGGCTAATAGTGATTTTTTTCTAGGATCCCAAACAACAATTTTTTGGCATCACAGGTTAATGTATGTTTATAAAGAGCATTACTTATTTTCTTATTCTTGATATCATTCAGGTGCTCATATACTCTAGAGTATACGAGCACCTGAATGATATAAAGAATAAGAAAATATCCTGAAAAGGAAAGCGATGGAATGGCAGTTAAGGTTAGCAGCATTGCTACCACCAGGTTTAAAATGAGAGTATTTCCATCACACCATCGCAAGAAAAAAAAATTCAGGTGAATTGCACCATGTGTTGGAGTGAACAACACCGCAGGAAGAGTAACAGGAATTACATACACACAATAAAATCAGTGAACTGTATCTCTGTGATATTTGTGTTTTATAAAAATATGCAGTTACGCAAACTAAAATCAATGATGGGTTCTCCCGTTCAATTCTCGGCTGGAGTGCAGGGAGTGCCTTCTGTGGAGTCTGCATGTCCTCCCCACGGTTGGGTGGGCGTTCAAAAGACATGCGTAAATGGGCGTGCCTTTGTTGAAGGTTGAACATCAAGCTGGTGCCTCGGTGTTCGTGAAAATCTACTGCCAATCATTAGCAGACCGGAGTTCCGCTGTGGCGACCCTTAACCGTGAAAAGCCGAAAGACAACAACAACTGTCTACTCAGTTTAATGAGATGCAAGGGCCAACATATATTATATTTGAAAGTTTGCAATGGTTTGAGTTAAAAAATTTGTATGAATGGTCCCATGACAATCAGACTTACCCAGATAACAAGTCAAATAAATGAAATGAGAGGGAAACAGAAATGAGTGGAGAGGAGAGTAAGCAAAGTAGGACAGCAGGAAGGATTTATTAGAGAATGTGAACACCAAAGACAAAATATGCACAGACTGAAACACATGAACACAAGGTAAAGTCATGCATAATGTTAAAATAACCTTTTTAATAGTAAGCAGTACAAAATTGGCTTTAAGACATGCAAACACATATGGCAAAAGGTGATGTTAAGCATTTTTTTTCTGTAAATTAGCCTTTATTCTGTCAGGCACTGTTCATTTCCATGGAAGTCACATAACCACACCAGTGCTTCTAGGTCATTCTGAAAATTAACGTGTGTACATAGCAGTCTTAATCAGTTAACAAATTAATAAACTGCAATAAATACACTTGGCTGTCTCATAGGCCTTTACTAAAAGAGTTGTCCTGTTTTCTCTCCTTGGAAAGAAGACATAAACTGAATCAATTAACATACCTCTGTATAAATGCATTTTCATTGCCTAGGTTTATTAAAAAAAATACAACAGAAACTAATGTTTACTTTGCTCAGAATATCCTTCTATGAGGAAATTCATATAGGCTGGCATTGGGTGTTCTACAAGTCCGCAAGTTCCAAGCACTTGAAAATGACTGTCTTGAAATCAGGAACTCGAGCATCTTGTAGCCTGGGCAGGCTGTGCTTGCCATGAGCCTGAACTCGAGCATGAGTTACTTGCGCATCTTGAAGCTTGGGTAGGCTGTGTTTGCCATGAGCTTGAATTCAAGCATGAGTTCAGGCAAGCAGCTGTCACCAGAACACATTAGTTGAGTTTAATTGAGGTATGTGCAGCCGCCATGGTGGGGTAGTGGGAGGGGGTGGGAGTATAGATCAGGGCAATGGTCAGGAAGGGGGTTTTAGGGAGTGATAAGGGGATTTTAGGTTTTGTGAGTTGGGGGTAAGGTTTATGGAACAGGTAGGAGAGGTTTGGAGTTAGGGTTAGTAAGTGAGAATGGGGTTTTTAGGTTTAGGAATTAGGATCCCTAATCTTAGGATTATGGTGCGAAAAGGGAATCTTTGGGTTCCAGAGAAGGAGACAGATTTACGTTTTATGTTTATAGAGAGGGAAGGGAGTTTTAGGGTTAGGGTTCGAGAAGGGTGTTTCAGGATTAGAGTTAAGGTTCTAGTAGTGCTATAGAGTTTTGCAGGAAAGGATGTTAGGAAAGCTAAGTAGTTATGGTACATCGAGTTAGTTAGACTTAAAGCATTTGACATTTTGAGCAAATGGCAGTGAGCGAACAAATATCCTGGGAGCAAATAGTGCAAGAGCACTTATAGTAGATCCGCTTGCACCAAGGTTCTGTCCAGATTAGTGCCACCAGCCAAACAAAATAGCTTTCCATTAAAGAGTAACAATTTTAATTTAGTAAGTATTCAGCTGCCTTGATAACAAGCATGATACACTTCCACTTGTGTGTATGTCTTAAATGAAATAAGTGATTTAAGAGAGTATCAAAAATAAAAACAAATTGGTAACAAATGAGGTACATAAAGTGTGTACATGAAAAGTTAACAATGCTGCCATGCAGAAACATGTGTTGTTCCCTGCATCCTGAATTATATGCAGCCTTGTGACTTCAGGAACTCAGTGTCATAGGACCAGTAAATACAAATAAATACTGTGTGACTTGGTGGGCTAAAGAAAACAATGAAATTATGTGAGAAATACGTTTATGCTGTTTTTTTCAGTGATAGAGTCCTTTTTATGTGGAAGAAATAAATATAAACAATTACATGCTCTTTTAACATAAAGATATTTACAATTCAAAAAGTGTTCACATAAGCATTTACATAACAATGTTTAACAAATAAACAGAAATTACTAAAACTATATACAAAGACATCCATTGAATATCATTAATTTGCCTAGTATTTGATTATTCCATATATATATAACACGTATAGAGGTTGAAATTTGATTTATATGATATTATTGTCAATCTCTTTTTAACAAATTCTGTAGATTAACCCATGTATGATAGTTATAAGTTTTTCTAGATGTTCTACATGTCATAGTTGCAATCTGCAATTGACAAACTTCCATTAGAATTTTCTTAAAATCATTATAGGAAGGAGGGAATTCAGATATCCAGTTTCTTGTTATAGTTTTCCTGGCTACTGCCATTGTTGCCCAAAGTAAGGAATGTTTAACTTTTTTACACAACCAAGTATGGGTGTATTGAAGAGTACTAATGATTTGGTCAAAATAAAATTATCTGTGAATATTGCTTGTAGGAGTTCTTTAATGTTTTCCCAAAATACACTTAAAGCAGGGCAGTACTAAAATATATGGTTCCAGTCAATGTTTGTGTTAGACTTACATCTGTTGCAAATATTTAGTTTGCCATTAATTTTGTTCATTAGTTGAGGAGTGTAGAAGGATCTATATAAAAATCTCCAGGAATATATTTTCCATTTAAGTGAAAGTGTTGTTTTCTCTGCAGATTCTAATATATTTGTTTTATCTAGATCCCTTGGAAGTGTGTTATTAACTGTATAAAAATGGTTCCAGAAATTAGCAGGACAACAATATGTTTCTTCTCTGATAAGTCTGTATATAAATGCCATGTTGTTTGAATATGTTTGTTTTGTTGAATAACTGAATTAAAGAAATCTAGCAGTATATTAGTGACCTGTTTATTAGCAGAAGTGATCGGGTTCATCTTATTTTGTAAGAATAGTCTGAGGGATTGTATGTTAAGCCATAGGGAGTTGTCTAACTGATATTCACTTATTATCTGATCTACATCCTTCACCCTATCATCTGTAATAAGTTGAAACCAATACAAAAGACCTTTTTGTTTAAGCAAGGTAATTTTATCTATATCTGAGGATTGTAAGGATTCTTGAGTAAAGGCTATCAGGAAAATTGTAAAAAAAAGTTTCATGTATTTAGTGTGTTTAAATATAAAGTTTCTAAAATGTATTAGTTTGTTGTATAAGTAGCTAAATGAATGTTTGGGTATGCTGTGTAACATGAAGTAATCTTTAAGTATCCATAATATTGGCTTATTTATTAATTCTAATTTGTATGGCTGTGGTTTTGATATTAATAGCATAGCTGAGGATTCCCAGAATATTTTCCATTTGGCCTGATATGGTGTATCTAAAAGTTGTGCTATGGACCTAATAATAGCTGCATTAGAATAAAGGTTCAAATCAGGAAAGGCTATGCCCCCTTTGTTCCAACTATGAAGGTGATGTTTGAGTGCTATTCTAGGTTTCCTGGGAAACCAAAAAAAATTTAATAACAGAGAATTGATCTTATTAATGAAAACTTTACTGGGAAGTATTAAGATAGATTGTATAATATAGAGAATTTTAGGAAGGATTATCATTTTAATGATAGTTAACCTTTCCTCAGTTGTAAATATAATTGTATTCCATTTTGTTAATAAAGTTTGAATATTTACATAACATCTATTATAATTTAGTTTTGTGATTAATTTAATATCTTTAGCAAGAATGATACCTAAATATGTAATTTGATCTGTGATGTATTTCTTAGTGTCTTTGTTAATGTTTCTCTTATTATTGTTTAAATAGATAGGTAGGACCTTAGTTTTATTATCATTGAATGCCAGTCCAGGTATAAATTGAAATGTGTTAACAGCTTCAAATAAGGCTGTTATGGAGGAATTATCTCCTTTAGTAGTGATGAGCACATCGTCAGCAAATAACTGAATTTTAGAAGTTATTTCATCACTAATTTCCAAACCTTCTAAGTTTTTATTTCCTCGTATATCGTTAGCCCATGGTTCCATTATGAGAGTAAAGTGTAAGGGAGATAAGGGACAGCCTTGTTTTGTTCCTTTAATGATGGGTATTTGAGTCGATGTGTATGATCCAATTTTGATATAAGCCAGAGTGCCATTATAAAGATGTAATAGTAAATTAATAAAATTATCTGAAAAGTTTAAACATTGTAATAATGTGAATAGATAATCCCAATGTATTGAATCGAATGCAGAGTTAATGTCAAGACTAACCAGAGACACATTTTTTTCTTTCTGTGTGAATAATAAATTAAAATAAGAGACAGTTTGATGTTATCATATGTACTTCTATTAGATACAAAACCTGTTTGGCCATCATTAATTAACTGGGGTAAGAATTGTTTTAGTCTATCAGCATAGATGTTCATAAACATTTTGTTATCAATATTTAAAAGAGCTATGGGCCTATATGACATACATAATTTAGGGTCCTTACTAGATTTAAGAATGGGTGAAATTAAAGTATATTTCCAGGATGGGGGCAAAATAATGTAACTCTGGGCTTTATGGAATATATTATGTAGTAAAGAAATAGCTGTTTTAGGCATGATTTTATACAATTCAGGTATGATGGCATCATTGCCTGGTGCTTTGTTCTGTTTAAGTTTGTTAATTTGAGTCTGTATGTCCGGTAAAGATATCTGTTTATCTATGATTTCTGACTGTTGTTTGTTGAGTGTGACATACAGGTTTTTTTAATGTATTGTTTTATCTTATCTAATGGTTGAATGATCTGAGGTGTTTGATTTATTGTGTGAAAATTATGTCTAAATTCATCAATTATGTCATGTATATTATAAACCTTTTTTTTTTTCTAGTCAAATATATTTCTTTAATATGATTATGTTTGTTGATTCATTTTGTTTTATTTGCAAGATTAGTTAAATGTTTTGGGTTTATTGAATAGGCTAGGAATTTAAATTTATCTAAGGTAATCATAGTCTTATGATGTAAGATTGCACTATATTCTTCCTTAGTTTTATTTATTTCATCTCTAATATTCTTAGATGCAGACTTGTCATTCATTTTAAGATGTAATCTATCTAATTTGTCTTGTATTTTTTTTAAGTCTTCGTCCCAGGACTTCCTTTTGTTATAATACCATTTATTTATCTGTCTGTATAAGTAAGCTTTTAATGCATCCCATACATAAATGTCATGAGAGTTGGATGTTTGATTGAATTTTATAAAATTTTGTGTTTCTTCTTCAAAAAATGTTTGAAATTCTTTTAATTGAGTTATATAGGCAGGTATTCTTCTTATATGAGTCATTAGGGTGTCATTTAAATAAAGCTCAAATATAATTGTATTATGATCTGAAATAGGGCAAGACACAATCTTGGTGTCATTTAAATCATTTATTATTTGTGTGGATATGATTACCCTATCTATTCTAAAGTATGATTTGAATCTATTAGAACAGAATGTAAATTCAGGTGAGCGCAGGTCTGTGTAGTCATGAATATCTTTTAGATGATATGTATCCATGAATTGTATTAGTTGTTTAGCTTGTGAGGATATTTTCCTTTTTCCTGAAGTGCTAGAGTCCTTTTCATTTAAAACACAGTTAAAATCCCCTGCCATAATAATATTACCCTCAGACTGAGATACAATTTGGTTCAGTTGTTGTTTAGTAGTGCTGGTTCCAATACCCGGTAACCAATAATTGTTTACTAAAGTGAAAATTTTTGTATTTATTTTGTCACCAAGCACAACATCCCTTTATCATCTTGATAAGATTTAATAATTCTAGGTAAAGGGAGAGTTTTATTCCAGAGAATTGCTACTCCTCTTTTCTTTTTAGAATGTTCAGAACTGGCAATAACTATATATTTATTAATATTTAAAAAGTTTATATTTTCTTTTAAAAGATGTGTTTCTTGTAGAAATAGTATGTTTGGTTTGTGTATATTTAAGTATTTAAGTAAACTTCCTCTTTTAATAGGGTTATTCAGACCATTCATGTTGATTGATAAACCTTTTAGTGAAGTCATAATATCTCTATAAATGAGTAAGAAATTCTTATGACTTGTGTGTTATCTTGATTATGTTTTATATAATCCTCTCCAAAATATTTATGTAAATTATAGACTTTGTCTGTTACCATATGATATACTGTATGTGTCATACAATTCTTGCAACTTATAATTATATGCATTTGAATTAAGATGGATGTCAGGAAGAGCTTATTAAGAAAATTGAATGTAGTGTAAATGTGATAAAAAACTGGGGTAGCTACCCGCCTGGAATTATAAACTCTTTGTCCCAGTGACATCTGTCAATTGGATCAAACCCCTACCCAGCAGCAGCAAAAAACAGTCTCCACTGTATATAAATGTGAGATAGGTAAAATAAAAACTCTCTATATATGTACATATCCATTAAAACAAGTCCAACAGATCTGTAATCAGTGTAACTCATCTGATATTACTTATAACAAAATGTCATTTGGAATAAACCTCTAACTGTAGTAAATAAACATAACCTTCACTATATATGAATGTTAAACATACAAAATATTAACTCTATATATGATTGCATATTCATAAACACAGGTAAGGCATAGTTATAATCAGTGTAACTCATCAAGTATTGCTTAAACCATTTTGTCATTCAGAATTGACCTTTAAACAACAGCAACAGAACATATCTTCTTTGTATATAAAAATTAAACAGATTAAATAATAACTTCATATGTGATTATATGTACTTTAAAACTGGTCTGAAATCTATGAAAGCAGCATTCTGATATAGAAGCCTGTCAACTGAAGTTACTACTAGCCATTTAACACATATGCTATATGTTGGTGTAATATTTAAAACAAATCAATATGAGTATCATTAGAGTGAAAGGTCAGGTGACACCTTAAGCACTTGTGATAGAAAATGCCATCATGCATTAAGTGAGCTTATTTTAACCCATATTATTTTCCATCTAGCTATCAGCCTCTGAATGGAAAATCAATTGTAATTTGTAATAAGATTAGTTTATCCTAAGTAAGGCACAACAATATAAATAACATGGGATACATTAATTAAAAAAAAATGCACACTTACTTTTCCCTTTTTTCCTTCCCCTTCAGTTTACCATAAACATAAATAAAAATAAGATAATTGAAGATTTCTTTCTTGAGAATCAAAGTAAGTCCAAATGGTGTAGTCAGCAAGTTTAAAATACATTTTTAAAGTAAATACAACCTTTCCCAGTGTTTCTGATGCTTTTTCAACAAAATTACATGTACTGACTTCCTGGTTGAGCAGGTCGATTAGCTCTGACGTCATCAACATGCGTCGCAATGTCGTGGAGTTCATTCGAGAACGCAGAGAAGATGTTTAGAGAAAATAAGGTAGTTCATGAAGAAATAAGCTCATGGACACCAAGCTCGAGCTTCACAAAGTCTCTCTAAGACATTTTTTCATCATTTTGAGTGAAAAAAATGCCAAAAATAACAAGTATGTAACTGTATTTAAAATGTATAGGGAAAGATCATATGAGTAACATCTGCATGCTTCCCATAGCCTGCGCACACATGCACAGCTAGTTTGAACTGTCCTTTACAAATAAACAGCACCACAGAGCTCCAAATGTAGCAGAGAGTATTTTAAATAAATCACATAGCCTTATTAATCCATTTTATATTCACATGACAGAAAAAAAGTGCATTTAAAAGTGTATTTAAAACTGTAAAGGTGTTCACTTATGAATGATATAAAAATGTTAAGAGATTGTCAAATCATATCATCCCCATATGAATTTAACATATATCCAAGTTTTAAATTAATTTTTAGGGTATAAACTATAAAAAAAACAATGTGCAGTATGAATTACAGAGAATGATAATTGAATGTGTAGTGAGCTCTTATTTACTATGTAGGTTTAATTGATCTGACTGTAAATAGTTTAAAAAAATAGAGATTATAATGGGAATCTAGAATGTTTATATATGGGAAGTACTTATTTTACTGTCACAATGGCTCCATTTGTTTACCCTTCACTCTTAAGATGTCTTTATAACAATACCCATAACTATATATTTACCATTAGTATACACTTTTGCCTCAGTATAAGTAAAAATGAAATTATGAAATTATGTGTATACTTAAGGTCATGTGTGAATGGCATGAAAAAAGGAAAAAGCAGGCTTACCTTGTAAGTGTAAAAATCAACATATAATTAACACAGTGACAGTGTTTCCAGAAAAATAACAAACTGAAACATAGATATTTAAGTCACTTGTTTCTTAGTCTTTTTTGTTTCTCAAAAGTCTTCCAAGTGGGATTAGAAGCTATTCTCTTAAGCGTGGGATTAGCCCATTCCATCTCTTCTATTTTTTCCAAGATCTTATGGACTTTTACATAGTTCAGAGCTGATTCTAAGTCTTCAAACATTTTGGGACCTTCCGATGAAAATATCTTCAGCTTCGCAGGGAATAAAAGGTATGTTTTCACCTTTGCTTTCTTCAACTATTTTATCAAAGGTAAGAATATTTTTCTTTTTGCTATAACTGCCGATGAATAATCATTGTCAAAACGTATCGCAGCTTCATTTAATTTAATTGGTGACTTGGACCAGGCAGTTATTAACACTAATTCCTTGTCTGAGGATGAGAGGAATTTGACAATGATAGATCTAGGTTGCTTTTTGTTAGCAGTATTCACTGTGGCAAGGGAACAATGTGCCCTCTCAATACCAAAGGACATAGCTTCAGTAAGATCAAGAGTCTTAGGTAACCAAGTATTGAGAAAGTTAGTCATGTTGTTCTCTTCTGTGCCTTCTGGTAGTCCATATATTCTTAGGTTGTTACATCTGGATCTGTTTTCCAGATCATCTAACTTATTTTGTAGAGAAGTATTTTGTTTGAGTAAGAATTCCACATTGCTATCATTTTCAATAATTCTCCCATCCATATCGGTCAGAGCTTGTTCAATACCTGTTATCTGTGATTTTTGTTTTAACAAGTCTTGGTGAAGTAAATCCATTTGTTTGGTAGTTTCTTCCTTGAAATTATCTATTTTCATATCCAGCTTATCAATTGTTGTAGTAAAATCTGTATATTTGTTATCAAAGTCTGAATCTCTCTTTTGAGGCTGGAATTTTGGTTGCTGGGTTTAATGAAGCTCATGATGAATTCTTTCAGATGAGGAGAAATTATCCAGGTATAATTTGACAAGAAAATCTGCCTTTTTTTGTTTTTAACTAGATATTATTGTCGATGAAGTTAAGTTCTTTCAAATCATATATAAAAGTATTTTCGATTTTTAGTTTGAAGGCAGAATTCCTGTCAGAATAATATTTCTTTAGTGGAGCTGTTGAAATTTGCTGCTACTCAGAGGCCATCTTGGCCATGCCCCTCCAATATTTTCATTTCTGATGCATACAGTTTGGGGGCATTAGAAGTCAGCTACACAAACTACTGGAGCCATATAAACACTTATAAACCAACATATCGCACTAAAAGTTTGATTTGAAAATTCTGATGGATGCAGAATAAAAAGAAATGGAAATTACATGGATTTATCTTCAATCTAAGTTTTATTAACACTGTTCTAGTATGCTCTCTGTACATTTTTTGTTTTAAATTTTCTTGCCCATGGACTAGTTGAAATGATACAGACAAACTAGGCTTATGGTGAGTATTAATAACAGAGTTCTGTCTACTATGTTGATTTTTTACTTTTCCTCTCAAACAATCCTTGATAGTCACTTTTCTTAAGCATATCTTAGCATTAAGGAGTATGATAATCTCCAATGTGAAATGCCAAAGCTAACAAATTCCACAACAGGTGCACTTATTTCAGAAGTAATCAAGATGCCTACTGTCATGTTTGGAGCACCACAATTCCACTCTGAATTGGAGGATAAAGATAACTTTGTTAAGCACCTTTCTGATATAAGAAAGGCACTTATAATTATGTTAAGCATGTTTCTGATGTAAGAAAGTCACTTAGAATTCTGCTAATCACCTTTCAGCATTGCTGAGGTTTAATTTTGCATTAAGGCACAAACAGTAAGGTGGTGTAAAACTTAGTAAATGGTTATTGGATATAAGCTGCATCATTAATAAACAGAGGAAATTATTTAATACCATATGGGAAGAAAGGCTGTTTCATCTGTCGGAGGAGACAAATATGCCGGGATAACAGTACTGTTACAGAAAAAAATATATGAGGTAATGAATGCTACATTGATTTAGCCAGTGTGTTGTGTAAGACTAAATATTAAGGTAAATGCAACACATATATACATTTCTTTTTATTGTCATGCACACATCTGTTACATCAAACTGATATGAAGAACTGTAAGTCACTCTATCAGGAAGAATTTATTCAAAAATTTAAAGCATATGTGATAATAAATACGGATATTACTTGGGTCAGTGACTTCAACTTGAATTTACAAAAGAAAAAGGTATAACTAGTCAAGATCTGAAAGAATGTTAAAGGTAGGAATGTAAGGGTGGGGCAATGGAGAAATTATTTGTGTATTAAGGATCTTATACAGACCAAAAATAGACCATTTTATTTTCTTAGATAGTCTGCAAGAGGTAGATATGGATAAATCAGTAACTGTTTTTTAAAACCATCTGGCTCTATGGGTAATTTAACAGAAATAAGAACAGTATGGGAAGAAAGGATAATGAAATGGTTTGTGATGATAGGTAAAGGCTTCCAGCCTAGCTAGATAGAATTTTGTAGATAATTTTGTCATTTTTAAATATTAATGTAAGTCACAGGCTTGTTCTCTTAAATGTGAAAAGACTGTATTGGATTTTGAATTGAAAAACACATGTAACAACAGTGCACTGTGCTGTAAGAAAGCTGTTAAGTCCAGCATGTTTTGACTGTCTTTGACCTTAGGGCTCAGAGCCAAGATGTCTGGATGAAGGAATTCTGGCTAATGTTTTGAGACCAGAGTTAATTGTTAGAATTTGCATGTATAATTTCTTTTATTGCTCTGGCTTCCTGACCAGCTGCAGGATAAAAAGAGCTATTAACCTTTGAGTTTCTGTTAGCCTGGGGAAACAGAAAATTGTTAGGAATTATGTAATATGAAGCAGCACTGTGTTATCAATTTAAAGAGACAGAATCAGTGAGCATTTAGCATTTTGTCTTCAGAATATCCAACATCACCAGAACTGTCTTGCTTTATATGTAAGTTTATCTTAGGACTGTGTTTCCCTTAGAAATAGCTAGGAAATAGGAAGATTAGACTAAGTGTTTTTCTGTGTTGATGTCAGAACTATTCTACTGTATTATTTTAAGCATTTTCCTGTGATCTCTGAACTCTTGACTAGCACTGTGTAGTAAGAAGTATTGTCTTGTGTTTTACTACTTATTATTAAATATTTTTAAACCTTTCAACTGTGGCTGTTGAGTGTAGAGATAATTTAAGCTCTAGAGTACATTGCATATATATATATATATATATATATATATATATATATATATATATATATATATATATAGTGATACTGTCCAATCACTCCAATAAGCTTGTTGTTCAGTCACACATACCATTTGGATAATAATATTGCACAGTAATAATTGAACACCCTTTGTTAAGGACCTTTTTAGTAGTTGATAAATATTAGTGGGTGGTGGCAAGTGGTACTACTGTACATTCTGGGTAAAAGGGACACAGCTGGAGATCCTGTGACAGCCTTCCCCAGGAGTGTCTGTGTGGTTGTATATAACTCTTATCTCAAAGTGTGTGTGTGGGTGTGTCAGCTACTTGGGCAGGGACATGAAGCACTGGTTGGACAGTGAGGGTGCTGGAGGTTTTAGCTTGCCCACTAGGCTGAGATTTGGACCCTATAGCTGTGCCAGTGGGAAGTCTTACTGGGGACCTGGAGAGAAAGGGAGAAACCAGCCCCAGATTGACTGTTATCTCTGTGTGCTCTTAAGGGAAATTGTACTTTACTGTGTGTGTATTTATTATTCTTTCCCTATATGGACCCCCTCACTGGTGTTAGTGGTGGGGATTGATGCTCCTTGATTGCTGGGCCAGTGCATGGGTATCACATATTAATTGTTTGGCAGTGGTGGGATATCCACACCACATATTAATTGGTTGGCAAATACTAATTGGCTTGTAGTGGCTGTGAATTCCTGTAGCTTGTGTACAGTGAACACTGGAGGTGTTTTGTACTCTAAATCAGTCACGCAGTGAATACTCAGAGTTCAGATCACAATTGTTTTATTTCTTTTGTTAGCTTAGTTAGTCAGGGAGAGCAGGCAGCAGGTCAGCAGGGGAGTACGGAAAGCTGACAGGGAGCCAGCTGGCTGAGATGTGCCAGGCTAGGGCAGTGGTGCATGGAAGCCTGACTAAGCAGACATGATTGCAGCCTTGGTCACAGCTGCATCACAAAACAGCAACCAGGATGACGATCAGACTGGTAGTGGAGATGTACTACACTCAGGGAATGGAAAGCTCAACCTTTCTGCAGAGGACTTAAAAATCCATCTGGAGCTAAAGAGACTTGAGTTGGAGGCCAGGCATTTGGAAATAGAAGCAGCTGAGAGACTGAGGCATCTAGAGAGTGAGGACTAGGAGAAACTGTGATGTTTGCAGGCTGAGGAGAATGAGAAACTGCTACGCCTTGAAGCTGAGGAAAAGGATAGGAAGAGGCAGCATGAAGAAGAGATACTGACTCTTCGCCAGAGTTGTAGAGGTAATGGGGAAGGGAGTAACTGGACCCCAGAAGCACAAAAGGTCAGTAAATTTCTTCCTCAGTTTAAAGAGGGGGATAATTTTGATAGTTTCATTCATATGTTTGAGAGGGTATATAAACAGTATGATGTTGACCAAACGCTCTAGGTACAGTTCCTGATCCCCTTACTCCATGGTAAAGCTGCAACTGTGTTGTCTAAAATTTCTGATCAGGAATGTTTTGATTATACTACTGTTAAGAACTGCTTGTTAGAATTTTTTAAGTTAACACCTGAAACGTATATGAAAAAGGTTTTGTGAGCATAGACACAAGGCAGATGAAAGTGTGTGTGAATATTTAGGTTGGAAGGGTAGCCTAATGGTTAAGGTGTTTGCCTTGCAATCACAAGGTGCAGGGTTTGAGTCTCACAAGGGATAATTGGCTAGGCTTAAAATGGCCCTCAAGGGCAGTTAGCTTAGTACTAATCTATGAACCTATGAATATGTTGCTGAATTGAGCAATTATTTTCATAGGTGGATGAGTGAATGTCAGGTCACCACTTTTGAAGGGCTGGAAGACCTTTTGTTGAGAGAGCAAGCCCTTAGCACTTTGCCTGAGGACATGAGGATCTGCTTAGCTGATAGACAATGTGCTACTTCAGAGGAGTTGGGGAAGAAGGGAGACCTACACCTAGCAAGGAGGTCAACCCTGCACAGGAAAGGGACCCCCAGTACTGCTCATGGGTCTAAGGGAACCCATGGTGGGCAGCACAGACTGCCCCAACAGAATCCTTCAGTAGCAGGGCATGTGGTATACAGATGCCCACGGAGGCAAGGTAGGGGCAAAAGGTGAGAGAGACAGTAAGCGGGGAAGACAAAAATGCCAATAGTAGTTTGTCTTGAGACAACAGGGGTACCAAACTATCATTCTGCAGATGTCCTGGTAGGGAAGGATTTGGATGAGGCAGTACCATGTGTTAATGCAGTTACACACAGTCAGGCTTTGAGACAAACATGTGGGTCTGGTAGCCTGGGGGAGACCCAGACAGACTGCATACTTGCAGCCAGGACTGGTGAGGTGGTAACTTCAGGGAGGGAGCTACTCTGTAGCAGAGAGACTGAATGTGAGACACAACTGCTTGAAGGTACTGATGTTCCCTGGGACAGAGTGACTGCAAAAGTAGAGGTGAGTAGTAGTAACCAGGCTGACAGTGAGGCACCACAGTCCACTCTGCTGTAAGAAAGCTGATAAGTCAAGCATGTCATGACTATCTTTGATCTCAGGGCTCAGAGCCGAGATGTCTGGATGAAGGAATTCTGGCTATTGTTTTGAGACCAGAGTTAATTGCTAGAATTTGCATATATAATTTATTTTTATTGCTTTGGGTTCCTGACCAGCTGCAGGATCAAAAGGGCTATTAACCTCTGAGTTTCTGTTAGCCTGGGAAAACAGAAAATTGTTAAGAATGATGTAATGTGAAGCAGCACTGTGTTATCAATTTAAAGAGAGTGAATCAGAGAGCATTTAGCATTTTGTCTTCAGGACATCCAACATCACCAGCACTGTCTTGGTCTATATGTAAGTTTATCTCAGAACTATGTTTCCCTTAGAAATAGCTAGGAAATAGGATGATTAGACTAAGTGTTTTTCCGGTGTTGATGTCAGAACTATTCTACTGTATTATTTTAAGCATTTTCCTGTGATTTCTGAACTCTTGACTAGCACTGTGTAATAAGAAGTATTGTCTTGTGTTTTTATTATCCATTATTAAATATTTTAAACCTTTCAGCTGTGGCTGCTTTGTGTAGAGATAATTTAAGCTCTAGAGTACATTGCATGTATGTAGTGATACTGTCCAAGTCACTCCAATAAGCTTGCTGTTCAGTCACACATACCATTTGGATAATAATATTGCACAGTAATAATTGGACACCCTTTGTTAAGGGCCTTTTAAGTAGGTAATAAATATTAGTGAGTGGTGGCAAGTGGTACTACCATATAGTATGGGTAAAAGGGGCAGTGCTGGAGGACATGTACCAGCATTCCCCAGGAGTGTCTGTATGGTTGTATATAACTCTTATCTCAAAGTGTGTGTGTGTCAGCTACTTGGGCAGGGACACAAAGCACTGGTTGGACAGGGAGGGTGCTGGAGGTTTTATCTTCTCTACTAGGCTGATAATCAAATATTGTGCTTGCCATTATGTTTAACATGATATAAAGTTGGGTATTTATTTGTACCGAATGCTGCACTATAATTTATATTAATATACTGATTTGAATAGGATAAATTTTATATTCATTTATATATATATATATATATATATATATATATATATATATATACATATACATATATATATATATATATATATATATATATATATATATATATATATATATATATATATATATATATATATATATAAAAAATAAATTAGTTTATCTTAATAAGTTTGTTCTTATTAGAATAAGGTTTTTAAATTAGGATAACTTATTAACGTAGTATGGTGCTTGGTTGCTTATTCTCTATTATTCTCTATTGTTTTTATTGTGTTTTTTCACCTATTTTACGTTGATGTAATGTGTCTTTAAATCTCTAATTGGGATGTTCAATGAAAAATGTTCAATTAAGTATAAAATGAACTTGTTTGTTGCTTGTAACTGTTTTGTCTGAAGAAGGCTGGTTATTTTCTAGCCGAAAGCGCTCACATTAAACAGTTTTACTTGAAGAGTTAGTAAGCAATTTTATTTTCTTAAAGTTGACGGCTTTTATTGTTTCTGTTCACTTTTTACCAGTTTTGCGTTTGAGGAGTCGAGGTTTTAAACAGAGCAAAATGACAGAAACAACAAAAGGATATGGATGTTTGTTTTAAGTATTTGACAGCTTGTTTGGTAAGCTGTAAGGAAAAGTGCAATGTTGGATTATATAGCATAGAAATGGTTTATATTTGTATTTTCACTGAGCTTATCAATTAATAATGAGTAAAATGATGTACAAACTCGAGTAATGAGATTTTTATATTAGAAAGGGGGTATATGAGGGAATTTGAAAAAAAAAAAAAGATTTCACAGGGAAATAGAAGTTTGTAATGAACAGGAGTAATGTCTGTGTATTGTGGCTGAAAGTGAGGAAATGGTGACATAAAACAATATGTTATACTCAAGATTTGACACCAGCTTACCTATCTCTGTCTTAGTGCAATCCAAATATCACCATCTACACCAAATAACATGAATAGCAGGAGCCTTATCCAGGAGCAATACAGACCCTGTAAAGTGTGATATTAGTGTAGGCATTAAGAGCATGGGAGCACCCATCTGATGGGCTTTAAGTTGTTTAGCTCCATAGGTAACAGCTAACAATTCATCCTTAACTCACAACAGACAATGGTAACATTCATAAACTTACAGTACTTACTTAACCCATAACTGAGACTGTGGTAACATATATAAAAATGTCAGTATTGATTGAGCTCTGGTCATTTTTTCATTTAGACACCAAACAGCTAGCAGTCAATGAAAGTCAGACTATCAACATTTCCCCTTTGACATTGCTCCTTTTATGAATGTCAAATATTTCTGATTTAAAAATTATTCCTGTAGCCCCTCAAAGACCTCATGGCCTTTTGGAGTTGTCCAGTTTGCTGTTGTCAAACAGTGGCCCTGTTCTGAAGGAGGTGTCACCACTGATTGACCTGTTTCTGCATCCTGGACTGGTATCACAAAGTGTTTCTGAAATTGAAGATGCTGTACTTCTCATGCATAAGAGCAATCAAAAGCTTGTGTCTGAAACAATGCCAGGGAGGAGAGCAATGTCTTGACAGATGGATTAAGCTGTCAGACACACCTGATATAATACAATACCACCAATACAGCAAGGAAAATTGCTGACATTACTTATGGCCTGTTCATATTACATTCAATGTGGGAGTCATGGCTAGTGCTTTTTTATTTGTCTTTCCTCAGACTAATACATAGTCTGATGCATATGACCTTCTGACAACTTCAATCTCTAGACATGTCTGTGCTGCCACAGGGCCTGCAGCCATCAGTGCTTTGAATGCATATGTCTGTCTGACCATACAGGGACAACTGCAAATATCTGTTCATAAGTAAAAAGTGGCTATTGGTCTTCAGACTGCTGCAAGCCTAGCCAATAACCAGAGGTCAGAATCAAACCCTGTACCTTGTAACTGTAAGGTAAATACCAAAACAGTGTAAGAAACTTCTCTGTGTGGAAGATTTTCAGTCCATATATTTCTAGTTAATCACTGTATATTAATCAGATCAGACAATAGTAGTAGAAGTAGCGAACTTAAACTCGTCAAGTCAAAACAAAACAAAAAATAATAATAGAAAATATATAATTGTACACCATTTCTAAGTATTCGAAAGTAATCCAAGCAAGGCAGGCAGTCTGTTTCCAGTCGAAAATTGTTTATTAAGTACACAGACCATCAGCTGTCAATCACAGCTGTTTTGAGGTCATACACTTTGCAATGATTCACCATGTATCAGCATGGCTGAGGACAGTAATGGCAAATGACAGCTGCTGATTGGGCTAAGGCCATATCACTTATCCCTACTATAGTGGGTTTTTGAGATATGCTAATAACGATGATGATACATCCAAGATATGCATCTGTCTCTAACTCTTATGAGGCATGCTCAGCTGGACAGCACATACAAGACATGTAAATGTATGATTGTTTCATATATGTGTGTGTGTGTGGATTCACTTAAGAATCTCAAAATTCAGAAACATCGCATTTCATATGATCGATGCTTCGGAATATTAAAATTCCGAAACAAATCCAAAAAAAAACAATTTAAATGTTTCTGCAGAGGGCAAGCCCCTAAATATTCCAACTTCGAGATTGCACTACAGCAAGGAAAAGGGAAATCTCCCATTCTGTGCTGTATGGAGATGTCCATTCACAATGTCGGGATTCCGAAAGTTCGATCATATGGTCTCGGCCATATGAAATTTGATCATTCAGGATTTTGTCATTGTGAAGTGTTCCCATATATATCTATATGTATATATATATATATATATATATATATATATATATATATATATATATACACAGAGAGAGAGAGAGAGAGTACACATACATATATATATATATATATTTATATATATATATATATATATATATATATATATATATATATACATACACACACACACACATATACAGGTCTAATTCACTTACCTGACATCCCACATAACTGAAACACAAAACACCGAACTGACAACACCGACATTGCACAACAATGACATTGCACATACCCGACACACACAATATCGACACTTCAAAACCCCGACACACCTCCGTAAAACATACACACAACAACACACACACAAACAATATACAAAAGAAAAAACACAGCACTCGACATAAAACTACCTATTTCCCCTCACTCACACCCTGCCCACCATCTACATTAAACTAAAGCCTTACCACTAAAACAAAACATACACTACAAATAAAAAATCTAAAACACTTATCTTCACATTTCATATTCTTGCAGAGGGGCTATGCCCCCCTGCACCCCCCATGGGGGGTTTCACCCCCATACCCCCCATAACTTAAATATACCAACTCCGAGATTGCACTATAACATCCACAAGAGCAGAATTCCTGTTCCACTCAAGTTGGACTGTCGACCATTCGGAAGTTGGCATTCTGATGTGTCGGTCATCTGACACTTCGAACTTTTCGGCTCGGTGTTACATGTGTCGGTCTACTGAGATTTTGGTAATCTCAAATAGACCCACATATACATATGCATATATATATATATATATATATATATATATATATATATATATATATATATATATTATATATATATATCTGTGTGTAAGTGTGCTTGTGTGTGTGTGTGTGTGTGTGTGTGTGTGTGTGTGTGTGTGTGTGTGTGTGTGTGTGTGTGTATGTGTGTGCGTTCACTGTTTTGCTGTAGAAAGTGCAGTTGGCCTAATGGTTATAATATTTGCTGCCAAATACAGTGAGAAGGTTGCATGTTCTTCTTATTTCTCTGTGGTATCCCTTGCATCTCCCACATGCTGGGAGGTTCTACCTCAAACTCACCCAAAAATTTGAAATGAATTGTGGGCAGCAGCACATACTCTAGGTTCATAGGTTCATAGGATGATACTAGGCTATTAGCCTAGAGACCCTTATAAACCAAGGCCAAGAATTTCACCCATGTTCCCTCAAAATCAGCACCTGTTTCCCCCGTCCAGCAGGGACACAAGTGGGATCCCAGGGGTATATTTTCTGTTTCCTATCCAGTCGTCCAGGTTCATCTTAAAGAGGGCTAGAGAGGTAGTCTGCTTGACATGGAGAGGGAATCTGTTCCACAGATGGGGGAATCTTTGGGACAGAATTCTATCCTGACAACATGTTCTATTAATGTCACAAACCAGGTTAAGACCTTACGTGTGTGTTGTGCAAGTAGAGTTTGTCTTACAGATATGCAGCAACTCCATCAAGGCTGGGTCTGAAATGGTCATTATGCCAGATACAGGTCACCTCTGAGCAGTCTGCATGAGACTGAGTAGAGGGACTAGGCTTTTAACCTACTTGTATAGGATAGGTGTTTGAGACCCTGGATTTTCCTAATCAGGAACCTCTGTAGTCTGTCCAACTGTTGCATGTGCTTGACAAGATAGATGCCGAAGGGTGCATTGTACTCGTTAATTGGTCTGATAAGGGATGAGTACAGGGATGTTATGACCTCCTTGTTCCTGGATGAAATACCCTTATTTATGAGGTGAGCCATGTAGAAAGCCTTTTGTACAACAGAGGCAATGAGGTGGTCAAAAGTCAGGTTGGTATCAATCTGGGTGCCCAAGTCCCTCATGACTGATTGCATGCTTAGTTCATTGTTATTAATATGATAATTAGTGGGGATAACATTTTCCCCAAAGGGGATAATGATGCATTTCTTGGTATTCAGTTTGAGGCCATGCTTTGGCACCAGCCATTAGTTTGGGTAAGGCCATCTTGGAGGATGTTCACATCACTAGGAGAATTTAAGACAGTGCCCAGATTGCAGTCACCTGATTAATAAATGAGATTCAGGAGCGGGAAGGTACAGTAATATTGCAACATAATAATACTGGAGCAGCTAGTCATCTGACATGCATAACTCAGGCAGGAACATTTTTCTTCCTTGCTGTTTTAGATGTACCATTTTCAGATGCATTCACATTTTGCTAAGATGAACAGCATGTGCACTTCTGCAGCTGGAATTTCAAATCCCTTACAAATTCCTATGCACTGTATGGTTTACAGAATACATGCTCTGTTAATGTATGCATCAGTAGGTGCTGCCAGCATTCATTCTCTTTTAACTTTCTTTAACCTAGTGCACTGTCACCTGCAATGTAATGTGCCACTGCAATTTGCCAAATTACAGCTTGCTGTGTGCTTTGATGTGCATTTGCATTACTGTTAACAGTGTACATGTCCATTCATGTTCCAATGAATATGTGGTACATGATGTACCAACTTCACCCAACCAGTACAACGGGAGATTTGGACTGTGCTATTTTTTATGCTCTAACCCATTCCCCATATATGTGCATGAATGTCTGACTGTCACAACATTCATCTGGGAACACTTGCCCTGTGTATTAGTGTTGCGGTAAATGCACCTTCATTTTAATACTTACATATTTATTCATTTTTAATACTTAAATATTTATTTATTTTTTTCCTTGGACTTTTCCCTACTCCTTGTATAATATACCCATTAATTTTCTGTAGCATGAGCCCTGCTACATACCTATTCCTGGTGAGATAAAAATGAACATAAAGTAAAAATTGTCATATGCAGTGTAAGAGATTAGAGTTTTGCATATTACGCCCTATCATTCCCTTCTACTTACACATAGCATCCAAGGGTTTGGGAGTGAAATGGGTCTGTGTGACATATGCTCATACCTTCACTTGAAGTAGTCAATGACCCTTCCTCTGTTTCTTGCAGACACCTCTCTTGATATTCTTGGTCATCACCGGGGATTCATTTCAGCCACATAGATCATGCCGGATGCATAATCTCTAACATGGAGAGAGAGAGAGAGAGAGAGAGAGAGAGAGAGAGATAACTAGAGATAAAGAGAGAAATAGAGAGAGACTGGGGGGAGGCTGAACAGGCTAAGCCTTTTTATTTCAATCCTTCCTCATGCCAGCTCTGATGAGTATCTGAGACACTAATTTGACTCAACTCACCAGGATCACAGTAAGGATGTCCACCCTTTACACTAATGGTGTGGGCCATGTTCATTTATTTATGTTGAATATGATGCATCACATTTGCCCCATAGATACAATGGATAGTTTGCAGTAGTTGTCATCTTGTGAAGTTTGTACCTAGTTTGCTATATCAGTTTACTGAGTGCTTATGTTGTGGTTTTATGTACCCCTGATGCACTAACACCCAACTGGTTCTGTGCTCCATGTCCAGATAAGGGCTGCCAAGAATGTATGTTCTCCATTCCGTTTAAACATTTGCATTGTATTTGCTGTTCAATAGTGTTACTATCCACTCTCAGCTGAATGTAGACCACTCATATATGGTCAGCATAAGGCTTTTGAATCTTATTTCACTGTTGGAGATTCAGCAACAGGTAAGCTGGCTGTAATCTATCAATAGGTGTCTAAGACCCCCAAATCAGGGCAATATATAACATTCATTTATTAAATCTTCAACTAAAAGAGTTCTCTGATTCCTAGTGTTGCACTGTCTGTTCTCCTGGTTAAAATTTCATCTCCTTCTCCACTAATACTTATACATAAAATACTTGTACACAGCCTATCTTTCCCTTTCCTAGTTTTTATTTCTCTAACTCTTACTTCCCTGAGCCCCAGTCTTGCTTTTACTCATTATTTCTCTTAACTCCATATCTACTCCAGTTATTATCTCCAACAAACACTTTGTCTCACTTCCCCCTCTCCTTTTCCCCTCATTATTGTCCACTGATTTTTTTCACTGTGATATATGAGTGATTAATAAACATTCAGACTTATAACATGTTAACACATTTCAATGCAACATGATACTGTATTTATCTTGTTTTAGTAATGGTACATTTGTATTATTCTGCATGTCATGTGTCTATTAATACTTGTATTGATCTATGCATTTACAATATGTTGTAATATGATGTTAATTTTCACCTGCATATATGTATTCTTTGTTCTTTTATTTGTGGAGCTTTTCTCCCTGGCCCTCTGTTGAAAATGGATAAAATTATCCAGTCGGACTTTCCTCGTAAACAAACTTCAGTATATAAATAAACCTGATGCTGCATCGTGATGCAGTGCACTATGGGTAGTATGTACCATAGGTATCATTACTGCTTTCCTCCTTTGTACCCTCCTGCTGTGGAAGCTGGATTGTTCTGGTACTAGCAGCACAATGGCTTGTGACTTTTCATAGATTCATAGGCTAATGACCCCAGGGGGTCTTTTTATCAATTGCAGGCATCCCAAATGACAAGCTTAGGTACCTTAAGATTATTTTAAGCAGTATATGTAAGCTAGGATTTTGGATGTCAAGCATTTACAGGGTGTATCTGTCAATTAGGGACATAGGTACCCAACCAATTGAATTGGGTTAGGGAAAAACTCTGCTTCACATGGATGGAAAGCCTGTTACAGAGACATGGGTAATCACTGAGACACATACCTGTCCTTATAACATGCCTTATTTAAGTCATAAGCAAAGTTTAACTCCCTAGACTGGGTAAGTGAAGGCCCAGCAGAGTGAAATTCAAGGATGCCTTTATGCCAGGCATAAATCACCACTAAATAGTCTGTAGGAGACGGAGTATAGAGATAGAACTTTGAGGTGATCTGTGTAGGATATGTTTATGCCCTATATCCTTTTTAAGGTGTGTGTACTAGGCTAATGGCCCTGGAGCCTTTACAAGCCTAGCCCATAGGATTACCCTGGCATTGTGCCACCCAACCTTAGTTCCTAGTGCCTCTGTCAAGTAGAGCCACTGGAGTGATCCCCGGGGTGAATTGTGAGGAAACTCTGTGGATGTTCCATTTGTTGCATGTGCCTGATCAGGTACATACAAAAGGGGGAATTGTACTCAATGACTAGTCTAAAAAGAGACAAATGCAGTGGAATGATGGCTACCTTGGACCTAGATGCCATATCCTTGGTATAAGTTGCTCAACATAGAATTATTTCCTTACTATCACAGACACATGGTGGTCAATGGCCAGGTTATTGTTACATTTGTCCCCAAATCTCTGACTATTGGGTCTACTCTTAGGGGTGTGTTATAAATGAGGTAGCTTCCAGGTGTGTGAGACTTCTCAAAGGACACTATCATGCATTTCTCAACATTGAGGTTTAGACTTTGGCTCTGACACCAGTTATTTGTCTTTGCCAGCCCTTCCTGTAAGATATTAGTGTGTTGGGGGGATTCTATGACTGCAGCTATCCCCCAATCATCTGGAAACCTGGTCAGCTTGAGCCCCTTGATGTTGGGTTTGACTTCAATGAAATAACTGCCAAAAAGGAGTAGACATAGCACAGGGCTCTGTGGAACTCTGCTAGTGGCTGACCTCTTTGGGGAGGTGGACTCCATTATCCTAATGTCTTGGGTCCTACCTGAGAGCCAACTAGCAACCCTTTGCAGACATCATTAACATAATATTGTACTGTGCAGCATGCTATACAACAGGCAGCAGTGTTCTCAGGGTTTCATTTTGCAGACATTATTAACATAATACTCTACTGTGCATCATGCTGCACAACAGACAGCAGTGTTCTGAGAGATTACCTTTGTAGACATCATTAACATAATATTGTACTGTGTAGCATGCTACACAATAGACAGCAGTGTTCTGAGGGCTTCCCTTTGCAGACATCATTAACATAATATTGTATTGTGCAGCATGCTATACAACAGGCAGCAGTGTTCTCAGGGTTTCATTTTGCAGACATCATTAACATAATACTGTACTGTGCAGCATGCTACACAACAGACAGCAGTGTTCTGAGAGATTCCCTTTGTAGACATCATTAACATAATATTGTAATGTGCAGCATGCTACACAACAGACAGCAGTATTCTGAGGGCTTCCCTTTGGAGACATCATTAACATAATACTGTACTGTGTAGCATGCTACACAACAGGCAGCATTGTTCTGAGGGGTTCCCTTTGCAGACACCATTAACATAATATTATACTGCGCAGCATGTTAGACAACAGGCAGCAGTGTTCTCAGGGTTTCATTTTGCAGACACCATTAACATAATACTGTACTGTGCAGCATACTACACAACAGGCAGCAGTGTACTGAGGGCTTCCCTTTGCAGGCATCATTAACATAATACTGTACTGTGCAGCATGCTACACGACAGGCAGCAGTGTTCTGAGGGCTTCCCTTTGCAGACATCATTAACATAGTACTGTACTGTGTAGCATGCTAACAACAGACAGCAGTGTTCTGAGGGTTTCCCTTTGCAGACATCATTAACATAATATTGTACTGTGCAGCATGCTACACAACAGGCATCAGTGTTCTCAGGGTTTCATTTTGCAGACATCATTAACATAATACTGTACTGTGCAGCATGCTACACAACAGACAGCAGTGTTCTTGGGTTTCATTTTGCAGACATCATTAACATAATATTGTACTGTGCAGCATGCTACATAACAGGCAGCAGTGTTCTGAGGGCTTCATTTTGCAGACATCATTAACATATTACTGTACTGTGCAGCATGCTACACAACAGAACAAAGTGGCTGACTCTAGTAGGTGTTTGCTGCTGAGATCCAGCTGATTGAGCATGACAATGGAATGTTTGATTATGTTTGACATGCGTCACCTCCACAACATTTATTAAGTGTGCATAATTATGATTGCATTCTTCCTCCTTTTTTTGCAAATGCCTCATGAGTTTCCTCAGCCATAGTTAGGAAGGGTATCCAACAACTCATGTGAGTTGCAGCCATATGGTCAAATAATGTGTTGCTCCTTGACTCCATTGTGAGACACACAGATGTGCCCTCTCACTAGGCTGGATAAGGAGAAAGTCATTGTTAGTTATTTGTCGGGTGACAAAATCCGCCACACCACCAATGCACTCAAGTCTCCCAACAGAGACTTTTATGACTCTGTCATAGTCCATGTTGGATTGAATGACTTGAGATGTAGCTACCTGGACTATATGAAGAGAGACATGATTGAGCTCACTGAATATGTCCCAGGCAGGTATGTTCTTAGCCTTAAGCAGTATTCTACTATCACTCAGAATGATGCCTCAATACAAACAGAAAATGAGTGACTTTAACAGCTGGCATAGTTTCTGGTGTCATTCCAAGGAGATCCAGTACCTGACAGCCTGGGATGACATGATTGACAAACCATGATGCTTTGCCAGATGTGGCCTGCATCTGTCTCCCTTGGGCTTTAGGTTCCTCACAAAGGCTTTTGCTTCCCCCATAGTGCCTTTTTTAGGCAATGCCATGAGATCAAAACTACCAACATGAAAATTTCATCAAAATGTAAATTAAAGGTCATGCTGCTAAATGCTAGGAGTCTAAATATGAAACTGCACTCATTGCAAGTATTCTTAACCCTGGTAGAAGTTGACATTTGTGCAGTCACAGAAACCTGGATCAAAGCTGGGGAGAGCACCTCAGCCATACCAGGTTACTCATCCTATCATTCATTCAGACCCCAAACTGTGGGCAGCAAAACAAAAAGAGGTGGAGTTGCAATATATATAAAAGACATACACACCTCCTAGGCTGGTCAAACAGTATGATGCACAGGAAACACTCCATGTGCAGTTTACAATTGACAAGAGCCCTAATCAAATCATAGCTAGCTAGCTATAGGCCTCCAACTTTGACTCAAGATGCCCACTCTACCTATCTGGACCCCTTCAAATCTATCAATATTCAACCTTTTACCCTGATCCTGGGTGACTTTAACTATCCAACCATAGAATGGAAGAAATACTCATGCCAAAACACAAATGCCCAGAGATTCCTTGATTTCATCAATGCAAATGCCTTGGACTAGTTGATTGACACCCCCACAAGAGGTGGAAATAGCTTGGACTTGGTATTAGCCAACATGAGTAATCACTACAGCATCCCTACAGTGTCATCATCCCTGGTAAGATTCAACCACAAAGTAGGTAAGTCGCCATGTCCCCCAACCCCCCCCCCCCAGCTAGTGTCAAACAAAACACTTCTCCAAAGCTGATTATGACCTTCTGAGGGAAGGTATACACAGCTTCACAGCCCCCTCCTCCTCCATAGGAACTGGTGCATATGTCCAAACCTACACCAAAGTACTATATGAACATTTATATAGCTGCATGAAATCAGGAATACCAAACAGGATGAAATCCTCCTCCTCAAGGAAGACTAAACTTGTCTGGTGGACGTCTACAATAAATAAACTCTATAATAAAAGGAAAACAATTGCTCTCCAGGACCAACAAGGAGCAGGTGCCTAATTGGAAGCAATCTCTCCTTAGCCTGAACAAGCAAATAAGAGCACTAGTGAAATACTCCAAAGCAAACTTTGAGTCCAAACTGGTCACATCTACTAAAGACAATAATAAGGCCTTCTTCACATATGTCCACAATCTCAAGGGAAGCACCCAGATCTGCTCTGAAATGGTGGTCGAGGATACCACATACACAAATGCTGTAGATATAGCCAACCTGCTGGCAGACAGGTTCAGTGTAAACTTCACTCCTCTGTCCCCCCCATCAGTAAAACAGGACATCTCCAGTACCTGCCCACCTCCCCTTATCTCTAAGGAGCAAGTCATCACTGCCTTCTCTAAGGCAAAAAATACAGCCTCCAAAGGACCCGATAGCATCCCAGGCTGCATCCTACATGAACTCGAGCAGTAACTTGCAGCACCATTAGGCAATGTATTCAACCAAAGCCTGAGTATTGGTTTTGTCCCAGTTGAGTGGAGGACAGATACTGTCATCCCTCTATACAAAGGTGGAGCATCCATCGATCCAGGAAATTATAGACCCATCAGCCTAAAAAGCCTAATCTGCAAGGCCATGGAGTGGATTATCATGGATCTCATTAACAAGGACATTGGCAACCTCCAGACACTTGATCCCACACAGTTTGGTTTTGTCAAGGGGAGATCATGCCTTTGATTCTATTCCCCACTCAGGTATAATAGATAAACTCTTTCAACTAGGCATCAATCCATATATTACCAGATGGGTAGCAAACTGGCTCACTGATAGAACCCACCTAGTCAAAATAGGGGAAGCCACCTCATGTAGTAGACCCATAACAAGCAGTGTACCCCAGGGATTGGTCTTGGGGCCTCTGCTGTTTGGGATATACCTCTCAGGGTTGCAGGCCAAATCTAGTCGGCTATGGCTGACCAAGTTTGCAGATAATTGCACGCTGGGTGCTGTCATCAATTTCCCTAGTGATGTGGACATCCTCCAAGAGGGTCTCACCAAAACAAATGTCTAGTGCCAGAAACATGGCCTCATACTGAATGCCAAAAAATGCATCATCATCCCTTTTGGGGAAATTGACATTCCCACAAATTATCACACTGATAACAAGGTCCTAAGCATGCAATCAGTCGTGAGGAACTTGGGCACCCAGGTTGATAGCAAACTAACTTTTGACCACCATATTCCCTCAGTTGTATGGAAGGCTTTCTACACAGCCCACTTCATTAGTAAGGCTATCTAGTCCAGGGACAAGGTGGTCATAACAGCTCTGCATTCTTCCCTTATAAGACCCATTATTACAATGCCCCTTTCAGCATGCACCTCACAAAGCACATGCAGCAGCAGCTGGAGAGACCACAGAGTTTCCTCACCCAGAGAATCCAGGGCCTCAAACATCTACCCTACAGATAGGCTAAAAGCCCTGTCCCTCTACTCAGGCTCCTACAGACTCCTCAGAGGTGACCTCTATCTGGCAAACAAAGCAATCTCGGACCCTGCCCTGATGGGAATGCTGCATATCTGCAAGTCAAGCTCCACTGTAGTAACCCACTTGTGTGACCTCAACCTGGTCTGTGACACAATAAAACTTGTTGGTAGGACAGATTTGTGTCCCAGAGACTCCCCCTTTTGTGGAATAGAATCCCTCTCCATATCAAGCATTAACTCTTTTTAAGTGCAACCTAGATAACTGGATGGGAAACAGAAAATACACCCTGGGATTTCACCTGTGTCCCTTCTGGACAGTGGCATGGGGTGCTGACTTGTTGGAACATGGGCTAAATTCTTGACTAGGCTTGTAAGGGCTTCAGGGCCAATAGCCTAGTAACTTCCTATGATTCTATGATCCTATGTCGCTAGTCTGACATATGTATACTATCCAAAAAGCAGATACTGATGCTTTTGCTCATGCCATGAATATTGGCCACAAAATGGCAGTTGATACAGAACTACTAATGATTTTTTGTGATGCATCAGGACTGAAAGCAACTCGAAAAAACACATGCATTCAGTCTGCATCCCAAAGCAGAGCAAGCTTACCAGCATCCATTTGAAAGACCCCCATTTACTAATTATTTATATTTTTTTCATAATTTTTGTTTGAGCTAATTTATGTTTTGCATTGAATGCCTCTGAAGAAAAGCTCTCAAATTATAGTATGCACCAAACAAAATGTAAACTAAAAGGCAAGTTAATTTATTTACTTATTCATTGTTTGTTTGTTTGTTTGTTTCTTAACTTGGCAGATGCACAAGTACGGGACACTCTTCGATCACAACTAGGGTTACATTGTGGTAGAAATCCCAAAGGTAAGAAAAATAAATGAAAACTATAAAGGCGATAATAAGCTATATATGCTTAAACAAAATCATAAAAATGAATAGGAAAAAGGGAAAAAAGACTTAGAGAAAGTTATAATTTGTAAACTTAGTGCAGTTGTCCCTTATTTACAGAATGAATATATTAAATAAACATGTGTATAAAATAAATACACACATTCAAGTTTAGTGGAAATTCCATTTATTTGTGCATACTTTTTATTTTCCAAAACATAGGAAGGAGGGAGTGGTGGTGTGGAAGAAAAGCATAACGTGCCAACATTAACCCTACACTGGAGAATTTATTTTGATGTATTTTGCATTTCAGGAAATGGGACAGACTCTGACATATTACCGTGGCACCCAGAAGATACACGGATATAATGCTGGCGTGGTATTACCTGATGGAAAGGTGCCGGCAGTTAATATGCGCAGTACTATGCACAACTTCCTCTCTAATGAGATCCCCATCTTTTCCTATCATGTGGTTCAATATATGTGGATGTGCAAGTTGTAGGCTCTATTTTCATCTACTTGACTAAATATTTGCAAGATTTCCTTGTACTTCTATGGCCCGTAAAGTACCTCTGGGGTGGAGCTAGTGTAACTGGCATCTTGCCTTCCTGCTACCATGCTGGATGGGGTTTTGCTTTCTTCTTTTCATGTCTGGATTGCACATTATGATGACTAGTTAGACAGTTGTTAGCATTTAAAACAAAATATTTTATCATAGCTCTTCAGTACATTTAACTATTAGGCATATTCCACCTAATTGGATATCTTAGGTTGTTTTTGCAAGCTAGTGAAATGTCCATATTAATAAGCTGCTAAGAGACATTTATACCTAATTCATTAATAATAAATTAGGTTTTCTGCATTACTTATTGGTTGAATGGGTTTATGCTAAGCCCTGCATGCTTACACTTACTCAGAAACATTTTCTCAAACTTACCTTCATTTATGAGCTATGCCTAATCAAACTTCTTGACACATAACTGTGAAACAAGCTATTTTGTGTTCAGAATATGAAATGATCTTATGTTTTAGGAATTATTCAAAATAAGCTTACAATGTACAGCATGTAGCTAATTTATTAACTTGGCCAGCTACTAAGATAGTAATAAACTTTGCTCTCACACTGGTATCTTCTGTTTTTATGCTCAAGATAAAAAAGAAAAACTCTTGTTTGTGCAATGCACATAATTAAAATGTATCTCTCTATCAGATAGTAAAGATTTCACCTAAAATGGACAGTTGAGCAGTATCCCAAAGGGAGCAATTAGAAAATATTGCTCAAATCCTTAAATATACATAACCTTTACTGATTGTGCTTGAAGCATACTTTTAATACTCTTCGATAAAAATACACAAAAGAATTTAATGTATAAAACCCAAGCACTAATATTTACAATGCAGCTGTCAAGGATACAGTTTGTATTGAGATCATATAGTCAAGGTAGAGATTCTACCTCAGATGTATGGTACGATAATACCCACAGGAGCTAATTAGACAGCACTGTCCTAGAACTACTGACCTTTATCAACTGCACTCAAACTATTCATCTTGTGCACACCCATAAAAATGTTTTAATGTAGTAAGCCATTTTATTAATGCTTAAAACTCAACTGTGGAGAATAATCTATTTGCAATGCATACAAAACAAAAATCTGTGTAACTACTATATAGAAAAAAAATTCACATGCAATGGGCCATTGAGCTATATCTTTGATCATCTTTTTCAAAAAAATGCTCAGTCCCAGATTTATAATATAGACATTACTTATAGTGCACAAAACTAAGCACACATGGGACAAAAACTTTCTAATTGGTGTTCTTTTTACAACTTAAAGAAACATTCCTATATGGTAATTCAGTTCAGGGCCAACTCAACAGGTGTATATCTCTTTGACATTTTGTCTCTTCAGTCATTACTACAACACCTGGAATTTTATGGTCTGACCCCTGACCTGTCTAATGCAGACATGGCCCATGTCATGGCTGGTACTTTTCCTGCAAAGGCAGCAGGTCATAAATATATATGAAGTGGGTGTGAATTAAATGAGATGCTATCTGCCATCTTTACTACAAGATCATAGATTATGTGGCATCTTCCAAACAATCCCATTGCTTACATGAGACAGATTGGTAGGCTGTAAACATCAGCAGATATATGTGCTCTAGTCTTTTTTTTTTCTTTCAAGAAACTAGGTTATTAGATTTCAAACTCATAATAGAAATTCCACGGTATGTTCTGCCAAGTGGAAGGATCATCCAGAAACAAGATGGTACTTTGATTTTCTTTTAGTAGGACTTGACAGCTTCCAGGACAGAAGCTAACAAGCAGATGGACATTGCTAGGACTTTTGGTGTTTTCCAGGACAGAACTGTGATCACTAAGCTAGAAAATATCACTCAGACTGGACCTGGCATGACTTAGTTCCTATAGGACATTGCAGATAAACATGGATGAAGGCCATCTGCCAAATCAGAAAACTTAAAATCTCGAGCGCTCACATGAGCGAAAATGCAGATATTCGATATGCATTTTTTGGATCGCAGTACAGTGGAGATCAGGATATTTGCCTTTTCCTCACTATAGTGCGATCTCGGAGTTGGAATATATACTTAGCGGGGGATGTGGGGGCACAGCCCCCCACAAGAGCAATTTCGAATACCTGCATATTCGCTCATGTGAGCGCTCGAGATTTTAAGTTTTCGGCGATATAATATAGACCCGATTTAGATTGGTGTAAATGTCAGTTGAATATGTAATGGTATTATTGATGGCCAGCAGAGAGGCAGTACTTTTGAGTTTCTTCAGGTCCTCAGATATAGACATTAGATTGACTTTGGAGTAATTTCGAAATATACTAGAGTCATCATGTGAGACATTACTTGTTTGACAGACAATACAATCTGTTGGTCAGATTTGATTATAGAAAGAATAACATTAGCTGGGATGCATTGGAAAAAAGGATTTTAGTCGGTCCTTCTTCCTCTGTATTTGAAAAGAAAAAGGTGTGCACAATTTGATGGTATTTCCACTAAAGCTTGAATGTGTTGTACAGTATTTCCATTTAATGTATGAATAGCTAAAGTCATCCAGAATTAGCATACTGGGATTAATAGGAATTCAGAAGCTAATAGGTAAGAAAGAGGCTAGCTTCCCTTGCAGATCAGTTTGAAGCCTAGCCCAATTTCTGTTTTGCTGCTTGAGTTAACCTGTTCCATTAGCGTTACCCATCCCATGGTTGATAATTATATATTATCCCCTAGTGAAAATAACTGGGATATTGAATTTAATACAACCACTGGTATGAGGACAGAACCCATGGTCTTCTCATCTTCCAGCACAAAAGCTGGGGAAGCTAATTGCTGACCCACTAGCCTACAGCAGAATTCAGCTTATCAAGGTAGTCATTATAGATACAAGGAGACACTGAGGGTATCAGTAGTTGTCAATAATGTAGTAGTGGACTTTATTTAGTGCGACATGCAGGTGCTCCAAATCAGTGTCATGTGATTTGGTCTGAGCTAATGAGGAACAGAATAAATAGGGATACACCCCTGCCACTCCCACATTGTTTGAATTAGTGATATATTTGTGGTATGGAGTGGGAACTATCAGTACAGCAAAAGCAAGCTTCACTATCTATATGTATGTCTGAAATTCAGGAAGGTCTTGAGCTCAAGCAATTTCTTTTGTTCAGACTGATAGTTTTGAGCAGTGCCACCTTAATGTAGATCACACTGTAATTTGCTTGGCTGAAATTGCCAAGAGAGGGACTTTACCTAAATAAAAGGACTATAATGGCAGAAAAAAAATCTTAGTCCATATGTAGAAGCCCTGAAGCGATAGCTACAGGGCATTCTTGGTGAATCAGACTGGCATGTCAGTTGTTGCCTTCTATGCTGATACTCTTTGAGAAACTACCTGGAATGACACAATTTAGTAAGTTAATTTCTAAATTCAATTATTTTGTTGAGAAATTGTGGCATCATTCACAGAACTGATAAGATATTGTTGAAGGCGAGTGTCTTCCCTGTCTTGGACATATGCATAGGGTACTTAACCATATCTCTCTGCACTTAGGGCAGGGCATCTTAATTTATTCACCCTGTTGTAGACAACTACCAGGTCATAGTCATATCTGGGGCATTGGGCAACTAAGGGCTCTTTGCGCATCATAAATCCTGGAGGCACCACACAGACAGCTGACCATTAAATTAGCTTTGCTCAGGCTGGTGAAGGGAACATCAGTATATCTGAGTATATTATTACCTATTGCTAATACATTGCTATAGGTGGCTACAAACCCTAAAGACTTTATGGGTATGTCCTTGGAGGCTGGTTAACTTCTCTTAGGCACTGGTGAAACAGCTGATGAGGTTGTGAGTACAATGCATTATGGCCGAGGTTTGTTTATACAGCTTACGCATATGTATCTTTATAAATTCATTATAAGTGCATCTTGTGCTGAGTGGCTATTATGTGACAGTAAGATACTGCTGTATGTGGTGGGCAATAAGCTGGACTTCAAACTAAGTATATGAACTTCTTAAGAGTCGTATGAGCACGGGATAACAGTAAAGGAATATAAATAAGTGTAATACAGTTGTTGCACTGCGTCGGAGTTCTTAGTGTAAACAAAATGGTAGCAGATGGGATCAAATTAGACTGTGAACCCTAGGGAGCAGTGAGCAAACAGATAGATTACTAATTAATGTATCCCTCTGAATTGCCTCAATGACATAACAGACGGAGCCCTTATTTAAACAGTGATTTTCCTACTGATTACTGTTAATGTTGGTCTCACTTCAGCTGCATGCAGCTAGAAATCAATTCTCTCTGCTCCTTCTTTTACCATTACCACAGTGATAGCACTGATCTGGTTGCTGAGAAGTGGGTCGCAAAGTCTCCAGCAACCAGAATTCCTGTTCCAGTTCCGGTGTTGCCAGGGTCATTAAGCTTGGTTTCTTCTTCTTTTGGTAGATGCACTTAGTAGCTTTAACATAAGCTCAGTACAATTACCTCACCATGGAACTACTGAATGGCCTGAAATTTAAATTGAAGAAGATTGTACTGAAATGGCCATATGAAAACATGCCTAGTCACAAACACCCAAGACTCAATATGCTTCTGCACCTTTTGTCACCTGCACCTTTTGTCACCAGGTACAAAACAACAGCACTATTTCCCTGCTTGGTTCCTGGGAAAAGGTGCCAGGCTTTCCAGTGATCATTTGTCTTGACCTGCATGTCGCAGATTTTAAACATAAGCAGGAACAGGTGGTTAAGGCTATAGGTATTGCAATCTGCAATGAGTCTATGCCAATATGTAAAAGAAAAAATAACTGATGATGTCCTTACATTCACTGCTGCAGTATTCTTAACATGTGGGATTTCCTGCCATGGAAGCCCGATGTTCTGCGAGGCTATAAGTATTGCAATCTGCAATGAGTTGATGCCAATATTTGAAAGGAAGAATAACTGATGATGTCCTTACATTCACTTCTGCAGTATTCTTAACATGTGGGGTTCTCTGCCATGGAAGCCTGATGTTCTGCCAGCCTACCAAAGACTCATATTGTTTTAAAGGTACACTGAACGTCACCCAAATGTTCCTTGGGTAGCACAGGTCATAAAGGTGACGTTCAGACCTACCATAGTCAGAACTTCTTTGCCACCAGTCCAAAGGTATCTTTTCACCATTGTTCTGTTTACCTGCCTCCATTTTCTGCCAGTCGAATGCATTTTCGTTCTCCAGTAATTACCTATGCCTGTTTGCTGACTTCTTTGCAGTTGCAGATAAGTGCCCTGTTGTTTTTTTTTCTTGTTTTTTCTCCTCCTCCTTGGGATCTTAATTTTATTTTGTAGAAGTTGACTCAGGTTCCGTTTGAGCCTGCTGCTTCAGTTTCTTTGCAACATTGTTCCTGGAAGACTGTTATTTTGTTAGCTCTTACTTTTTCCAGAAGGGTGTCTGAGTTACAGGCCCTTATGGCTTGTCTTCCTTTTCTGATCTTTCAGGAAGACAGAGTGTCCTTGCACACTATCTCTTCTATTTTGCCTAAGATGGATAATGAGCTATCACTTAACCATTCTATTAATCTGCCTACTTTTTTTCACCTCTCCACAAATGGACAGTGAGACAGTGCTGCATACTTTGGACATGCTTCAGCAATTCAGGGTTTATTTGGATAAGACTAAGGTTATTAAAAAAATCTTGTGACACCCTGCCACTGGACCAGTAATCAAGGAGTCTCCACCCTAACCACTGGAACCAGTGGGAGACGTAAACAGGGAGGATGACAAGTACACACACAGTATTATCAGATGCAGCTCTCTGCATCAAGTACAATTTCCCTTAAAAGCACACAGGGACCACAGTCAGTCTGGTGCTGGTTTCTCTACCTTCCTGCAGATCCCCAATAAGATTACCCACTGGCACAGCTATACAGTTGAGATTTCAGCTGAGTGACCAAGCCTAGACCACCAGCACTCTCTCTGTCCTGCCCAAGTAACTGGCACACACACTCTTTGAGGTTTGTTTTACACACACACACACACACACACACACACACACACACACACACACACACACACACACACACACACACACACACCTGGAAAAGGCTGGCACAGGTTTACTACATATGCCCCCTTCTGCCCAGACTATAAGGTAGTTTTTACTGCCACGGGCACTCCTGCCAGCTAAAGGCTGTCCAATATTACTGTGAAATATTAATATTAACACAAATGGTAGTTTGACCACCAGCAAGGCTATCAGGAGTGGGCCACACAGTGTCACCAAATAAATATGCAAGTACTCTCAAAACTGAAATATCTCTACACAGATCAGCTACTATGAAAAGGTTTAAATATATTTAACAATAAAGAATAAAAGAACAAGAAATACTATATATATAGTCACAGTGACATCAGAGTTCAAAAACACAGGAAATATTTATAACAACATTTTGCAGGACAGTCTCAAATAAATAAATAAAATATCTCAACTAAACTTTATTATATTCCTGATTATATCTAGCACAATTACTATACCCTAGAAACTTACTTCATTAGACCAATGCAGATATGGTGAATGGATCATCTACTTCTTGCCAGGTCCAAGACAGAATGCTCTGTCTCACTAAGACTCCTCAATTAATATCTACAATATTACTGCTGGGATAGCTTGCAGAATCACATCATTTCTTGTCTTCTGACTCTAGTTCCTGGTGAAACCCGCACTACTGGAAGCTGGCAATATTTAGTATCTACCTGTGAAAATACATAGACCTCAGATCTTTAGCAGATGCCGGAAGTCATAAAATAATTGGATTCATTTATGCTTTCAAGACAAGTAATTAATTCACTCTAAAGACAGTACAGACAGTTTCCTAGTACAGACATTGTATCTGTTGCTGTATTGAAAACTGTAAGATACCATCTTATATGGCCTAGCCATAAAATTATTTAATTTCAGGTACTTTCTACAATGTACTAGACTGAGGTTAACCTCCTGTATCCCTGTTTCCACTGTTAAAATATATGCATTTAAGCAGTTACAATAGTGCACAAACATTTCTGTTCTTTTCCAACAGAGCACACTGTGGATCCATTTTAAACACAGGCCTTTTGCAAATACCCTTTTCAACACACAGTCTGTACAAGCAGTTTGATATACATATGACATACAGCTCTAATACATTTGTAACACACTCATCTTGCACAAATCCTTTCAATATTCACCAATGACATATACTTATTTACAAAATTCAATCTAGCTGGGCTGGCAGTATCTCCTCTCATCAGAAATCTGATCGGTTAATTATTTCCTTTCATCTTAGATCTTTGGGACTTGCTGTATTCAAACAAACTATTTCTTGGATTTTTAAGGCTATTTCTTTTTGTTATAATTTTCATGGCAAGTGCCTTCCCCTCTTCATTCAAGGCTCATTCTACTAGAGCTGTGACTTCTTCTGGTGCTTTTTTTCAAGGACTTAGATACTAATTATATTCTTGAAGTACCTACTTGGACTTCTGTACATACCTTTACCAAGCACTACAAGTTGGATGGTATCTCTAGTGCTAGGGCTGGTTCTGCTGGTGCCATTCGTCATGACTTTTTAGGGGAATCTTCTCTTCCCTAGTTTCCTTTTGAGCTTTGGTAGTGTCCCATATGTTAATAATTCTGCAGCAGTGAATGTAAGGACGTACTACAGTTATGTAAAATCTATCCATAACGGTAGATGTCCTTGCATTCACTGCTGCAGTATTCTCTCCCTCCTTCTTCCCCCTAGTCCTTTGGATTTCTGGATGTACATATTACCTCTTGGTTTCTTTGGACTGGTGTTTCTACTGGAGCAATCAGTTCTGAATATGGTAGGCCTGAAGATCACCTTTATGCCCTATGCTGCACATGGAATGTTTGGCTGAAAACTGGTGTACCTTTAAAGCAACAGGAGTTTTTGGTAGACTGGCCAGATGTTGGGCTTCCATGGCAGGGAATCCCATTTGTTAAGAATATTGCAGCAGTGAAGGCAAGGATATCTACTATTATGGTAAGATTTTGCACAACAGTACTTTATGTCAATATATGAGAGGGGTCTTTCCAGTGCATTCTGGTATTGCTAACTAGTATGAACATGGGTGGAGGTGTTTCTTGGGTCAAATTAACATGAGATGTAAGCAGTACATGAGCCAAGAGCAGGCCGTGGAAAAACTCTACAATACTCAGACAAGCAGTTTCAGGCAGTAAATCTTGCAAAATAGACTATGTCCTGCAATATCCTAGACCTAGTCATTACCAACATGACTGACTGTTCCACACCTGAAGTCAACTCCTCGTTGGTCCGATCCAACCATAAGCTAATCACACTTGATATCCACATCCTGCCCCCACCCCCCATTAAGGAAACCACAGTAAAAAATTTCTCCAAAGCCAACTTCATGCTTCTTAAGACAGAAGTGGTGAACTTCATGACACAGATGCAGATGGACAATACAGTTACAACTGTTAAATCCTACACAAATGCACTCTATAAGCACTTACATGAGTGCATGGATCGCGCTATCCCAAACAGAGCCAAGACACTATCCTCCAAAAAAAGGAAGCAAATCTGGTGGTCCCCTGCCATAAACAAACTGTACAACAGAAGGAAGAAACTATTGCAAAAATGGGAAAAATCCCATGAGTGGAGGAGCTCCCTGGTCAGCCTCAGTAAGAAGGTGAGATTCCTTATAAGAGCCTCCAAACCTAGCTATGAAAACAAAATCACCACTAATTCCAAGGACAACCACAAAGCATTCTATAGCTATGTCAAGAATCTCAATGGCAACACCCAGATCTGCTCTGAGTTACAGCACAAAGGTACAAAAATTACAGAACCAACTGATATTGCCAACATCCTGGCAGATAGGTTCAGTGCTAACTTTACCCCCCTCTCACCCCCTAAAGGGCCCATATCTATACAGGAAGAATGCAGAATCCCTGTAATCACAAATACGCAGGTAAAAGCTGCACTCTCTAGAGCCAAAAACACAGCATCCATGGGACTGGACAACATCCCAGGCTGTGTTTTACACGAACTTCAGAACGAACTGGCTCCCTACTTAAGCACCATGTTCAATTATAGCCTCACATCAGGCTTTGTGCCCACTGAATAGCACACAGCAACAGTTATCACACTCCACAAAGGAGGAACCACCACTGATCCTGGGAACCATCTAACTATTAGCCTGACGAGCCTGATCTGCAAGGCCATGGAACGCATCATCATGGAACTCATAAACAAAGATATTGGTAACCTCCAAACTCTGGATCCCACCCAGTTTAGGTTTGTGAATGGCAGATCATGCCTCCTGAACCAGATCAACTTCTTTGAGGCAGTCAACAAAGCCATAGATGAGGGTAAGGTGGTTCACACAGCCTATCTTGACCTCGCCAAGGCTTTCGTTACCAACCCCCATTCTGGAATTATAGCTAAACTCACTAAACTAGGTATAAATCCCTACACCACAAGATGAGTTGCCAACTGGCTCACTAACAGAACCCACACTGTAAAAGTTGCAGACTGCAAATCTGACCTCAAAACAGTGACAAGTGGAGTACCACACGGTTCAGTCCTGGGACCTCTCCTGTTTGGTATCTACTTCTCTCAAGTACAGGCTAACACAGAAGGCTTCTGGCTAATGAAGTTCGCAGATGACTACAAACTAGGAACCATAGTCAAATCCCCAAATGATGTGGACATTCTACAGAAGGGCCTCACTGAGACAGATGCCTGGTGTCAGAGCCATGGCCTCAAGCTCAATGCCAAAAAGTGCAGTGTCATCCCCTTTGGTAAAAACTTTGTACCCAGGAACTACCACATAGGCAGCAATCTACTTAACACAGAATGTGTGATAAGAGACCTTGGGACCCAGGTGGACAGTAGTCTCTCCTTTGATAGTCACATTGCCACAGTAGTCAGGAAGTCCTTCTATGTGGCACACCTCATCATAAAAGGGTTCTCATCTAGGAAAAAAAGAGGTCATTGTTCCCCTCTACCCGACACTCATTAGACCCATTATAGAGTACAACGACCCTTTTGGAATGTACCTCACAAGACATCTGCAGCAGCTGGAAAGGCCACAGAAGTACGTCACAAAGAGGATTACTGGCCTCAAACAAATGCCCTACACTGACCGCCTCAAAAAAACTCCAGCTTTACTCCGTAGCATATCGCCTACTCCAAGGTGATCTCTGCCTAACATATAAAGCTATGTCACACCCAGAGCTGTTGGACATGCTAAACCTGAAGAAATCCCAATCCCTCCAAGCTACACGATCTAAGGACCAAAACCTTGTCACCACAATAAACAGGACATGCTGGATAGATAGATTCCTGTCCCAGAGACTTCCCATACTCTGGAACAGGCTACCCATCTATGTCAAGCAAAGTTCTTCATTAGCAGTCTTCAAGAAAAATCTTGATGAGTGGATGGGAAATAGGAAATACACCCCGGGGATCACTTCTGTGTCTCTGCTCGACAGTGGCACAGGAAAATAACTTTCTTGGGTGGCGTAAGCCAGGGAACCTTGTTGGCTAGGCTTACGTAGGCCCTTGGGCAAATAGCCTAGTACCCACCTATGAACCTATGAACCTATGTTTACCTTAAATAAAAAGGCTATGTTTTAGCTCTTCCCACAATTCAGCTAGAATTATTCATTTTGCAGAGTGCAATAAAATGTTTGCTAGCTGTCTCTAACCAAAAAAATATTTTTTAAATCTCCTAGAAAAAACAAATTGCAACAAAAATGTAAAGTAAAATGAATTGTACTAAACAAAAGCAAAAGGCAAGAAACAATGAAAGCATTTAAATTATATGCCAAAAAAAAGTAAGTTGTCACAGAACAGCTTCAGATAGCTTTTGTCCAGATTAAACCTTGTCTTGTTCAGCTTACCTTAAATAAATAAAAATGTTACTTCTCATCTCCTCATGCAATTCAGCTAGCGTTAATAATTTTACTGTCAAAAAATGTAACACAGATGTTGGCTGTCTCTTACCAATAACGTTCTTTTAAAACTTCAAAACACATTTTGTATAAGATTACTAATTCAGATATAAAAATATTACTAATATTCATAACTGCTTTACCAAATGTTACAGAAGCGTCTTCACATTACTAATTGTTTTTTACTATAATATTGTACTAACACCCACTGCTTGCATATGACATGCACATTATCATCATAGATCATTTCTGTATTATTAGAGTAAATATGGAAACTATATTACATTTGCATATTTTTTGCAAACATTCCTTAACTTTAGTCTAGTGCATGCCACACTAACCATTTCTAAATGTGTGCATAGCAATTGATCCCTAGAATTCAGAAAAAAAGAGGCTACATTCTTGTAAACTTGTTACAGCAGCTAGATCATAATGAAGAAGAAGACACCATCAACTAATTTGCATGTCTGTAAATTGTGGATCATTCTAACTGTCCTTTGCTACAAGAGTATCCACTAGTACCCCATTTATCATGCTGCCACAGGCAACCTGTCAACACTGCAGTTGTTTCTGCCTGCAAATCATGACATTCACACACACACACACACACACACACACACACACACACACACACACACATGTTTGTACTTGCGCATGTGCATGCTCACACATCCACTCAACATCATGCAGTCCCCCAACACTTGATAGAGCTCATTAACATACTCACCCATTCTTAAAACCAAGAATAAAACCAAAAGGAAAATCAGGTTGCTTTAATAAAATCGAAGACAAATCCACGGTAAATAACTATAGTAAGCACTTTCATCTGTAATAAGACTTCTTCAGACTGGAAGTTAACATTCAATAGCACACATATAAACACTTTTTTTTTAAATCACATGGCTATATAATTAGTGTTTTAACCCTTTACATTTCAGGTATATAATAAAGTCTCTATTGCTCAAACCAGGGGGGGTAGCAAGCATTAAGTCTAACCTGCCAACTATATTCCAACCATCACAAGTCATCTACTGGATTTAATGAATTTTCGCATTGTTCAGGGCATCCATCATTCAGGGCATCCCCTACAAGGAATGTGAAATTAACTTTACAAGACCCATGTTTATAGTGCTTCCCCAGGGCATTCCTTTCATCCCCAATAGAAACTAAATATTTATGATCATAAATTATTTTGTACAATTCTCTTGTATTTCTCCCTACATAAAAAGATTTACCTTCTAAGCAAAAAGTGTAAATTACATACTTGGATTTACATGTAAAAACCCGATTGACAGTTATTTTCACATTATTTAAAGTGCATTCTGTTTCCTCTGTAAATAAATAGTTTCACATATTGCAATTATAGCACTTAACGATTCCATTCTTATCTGACCTTACTTTTGGTATATTCAACTTACTTTGAAAGAAATTTTTAAAACTTCTATTTCTTTTCTGAGTAAAAAGAGGCTTATGCCCTATTGTTTCTAATAAATCAGTTTGACCCCCAAATAATTTCCATATTTTTATTATTATATCCTTTATTCTTCCAGAGTCTAAACTGTTGAAATAGGCATTCTCACCTTATTTTCATTTTTGTAAACTTTGCATTCTCTTCTATGTCTCATACCTCTCTCAGTTATAACATTAGTTTTTATATCTGTAACTAGTGGTGCTGGATAGTCTCTCTGATAAGGTTTTTCAAAAAAATTATTACTTTCTATGAAAAATTCTTCTTCCCTATCAGTCAAGTCACTAATCCTTAATAACTGTCCTTCTACTATATTCTCTTTGGCCTTTTTGGGGTGCATGCTGCTATAGTGTAAATATGTATTGTTTTGAAACTTCTTTTTTAAATATTTTGGTTCCTAGTTTGCTTTTGTCTGTAAAATGGTCACATCCAAAAAATGCATTGTTGCTGAACTATATTGGCAGGTAAATTCTAAAAATGTACATACACTATTGATGTATGTTTTGAACTCTCCCAGATCCTCCTCCATTCCTTTCCAAATTAAAAAAAAAATCATCAATAAAACAATACATTGCCACGATATTATTCTTCTACTCACTATGTAGTATATGAGTCATTTCCCACCCATACATAAACCCATTGCCACCCCATTGCCACACCATTTGTTTGATAAAAGAAATCATTATTAAATGAAAAGAAATTGTAACTGAGAATAACATCAAGCAGCTCCATTATTATTCTTACAGTATAGTCAGAATATAGTTTAGATTTTAACAATTCAAGTCTCACTGTCTCCATACCGTCATCATTAGGTATCACTGTCTACAGTGATTTTATATCCATAGTCACCAATAAATTGCTTTCTTCCACATAAATATTGTTGATCTTTTCAATAAAATCAAATGTATCCTTAATATATGTACTGTCATTAACCACAACCCTCTGTAAATGTTTGTCTACATAGTTAGCCATGCTCTCCATTTTACTATGTAAACTAGACAAAATAGATCTTGGGGGGGGGGGGTCATTTAACTGTTTGTGGATCTTTACAATTCTAAAGATCCTACTTATTTTGAATTCTCAAAATATTTGCTGATACCTTGGTTAATTCTAGCTGTGGAAAACCATTCTTCCACTAAGGAATCAATAAATGAATAAGCTTTCTTAATTTCTTTGAATGACACTTTCTTATAAAAATTAACATCAGACAATAAATCATACATTTTATTTTCATACATAATTTTATCTAAAACCACAATTGCCCCCCTTTATCAGCTTTAAACACAAATAACTCATCTTTCTTAATAAATTCAAAAAAACAATGTTCTCTCTCTACTAGACACACATAACTAGCTGTAGTCTAGAAACTAACAGATGAAAGGAATAATAGAGCTAAAAAGAAACAGCATTTTGTGCAAGTAGGAAAGAGTTGTGGTTACAAATTAAGGGTTGTATGGATAACTGAACTGGACAATACCTTTCTCTGATCCAATAGATTGGTTTTGGTAGTGACATCTTCTGCCTCATGAGTCGGCTCCACTCCATTCACCCTCGCTACACATGGGCTCTCGTCATTCCCCTACCCTGCCCCCAATACCGACACTAGTATCTTTAAACTTATATCTATACACTCCTCCCACTAACCCCAAACCAATCACATACCAGGCAACTAACACCAACTACCAATCTTCTTTTACTGCAGCCTACTCACTCCTCCCACTAATTACCACACACATTCCATCACAACCACTCAACATGTCTACAATCAACATCATCACTCTTGCACTACTAGCTATAACTTATCACCTCACCTCCTATCACATCACTCTTCCTACTACCATTACTATCCCATCACAACATACATCCATCCACTCCACTAACACCAAACAGTATAGCCTACACATACCCTCAAGTAGTTACCACCACAGCACAATCCCTCCATCTGCCACAACACTTATTAAAAACCCCTACTAAGTCACTTACCATACATAAGTACATACACATTCTTACTAAGCTATCAAAACTCCTGCACCATATCAGGCACCAACTAATATTAGCAGGTGATCATACAACCTAATCCAAGCCCAAACCCTGACATACACTCCCCTTCGTCCCCACTCCATCTAACAACTCAGCTTTACTCTCCACACCAAAACATAGCCTACTTTTTCCAAAACTTAAGCATGCGAAGCATTAATAATAAAGTACATCTGCTACATACTCTAATAGACACCAATTCCCCAGATCTACAATCCCTAACTGAAACTTGGTTAAAACCTACTACTCCCGACAGCTAATTCCTTCCCCCAGGCTATAATGTAATACGTAATGATAGACTATAAAGAAAAGGGGTGGTGTAGCATTAGTTTACAAAAACAATCTAAAGGTTACCATTATTAACCCTCCTATACTCCACCAAATGTCCTCTGAACTACTACTAGCCAAACTTGAACTTACTGACAAAAAAAAATCTATGAATAGTATTATAGGGTAAATACCACCAGGTAATGACATCCCCACCCTAGAAGCCCTTTTACATTGGACCAATCTAAACCTACCCCAAGAAACAATCATCCTTGGTGACTTTAATATAGACTGGCATACATACTTCAGTACCAACCCCACCAACTTTATAAATCTTTATTACTTCTCCTAAATTATTAAGTCTAGTAAAAGGCTAGGTAATAATAAAAGCAAAAAAAGCCTTCTAGACTGGACACATAAACAATGCCAATATGTCCTATCAATCAGGTGTCCTACCAGATTACCTCAATTACCATCAACCCACCTTCCTACTAAAACACAAATCCCACACCAACTCTGAGCCACCACTTCGCACCATTAGGAATACATTAAACTTCGGCATAAGTAAATTCAAACTTGAACTACAATACCAAAGGTAGAACCTACTAAAAACACTCCCACTAGACGAAGCTGTTGATCTGTTTAACATTACCTTCCTAAAAGTTTTAAACACCTATATCCATCCTCACACAAGTAAACTAAGAATTGAAATAGCCCCCTGGATCACCAGTACCACCAGGACCATGATAACTCAAAAAAAATAGAGCCTGACATCACTGGAGAGCCACTAAAACCATAGCAACCAAACAACAATTCCAAAAACTCAGAAATAAAACAAAAACAAAATCCTACTAGACAAAAATAATTTTCTCAATTTGCAAAATAGACACCAAAACAACTCCCAAAACTCTGGGCAGGACTAAATAAATTACTCCACCCTGGCAAACCCATATTACCCCAACACCAACCACTGTAAAGGATAGCATTGACATTCCGGAAGCCTTTAATAGATTTTTCATAGAAACCATTTCAAAACTAGTTCATCAACAACTCACAACATCTACTACTAGCAACCCCAAGCTTGCTAGCAGTATCAACACCACCTTCCAATTCAAATATATTCCCACAGATTATGTAAAAAAAACTATTAGGTAAACTCAACCCAACTACCCTAGCTGCTGACAATATTCCTGCCAAATACCTCTAAATGGCTGCTAATGAGATAGCTTATCCAATATCAATTCTCCTAAACAGATCAATAACAAAAAGCAAAATTCTAACAATCTGGAAGACAACATATATCACCCCACTACATAAAGGTGGTGCCTGCACAGTCCTTACCAACTATCGCCCTATTGCCATATTATCCCCACTAGCTAAAATATTAGAAAAATGTATTCATCAGCAACTTATGCAATACCTACTTAAAAAAAACAACTTCTCACTCCTATCCAACATGGATTTAGACCAGCACATAGTACAATAACTGCCATCCTCTCATTCACTAACCTAGTCAACCAGAACTGGAATTTAGGCAAAATAACATCAGCCATATTTTTAGACCTATCAAAAACCTTTGACATGGTAAACCATCCCAAACTGTTTTAGTCCCTCTCAGACCTTGGACTATCTACTCACTCACTAGCCTGGTTTCAGAATTACCTACTAGGTACACAGCAAGCAGTTGGGTGGGATAACAAACTATCCACACTGCTTCCTATTATAACTGGAGTCCCACAAGGGTCAGTTTTAGGCTTCCTATTATTTTCGATCTTCATTAATGATCTCAACAGTATCACTCAAGATGCAACTGTCATATAATATGCTGACGACTTAACACTAGTTTGCTCAGCCAGCAACCCTTTCACACTCCTTTCCATTACCCAACAAGTCTTCAAAATCCCTGAAGCTTGGTTTCTCAGTAAAAATCTGTTACTGAACCCCAAAAAGACCAAATTATTAATTTTCAAACCAAATAAATCCAACTTAGACACAGATACTTTCAGTATTACGTCTAGTGATGGTACCATTATCTCCGCAGACTCCCACACAAAACTACTAGGAGTCACCATTGACAACAAACTGAAGTTTGACCTTCACATAAATCAAACTATCAAAAATATACACAAAAAACTAGGCAGTTTGTACAAAAATAAAGCATACCTAAATCAACAGACTAAAATTACCATGGCTCAAACTCTGCTCCTATCCACACTTCTATGTGCTGCTCCCATCTTCACCAACCTATCCAAAACAGAAATTACAAAACTAGACACGTTACAATTAAATTGCCAGATTTGCCACAAATGTTCCCTACCATTCCCATCACTGCTACTCACTACATCGACTAAATTGGCTTGAACTTCCAAATCTCATTACCTTCCATCAACTAGTCTTCGCTCAAAAATTTCTGCTATATCCTGAAAAAATACCAGCACTATCTGATTTGCTTAAAATACATGAAAACTCCAGACAACTACACTCTAGTGCCAAAACCTTAATCTAGATAACCAAATCCAACAACTCAGCAGGGGATTCCTTATTTCCTAACTACATAGGTAAAATCTGGAACTCACTGCCCCCTGCTATTACCTCAGCAAACTCTATAATTAAGGTTAAACAACTACTAAAGGAACACCAATTTATCAAAAGACAATGCCCATGCCTTCCCCCAGGTTGACCTTCTATGCCTGCTTCCTTCCTCAGGACATTCTCCATTAACCTCCTCATAGTAACTTACTTCATCTACTTGTAATCTTACTGTGCTAACCTCATCAACTAGCAGTCCTACAATACTCTGAATAACTCTATGCTACTCTTTGTATTCCTCATTTCTTTCAAACACCACCATACTCAAACACAATATTGCAGATTCGTGCATATTCCTCGGTAAATTATGCATACTCCCATTTACGTCACTACTGGTCAAGTAGAAATTACTGGGCATACAACTAACGTGTCCTTCTACTACAATTTACAAGCTAAGATTTTTTTTGTCTCTGTAATTCTAAAATCTTATGTTTTGTATTTGTTCTCTTTATCTGTGAAATGACTCTGTATGTGTTACACGGCTTGGTATATTAACAAAATATGGAGCTTTTCTCCCCGGGCCTCCTCTGAAAATGGACATGTATCCAGTCGGATTCTCCCAGTCAACAAATATAAAATAAAATAAAAATAAATGATAATAATTCTAACTAGATTCATTTTCAAGAGCGTCAATAATTTGCAACTCACAACTATATAAAAACATTTCCAGCTCTTTTCTTAACAGTGGATTAAACGTGCTGGGTTTTCAAAAACTTTCTTTTTGTGTTTCAGTAGTTGTAAAAAAGAACTTAAAATTTAACTGTCTTACATAGTCTCTGATGCTAAGTACTTCCATTTAGTCTGCCCTTCTAGCAGGCACAGAATTCCACCCTTTACTTAAGATACAGCATTCTTAATGAGAGAGTTCATAACTACATAAATTAACTATTTTAAATAAAAAGGTACCTATGTTTTCCATCCGTTGTTACTCTTCTTCCATTTTTTTTGACTGCCTTCCATTACACATATATCCCTTATTTGAAGAAGAAGCAGTTACTTGAGCCCATGTCTTGTTTCTGCCTATGTTTTGCTGATAAACACACACAGGCTGAGTGGAAGATTGTCTTACTGCTATTTCTTGTACATCCCTACTGTTTTCTCCACTTCTCCAACTCGTTTTCGTCATCATCATGCTTTTCTTTTTATTTTGATGTTTTTGGACTTCAGAAACACATGGGGGAGTTTTCTCTTGATTCTGTTGTTTGTTCAACAAGTACTCCCATCTCCTAAGTTCATTTACTTCAAAGCTGCCAATATCCACGCCAGGTTCTTCCTCCCTGACCTCAACGTTATTCTAAAGGAAGAGGCTGTATGCAAAAGCCACACCTCCTTCATAGTCAGCACAATCTCTCTCATACTTTTAATTTTTCTTTTACACAGAACTTCATTTAGTTTAATTAAACGATCTTGTATGGCACACATCTTAGGTTAAAAAATTGTCAAATGAAGTAGCCTGCTTAAGTTTGTTGAAATCAGAGCGATTTTTTTTTTATTCAAAATAGTCATATTATTTCTATTTAAAGAGACAAGAAGCTTCATATATTGAAAACCAGTTTTCTGATTAATTTCTAACCATTTGTCTATGAACTCTTTTGTATACTCATTTCCAGCAGGTAATTTTGTTACCCTAAGACCCTTTGGTACCATCTGAGTTGTTAAGACTGTTTTCAAAATAAATATTGTCTCATTGGAGACATTTTAGCTTGCTTAAGTCTCTTTCTAAGTGCAAAAAAGCAGCAGTTAGATTTATATTACAAATGGGTTCATATTATATGATCGAACGCTAGAAATAGCAAATGATCTATTATAGAACTCAGATACATGAAACCGCAAAATGTCGAAGGAATGGATCAGTGAATTTTTTCCCAGGGAAAAAATTTGCTAGTCCAAAAAAAACCATTTTTTTACAGGCAACATAAAGTGGGGGTTTCGCCCTCCACCCCCCCCCCACCTTAAATATACCAACTCCGAGATCGCACCACAGTGAAGAAAACAGCAAAGTCTGGGGAATGGCCCAGCAAATTTTATCCACTCCTTTGAAATGCTGTGGTTTCGTGCATTTGGGTTTGACAAATGAGAGATCGCTATTTCTAGCGTTTGCTCATGTAATACAAACGCATTATGAACCTAATTTCTGCTGTTTTCTTTATTCTGAAATGGGGTCATGGTGGTGCCAGACAGCATAAGAGTACTTCATCACTCCTGTTGTTCCCAGCACACATAGCATTTTGTCTAACAAAAGATGTACTTGCTGTCCCTTCTTGATTTGAAATGAAGGAACCATTTGGAGTGTCATTTAAAACACATCCAGCAGGAAATGACATAAAGCCAGATCCAGTAGCAATAGCATGATTTTCCATTTTACTGAACTCAAATCCAAAGTAGTTGCAAAACAGTAAGCTAAAGCTGGTTTAGACTAACATCCAAAACCAATAACAAAACAAAAAGGAAAATCAGGTTGCTTTAATAAAATCCAAGACAAATCCATGATAAATAACTCCTGTAAGCGCTTTAATCTGTAATAAGACTTCTTCAGACTGGAAGTTAACATTCAATACCACACATTTAAACACTTTTTTTTTAAATCACATGACTATATAATTAGTGTTTTAACCCTTTATGTTTCAGGTACATAATAAACTCTTCTCTATTGTTCAAACCAGGGGGTAGCAAACATTAAGTCTAACCTACCAACTATATTCCAAACATCCCAAGTCATCTTCTGGATTTAATGAATTTTCAGCATTATCCAAAAAGAAGGAACCGTACCTTCGTTGAAGGTTGTGCATCAGAGCTGGCAACTCAGCATGTAAAAAATCTACTGACAATCATTAGCAGACCGGAGTTCCGCTGTGGCGACCTCTAACCGGGAAAAGACAAAAGACACAACAACAACATCCAAAAAGAAGGAACTCAGTGATGAACTGCACAGTATTAAACAGCAAAAACAAGAACCAAAAGGAATTGTGCAGAAACACGGAGACACCAGCAGATAAAACAATGATATTTGATTATATTATTGTAAGCGCTTTCACACCCTTTGGTGCTTCATCAGACAATGTTATCCTTAAAAAAAACAGATTAAATAGATCCATACAAATTCAAACAGACCAACAGAAATTCATATGTCATTAATAGTTCATACAAATGTAAAGAGATACATAATAAAATGAATACAAAACATTAAATAGCATTGAATCAATAAAACATTTAAAATCACTTATTGAGCAGCTTACATCCCTTTAATGCTGGTTTAATAGAAACAGTATCATTAAGACCAGAGCCTAAATGTGCTCTAAGTCTAAAAATCCATTTCATTTCTGCTGTGTCAGTGAAGGCATAAATATCTCCCAACCTAATATTACTATATATCACTTGTAATACTTGAAATGAAAATGAATGTGTTGCACCTTCAGTCACCGTATGTTTAGCTAAAGCACTATACAATAATTCTTTCCTTGTACAGTAAATGTGATCCCTTATACGCTCAAGAAGCCGTCTATTGGATTTTCCTACATAGAAGTTTGCACACATAGTGCATTGAGCCAGGTATATCACATTTTTAGTTTTACAATCAGCCTGCATTTTAAACTGCCAGGTCCGTTTGGTGTCAGGATGTAAAAATTGTCCTTCCTCATTAATAAACTGACAATAGTTACAACTATTGCATCTGTCATGCCTCTAAATGAGGACTGTTGAACATTCCTCTTGTTGGATAACATAAAAGTTGTTTGAGTGTGTTCTTATTTTTGTATACCACTCTTAGACGCATACCAACTATTTCTACAATACCCTGATTCATGTGCAAAATATGCCAATTCTTTTATAAAACATTTCTGATGAACTTAACATCAGAACTGTATGATAAAATCAAAGGCACCCCTTGTGGATTCTTATGATTAGACCTAGTAATAGTATTAGTTTGAGAAAAATAAGGTTTGGCTCTACCACCCCTTCTTTTCATGGTGGTACTTATAGCTTTGGATACAGCCATCTGTTCATAACCTCTACTTATAAACTCTGACTTAAGAGTTTCTAAATTCTCTTGTAATGTGTCATTGTTAACTGTTAATCTGGCTACCCTTAAGGTTTGTCCATGTACTACGCTAGAAAAAACATGTTGAGGATGCATACTTGTCCTATGTAGAAAAGAAGGACAATAACATTCCTTACGATACAATTCTGTGGTAAAAACACCTTCACTGTTTACAGAAATCATAACATCAATAAATTCTATGTTCGTATTGGAGATCTTATATGTAAATCGCAGAAAATTACTACTTTTGTTCAGATGCCTTATAAAATTCAAAAGGGAAGTCTCACTGCTTCCCCATACAAAAAATACATCATCCACAAAACATCTGCAAAAAATAAGATCTAAACCCATAAATTCTCTGATATTATTATATTCCCATTCTGCTATAACCAGATTTGCATAACTATTGGCACAACTGGTTCCCATCGCTACACCCTTCTGCTGCCAATAATATACTCCTTCAAACACGAACACATTGTTATCTAGAATGAATTCTAGCAGATAACATAATAAGTCTATGTGTTTCTCATCAAAAACACCATCCCTAATCAAGTATTTTTTAATCATGCTGATGCCTTCAGCATTGGGAATACAAGTGAAAGGAGGCTCAACATCCAAAGACACCAAGATATGTATGTATGACTGTATCCAAAGCTATAAGTACCACCATGAAAAGAAGGGGTGATAGAGCCAAACCTTATTTTTCCTCAAACTAATACTATTACTAGGACTAATCGTACGAATCCACAAGAGGTGCCTTTGATTTTATCATACAGTTCTCATGTTAAGTACATCAGAAATGTTTTATATAAGAATTGGCATATTTTGCACACAGATCAGGATATTGCAGAAATAGTTGGTATGCCTCCGAGAGTGGTATACAAAAACAAGAACACACCCAAACAACTTTTATGTTATCCTAACAAGAGGAATGTTCAACAGTCCTCGTTTAGAGGCATGACATGATGCAATAGTTGTAACTTTTGTCAGTTTATTAATGAGGAAGGACAATTTTTTCATCCTGACACCAAACGGACCTGGCAGTTTAAAGTGCAGGCTGATTGTAATACTAAACATGTGATATACCTGGCTCAATGCACTATGTGTGCAAAATTCTGTGTAGGAAAAACTAATAGCAGGCTTCGTGAGCGTATAAGGGATCACATTTACTGTACAAGGAAAGAATTATTGCATAGCGCTTTAGCTAAACATACGGTGACTGAAGGTTCAACACATCATTTTCATTTCAAGTATTACAAGTGATATATAGTAATATTAGGTTGGGAGATATTTATGCCTTCACTGAATTTTTAGACTTGGAGCACATTTAGGCTCTGGTCTTAACAATACTGTTTCTATTAAACCAGCATTAAAGGGACGTAAGCTGCTCAAGAAGTGATTTTACATGTTTTATTGATTCAATGCTATTTAATGTTTTGTATTCATTTTATTATGTATGTCTTTAAATTTGTATGAACTATTAATGACATATGAATGTCTATTGGTCTGTTTGAATTTGTATGGATCTATTTAATCTGTTTTTTTAAGTATAACATTGTCTGATGAAGCACCGAAGGGTGTGAAAGTGCTTGCAATAATATAATAAAATATTGTTTTATCTGCTGGTGTCTCCATGTTTCTGCACAATTCCTTTTGGTTCTTGTTTTTGCTGAATTTTCGATATCGTTCAGGGCATCCATCGTTCAGGGCATCCCCTACAAGGAATGTGAAATTAACTTTACATGACCCATGTTTATAGTGCTTCCCCAGGGCATTCCTTTCATCTCCAATAGAAACTGCATATTTATGATCATAAATTATTTTGTACAATTCTCTTGTAGTTCTCCCTACATAAAAAGATTTACATTCTAAGCAAAAAGTGACATAAATTACATACTTGGATTTACATGTAAAAACGCGATTGACAGTTATTTTCTCATTATTTAAAGTGCATTATTTTTTCTCTGTAAATAAATAGTTGCACATATTACAATCATAGCAGAGATTAAAGAGAATTGGCGTTCTACATTTATGGATAAAGGAATGCCTACAGATAAATAAGATACATTCTACACTGATCACTTACATTACTGTGACCATGAAACAGTGGCAAACCACTTTGCAATTAAACCATGACAAAGGACAAATTATTATCCCAGGGATAAAAATTCAAAGGGGGGGGGGTATTCCAGTGTTATTCTTTATCACTACTGTTGTTTTGTCTTGATCTTAGCTCGCTAAGCAGTTTAATTAGCAGATTAGGTCTTGGTTATAATTTGGCTCTCAGAAAACAAATGTAAAGATTTCTCCTCTACTTTTTGTGGATGACTTAAATGATATAGTTTATCAAATGAGGAATTGAAAACACAACAGCAAGTGGTTAAAACTTTCTCAGGTTGTATAAGAATGACATCTGGTCTTGATAAATGTACAAAAACAATGTTTAAAGCAGGAATGTTACAGTGCCAAGAAAATATCAGTCTAGGACAGGAATGTGATATAAAGAAACTTGAGTAGGACATGAATGCAATATAAAGAAACTTGAGTAGGACAGGAATGCAATATAAAGAAACTTGAGTAGGACAGGAATGCAATATAAAGAAACTTGAGTAGGACAGAGTGTATAAATATTTGGGAACTGATGAAGCAACAAAACATGAATAAATGTGAATAAAACTCAGTAAGGAATACTTCAGAAGACTAAAACTAATATAGAAAACAGCCTTGACATCTAGGAATAAAGTCTAAACTATAAACCAATTTTATCTTCCTGATTTAACTTACAGTTTTGGTGCGATTGACTGACTCCAAAAGGCAATGAATCAGTTGGACAGAAAAACAAGAGAAATGCTTCATGCTTATCAAATGATATTTAAAATTTTGCGAATACCAAGATTATATATCACTTTCTGTCTGAAGGATGTGTGGGCCTCTGTTGACCTCTTCAGATACAAATATAGTGAAAGTTTTAAAACATGGAAAACAAGTCTAAGATGACATCTGTGCTTAGTTTAGTAGAAACATTCAGCTGGTAAGTGGGAATGGAAATCAAACCAGAAGTAGACACAAAACAGATAGCACAGGAATGTGTCAAATAAAAAAGAAAAAGAAAGAATATAAGAAGGAACATATGAGAAAGAAAAGATTGTGGAAAAGCCATAAATAGAGTGACAAGTATAGAGATCTCTGGAACAATCTCATGCTGATCAGGATTTTGACACAGGAGTGATAAAAGAGAAGTGAGTTGAAGCCAAAGGATGAAAGGTTGATAATGGTAACTCAGTATAGCGGCCTATGTATACATTGGTTTACAAGCCAATTGAACACATGGGAGAAACAGGGAAATGTAGTTTCTGTAAAAAAGAATTGGAAACAGTCACATACCTTGTTGCTGGGTGTGATACACTCATGGCAGAGAGCCTGTACACTGAAAGGCACAATTATGTGGCAAGATTGTTGCATTGGGGATTGTGCAAACATTAGAATGTAGAAGTAGCTGAGAAGGACTGGAAACATGAACCACAAAGGATTATAGAAAATGATGAAGTGTACATCAAGTGGGATCACCCATTACCAACAATTCAAAAAATAGATGTAAGAAAACCAAAAGCAACCATAATGACTCAGTAGTTCCACTTGAGAAATGGGTTCCTATTAGATGAACGAACTATCAAAATGTCGAGTACAACATTCTTGACACACTTTGATCGATCATTCATTTAATCAAATACTGAAAAAGATGAAAACCGGAGTTCCGAAATGTTTTAGTTGGCCATGGTGATGAGTGTAGCTTGTGATGTAAGGACACTACACTGTCTGGAATGGCTAGGTAAGTGAATTCTGTACTTGTGTGGGTATGTTGCGATTACCAGGTAATTGCCCTTTTCCCAATGTAGAGCGATCTTAGAGTTGGTATATATAGTTAGGAGGGGGCTGTGGGGGGCACAGTCCCCCCACATTGGGGGGGGGGGTGGAGGGGGCAAAGCCCCCCACTTTCTTTTAAAAGTAGAAGAGTGTGTTTAGGTTTGAAAGTTGTTGAATGATGTGAGAATGTATGGGTTTATATGTATTAGTTGCATTTGTGTGTGTATTGCATGTTAGTGTAGGGAAGCTGTGGGGCAAACAAAACTTTTCGGAACTCCGGTTTTCGTTATTTTAAGGGTTCGAATGGATGAACGTTCGATCAAAGTGTGTCGAGCATGTTGTATTCGACATTTTGATAGTTTGTGCATCGATTAGATGAACGTTCGATCAAAGTGTGTCGAGCATGATGTATTCGACATTTTGATAGTTCGTGCATCTAATATAGACCCTTGAGAAATATTGTAGCCACTTGCAAATTGACACACATTTATGATTCACATGTCCTGCAATGTAGTACTGTACTGTGGTCTGTTTTCAAAGACATGCCATACACATGAGCACAGAAATTAGATGTCTTGTGCTATATATTTTGTATATGGCTGGCACTGGTATATATGGTGTACTATACTGAGCAGAGGCAGTAACTGACAGAAACTGGTGCAGTCTGGCTTCATTTGCATAATCTTTGCAGTAATTGCCTTCTGCTGCTGCTGTGCAATGTAATGTGCCTTCGCCATCTTGAGGAGCACTGCTTACAACTATACAACAAAGATGTAGAGACAATTAAGTAAAAGTTGATCTTGAGACTAAGATGGCCACCATCCTATAGACACTGCGGTTTCTAAGCTCTCTCAAAGCTAATACTAATCTCTAACTTCTAAGGTAGAGAAATATTTTTTTTTCAGCTCAAAATTACCAACCTGATAATTTTCTCTATGCATACAAGCTATTCAACTACTTGAGATTGGAAGTAGTACTTGGAAAATAAGCAGATTACCTCAGATCCTGCGGGCTCATCAGTACATGTGCTCTGCATGCTTTCTGTCATGTGCTTGCTACTGCTACATTCTTCAGCCTAAAACAACACAAAGAAGACAAAAATGCTGACTGATGCTGACTCTATAGATACACAAACTTCTAAAATTAAATTTTCACTTATTGCTTCTCCAGAAAAAGACATTTTACCCAAAAGACTCAAAACGGGTAAGCAGCAAGATTCTAATAAAATGCTCAGTAAGAACAAAACTGAACTTTCAGTCCTAGAGGAACTTAAAATAGCACTACAGCCTTTGCAACTAGCTGTCCAAAACTTTTCAGACCAGTTAAAAACCTTCGGGGAATCCATCAACCAAATTATGGCAAGGGTTGAAAAAACAGAAGCTAAAGCACTGGACAATGAAATCAAAATTGAATCACTACAGAAAGAATCTTCTTCAAATGCAAAATACATACAGAACTACAGTAAAAAATGCTGGACCTGAAACCAAGATCTAGACGTAACAACATTATCTTAAGGGGTTTGCCGGAAAACGTGGATCAGTCTAGCTTGTTGAATACAATTTTCAACATTTTTGCCATACTGTTAGATAACACAGCTGAAGCTAGACAAATAGTCATTAAGAGAGCCCACAGAGCTTTTTGGCCCATTTAGATTCTACCAGACCACGACTAGTCTATGTCAAACTTCTTAATTACCAAGGTGTTAGCAAAATACTTGCTTTGGGAAAAAAAAAAGAAATCAGTTACCTGGAATGGAGCTAAAATGTTTTTTAATCAAGACTTGCCACTACAAATTAAACAAGAAAGGCAGAAACTATCCCCCTTCTGTGCCTACCTGATACAGAATCAAGTCAAGTTTCAGATGAAATATCCTCATATCCTTTCTTTTCAATACTAAGGCTCCAAATATACAGTTTCTAGTGCAAAAGAATCTAAGTCAACCTTTCTCAATGTATTTAAAACTGTTCCTGAAGCCAATACACTAAAATGCAGAATTTAATTACTGCTTGTTATTTACATATTTCAGAAACATGAATCACTCCATTCTGACTTTATAATCAGTGATTTTAATGCTTAAATAGTCATTCTAACACTTACCATGACAAAACAGCAGCTTTATGGACGTCCAAAGCGCTTCTTTCCATGTGGGAACTGCTGATCTGCTCCATACCATGATCTCTGTGATTCTATAGCTCTGGGTAACACTTAGGTTCAACTCTGACCTCCTAACCCAGTCTGCAACACTATCTTAAAGGGCTACAGCCTTAAAAATGTTGTTTACAGAATGAAACTTAAAATGATAATTTTTTTTTTGCTTCTGTCTCATTTCTAAGTAATGAATCACCCTCAAATGAGATTTTAGTGAGGAAATCTCAAGAATAATTGATTCTGTTTTTTTTCCCAGGATCCTTGGACTATCGCTGTTGTTTTACTTGCTCTAGAATCAATACTTCTTCTTCTTCCTTTGGCTGTTTCCCAGTTAGGGGTCGCCACAGCGGAACACCTGTCTGCTCATGATTGGCAGTGGAGTTTTTACAGTGTCGAGTTGCCAGCCCGGCACCCAACCTTCCACAGAAGGCACACACACACACACACTCACACCTAGGGCCAATTTAGAGTGTCCAATCCACCTACAGCATGTCTTCAGGATGTGGGAGGAAACCGGAGTACCCGGAGAAAACCCACGCAACCACAAGGAGGACATGCAGACTCCGCACAGAAGGTACCCCAGCCGAGGATTGAACTGGAGAACCTCTTGCTGTGAGGCAACAACACTAACCGCTGCACCACCGTGGCCGCCTAATACTGTTGATGCTTATACACAGGACTTCATACCTACTCTGTATACAACCCTACAGCTAAGTACATACCATGTGGTCTGTTGCTAGTTTTCTGTAGCCCTTACAGGCTACATCCAGGATGTTAAGTTATACTGTTATATTATATTTAACATGGCTTAATCCTCTCAGTTTTTGTACATATCCTTATACTACTGTCACAACTGATTTCACTTATGTTGAACTAGTCACTTCTCATACCTTTACTCTCAAGGCAGTCCATGGTTAAATGCACTGCCTTTCCTACAAATACATGGCTTTTGTATTATTATATGTTTATCAGCAGCTCTCAACCTTGATACATTATCATGGGCAAGACATACTCACAGCCCTTAACATAGTCATATCATAGTGCCTTCATACTGTAAGAAGATGCTAAACACAGATATAATATAACTATCATATTAAAATGATATGTTTCCTTCATGCTTTTTGGGCCTGACCCATGAATATGTTGCAGAACAATCATACAGTCTATGTTCATGAAGGCTCACCCACTTACACTAAAAGACAGTAATACTGACCTATAACAGTTCCTCTCTAAATGAACTGGTTCACTACAAAAAGTATACCTGTTGTCATTACCTACCGTATGTTTTCTGCTTGATGCTATTAACTTGGTTTCTATAGTATAATTAGTATTAACTGGAAATTTGAACTGGATAGATGGTAAATGTGTAATTTCTCTGGTATATATTTGAAATGTTTACAGTGTTTCTTTGCATGATCTGCCAGGTACTGACAGTTGTGAAATGTTAACAAATATACCTATTTCTTAGTTTAATTTCAAAACATTATGGTTATATTATACTGTTTATCTTGTTTATACATGGAGAAGTGTTTCCATGAAATGGAACAGAAGACTACTCAAACTACTTTCACACAGTTCAACATGGGGCATGACATCTTTTGTACTATATTTAAATATCCAATTACACCTTATGTGAGACCCACCATAATCACGTCCAGTCCCTACCCTCTACCTTACCCCAACTAACACACTAAGAGCTAGAGATTTGCAGTTGAATTGTTAGGAAGTTATGCTATCTATACTCTGTAAGTATTATTTTTTAACTTTGGGATTACATACTATTAGAAATATAATGCTTAGAGACTGCATGTTCACTAACCATCTCAATATTTTTAAAGTTAGATTTCTATCACTTACATTCCCTATCTCTTCAGGGCTATGTAGGTTTGTGATTAGGCACAAGATAATTGCACAAGGAGACTTATGCCTATGTCCCCACAAATTAAGGTACCTACTGTCATATTTCCCCCCTTTCTCCTTATCAATGTAACCAAAAATAATCCAGCTCCATGTAGATAATCAATTCACGGAATATTAAGGGGATTCAGATAGAAAAGAAAAGAAAATTATTTTTTCACTTGGTCTGTAAATCTAAAGCCAACTTAACTCTAGTGCAGGAAACACATTTATTACCAGAACAATGGAATTCTGCACTCAAGAAAAAATGGATTAAGTCTATCATAGCCTCTGGCAAGAATATGAATAGCTCAGGGGTAGCTATCATAGTGAAATAGAACTTCCCCCAGGAAATCAAAAGCTATGACATAGATACTGAAGGCAGATGGTGTTACATAACATTCTGCTGTCCATACTTAGACAAACCTATCCTTTTACTAATCTTATACACACCTTGCACCAAACAACATGAATTTATCATGACTATTTACAAAATCCTCCCCTCCTTCCCTAACCATTACTATATTCTAGGTGGAGACTGGAATGCTATTCAAGATCCACTAACTGACAGAACCAACACTAAAACCAAGCATAACAACCATGCTTCTTTAGCCATAATGGAACTCAAGAATGACTTCTATTTATTTGATCCCTGTACCTCTCAGTCCTAGAATACCCCCGATAATAAATTCACTTTTTACTCACACTGCCACAAGATGTGGTCCAGGCTGATTTTTTCCTTGTCTCTAATATCCTCCTCAATTCTAACATTATGTTTCATACTGAACCCCAGTTCTTGTCAGACTACTCTAAGATTACTCAAAATATTGGCTGGTCCAAAGACCCATCTATTAAAAATAGAGTCCACAGCTGGGCACTTAATCCTAACTTATTAAACAACAAAGAGATTTTACAGGAAGTTGAGGGGTACCCTCGACCAAGCTCTGACCTCTGTCAAACACAACCAACTACCCTTTGACATTTATTGGGCCTCCATTAACATTAAATCCATGATCAGAGACACTCGTATCAATAAAGCATCTTATTATAAAAAGGTACCTCTCCCAAGAATCATCTATCAAAAATAAAATTAATAAGCTTGAGACCCAACTTCAATCAACTTTCAGTCCTATATCTGAAAAACAATTAATCCATCTACAGAAAAAGCTTTTGGGCCTCAACAATAAAAACTTATCTTTCCATGAATAAGGACTTGGATTGGTCCCACTTGCCCACAAAATTCTTTGCTAGATTAATCAACCAAAACAAACTCTCCCTAAGTATGATGGAAATAATCTACCAAGGTAAGAGCTACCATAAAAAACAAGATATAATTGACATTTTTGAACAAGTCTGTAGAGGTTCATATAGTTTCCCTGACCTTCATTCAATAAAACCAGATATAGAAACGTTCTTGAACCAACTAGCATTCCCTAAACTTCGCCCTGAATAACAAACCACCCTATCATCTCCCATTACCCAACAAGAAGTTGTCATGGCTATCAACAAGCTTAAGCCCAATAACGCCCCAAACCTGGATGGCTTTACCGCAGAATTCTACAAAGCTTTTAGTAAAAAAATATCTATTTTCCTTCTCCACCTATTTACCTACATTACTCATAATGGAATAAAAGATTTACACTTAAATGCCTCCAAAATGGTTTTCATCCCTAAATCCAACTTGGATCCTAAAAACCCTTGGATATATAGACCCATTGCTCTTATTAATCTTGACATGAAGATCTACACTTCCATCCTAGCTAACAGAATTAAACCTATTCTCTTCTACAATTATCTCCACTGAACAATCAGGGTTCACTCATAATAGACAAACCTTTGACCACACTCTTCTCCTTGATGCCCTCTTAACCATTTACCACTAATTATAGCCCTATATATACTTTGGCTATCAATGCCTCGAAAGCCTTTGACAGACTGAATGTAGAATTCCTTCTATCTATTAGGTTCAACTTTCCCCTAGCTTTCATACAATTCATTAAAAATCTATACTCCTATGCCCACACTATCTTACAAATCAACAACAACCTTTCTTCTAGAACTGACATTAAAAATGGATGTAGACATGGGTGTCCAATATCGCCCTACCTATTTAACATCTATACTAAACCTCTTTTTTTGTTAATCACCCAAAAAAACTTTTCATCGTATTCCCACCCTCTTCATTACTAAAATTCCATTTTCAGCCTTTGCTGATGACCTAAATCTTTATTTCTCCCTCCCCAACTCTGACCTTCCAAAAATGCTAGACTCCATAGATAAATACTTGAAATTCTCCAACTATAAACTACACTTAGAGACATCAACCATTTTTCCCCTGAACCTTTTTTGCCGACTATCTAGCTGCCTCCGTCTCGAATCAAAATTAATGATTCTCTACAATATCTCAGTATTTCCTTTCACCAAGACCCCAACTAAAGCTATTTAATAATATCTTCAAACTATGATCTAACATCCAACAAGATTTGAACAGATGGGCAAAACTACACCTCCCACTTCTTGCTAAAGCTGCTATAGTCAGAATGAACATTCTACCTCATCTACTTTATGTTTTCAATGCATCTAACATAATAATTCACAACAATTTTTTTTTTAAACTCTCCTCACATCTTTCTCCAAATTCCTATGGTCCCTCAAATCAATTATAATTAGCTATAATAGACTAACTCTCCCAAAAGACAAGGGTGGTTTAAATCTACCTCACTTCAAACTTTATTACAATATTATCAATGGTATCAAGATAGTAACAATATCTGATTATGCTCCCAATTCATCTACCTGGTCTCCTGCATGGGTAAAATTATACTATAACTATATCAACACATTCAGCTTTAACCCCAAAGCTCTCCCCTTTCTGAATACAGAAAACCTTAAAAACTTCAAATTACTATCAACCATTAAGCATAAAATAACTATTCTTCAGAAGATTTTAAAATCTCTAAAACTGTACATTGCTTTTAATACCCTGCAACCATTCCACCTCAACTCCAACTTTAGATTGAACAACAAAATGATCAACTTGGATAAATACCCCCTTATCAGAGAGTTAACTGTAGCAGATCTCTTTCCTCTCAGAAATGATTCATTATCTGAAATAAGACTACATATGTCTCTACCCAAAAGTTATATAATAATTTTGAGACAAATCCTTGAATTCTGTCTTAATACCTTGGAAGATACCTCTTTAAATCTAAATGATATTAAAGCCTGCAAATCCATATAGAACACCCTCCTACTTAAAAAAAAAATATTTCTAATTCAAACAAACATATTCTTTCTAGCCGAACCCAAAATGATCAAATGTTTTCAAACTACTGGAAAGACCAAGATCCCTCCACTACCTCTAACCAAATCTCTATTGGAAAGACCAAGATCCATCCATTACCTCTAACCAAATCTCCTAAGCTATTCAAGTCTCCTTGAAAATTAATACCCTTAAAAAACTTATTTATACCCAACTTATGATCTTAAATAATGCATACCTCACCCCTGCCATACTTTCTAAAATATATCCCTCCTCCTCTCCCCTCTGTCCTCACTGAACCAATCACAATGCTGATCTGCTCCATATTTTTTGGAACTGCAAATGCTCTTATAGACTCTGGTGCTCTATTAGGGTACAACTGGAAAAAAGGGATATGAAAAAATGACTTTGTCCTGGAAATTTGCGATATTGCATATCCCCTCTACAGGATTATCCAAACGTCAGACTCATATTTTAATAACACTTTTCCCTTGTCAGACTTTATATCACCCTTAACAGCAAGGATAGATCTCTACTCACTTGGAATGGATTTAAACAACTTGCTACCAAACACTTACTTGCCCACATATATCTAAAAGACACCCAAAGACTTAGTACACCGTTTACTGAATATTGTGATTCTTTATTTGATATCCTTCTAGCTTAATCTCTGTTAGCTTATCTATTTTGTTGGACATAAGGTGTATCTGTAAATAGTTATTTGTTGTATATAAGTCTATATTAATTTCATAGTTTTGGTTGTGCATTGACTGTTACCATTTTGTATTGCATTATTAAAAATTGCTAATAAAAATATTTAAAAAAAGAAAATTAATTAAAAACTCAACTCTGTAGATGTGTAACCCTGCAGTGTTAAGAAAAGGGTCCTGCCAAGTAAAGTACCTCATGAATGACTGCAGACTCTCTGATGGATATAAGAGACATAATGATGCACATGTCTTGTTGCATGTAAAACAGAGATACTATGACATTTGAAAGGCACATTAGTATGTTGCTGTTGTGGAATAAACAATCCATGAATATAGTGTACTACAGGGAGTACATGATAACCTGTGTGGGGGTGTAATGAATGCAGCTGTGTAACAGTAATCTATGTCCATACTGGGGAGGAGGCAGTCCATGTTCATAATCATATACTTGCCAAACCATAGCATATTTGCACACTGAATGTCATGCTTTATGTTTAGATGTACAGGTACTGGCATGGCCATTCAAGAAAGGTTACAACTAGAAAACTTCAGTAAGTGGGATAATAAACTGTTAACTATAGGCACTAAGCAACCATGACATGCATCTTCTTGGCAAAGGAACTGCAGACAAGTAGTACTGAAATCAGATATGGCACAAACAGATACAGGATGGCCGTGCAAGAGGAGCAATGGCAGGTTACTGATATGATACTCTATGCAAAGAAAAAAGACCAGGACATCGTCAGAAGCCAGGTCCATTACAGGATGGTGAAACTCATTTGCAAGGAGGACAGCCAGCCACATGCCGATAACAAAAGCAGCAAGTTAACAGTGTCCACTATAGTAGACTATAACACATACTACTCTACATGACTGAAGAGCGGAACTAAGTGCCACTGGCCTACCTGTCCTTCCAGACACATCTGGTCTGTAAATACAAGCACTTTGCACAAGTTATATCCCCAACACATTTTACTGCCTCAGTGTTTACAAGTTTGCAGGCCACAGGAATATATGGAGGCATATGGGTTTGGGGATCAGTGGAACTTAGGAGTTTTCATACTTTCACAAGTTCCACAGCTGGAGGGTCCAACACAACATGACAGCAAACAGATGATATCAGCATGGTACCTGTGGCTGATAATAATGGAAATGATAAAGTGGCAGGGTCACGTTACACAGTACCACTGTCTGCAGTACTACAGGAGAGGGGATACCACTACCCACTAGTACAGAAGCCACTGCAGTAGTGGTGAATAAGCATATATAACACTGGTACATGACAGATATCTTGTACCCGAGAGTTCCACATGGGTTCCACATGTGTCCCCAGTCCACAAAGCTGCTGAGATGTGCACCACATCTGAAGTAAGCATACCCACTATATTAAAGGGAGGACTGCATTGCTGCTATGACTCCAGCACCATTCCTGATAAGTACAACACTGAGAAACAAACCAACAGCTGTGTAAATCAGTGATCTAGGTATGTATAACTGCTGTGCACAGTACTGTGACATATGTATTGTGCTCAGGGGCTTCCAGGAGACAGTGTCCAACTGTACATAGACCTGGAGTACAGACAAATGGTTATAACAGTGCTGCTGAGGTCATTGGTGTCAAATGTTGCCTTCATAGATGCATTTGTGAAATGCATTGGAAATAATATCTTGTCTGCCTTTGCAGACCATGAAGTCCATGGCCATAGGAGGAGATGGATGACAGGTGGGTCAGCACAAGCCTCCATGTCTGACTATACAACTAATTGCTGAGGCTACATCAGTGTTTCTGTGAGTGAATGGCCTGCAACCCTTGATCATAAGAATCATTAGGTTGTGGCTGGCATTGCTCATCAAGTTCACCACATATGGAATGCTGTGTCAGGTTCAACTGCATGATGCTGTAGTAGTATTCTTTCCATAACATTGACTATCTTCAGACCTGATTCTGCAAGCCAATACAGAAGACACCAGAAGTGGTATATTGAATGTGTCTCTGCCTTCGTTCTTGCCCTTTGTCGCTACTGGATGTTCATCACCTGAGTCTCTACCCTACCCTACCCTACTGCTACTTTGACAGGTATCAAAGGCCTTGACTTTATGTGCTTCTGTTGTTCTTTTTCTTTACAGAATTCCATTTTGGGCAGCATGCCATGCACAAGAAATTTCTCATTGCATATGTCACAACTACACTACAGTGCACCTCCAGAATGTCCAGATGTCAGGAGCTTCTCTTCATTAGTCTGAATATCTGCTGTTTCATGTTTTAGAAGGAATGTGTTTAGGACAAATGCTGGTTGTCCAAGTGACAACAGCTTTGTCACTGAAAGCCACGTTCAGTGAATAGAAGGTGCTGCCCTTTCTTTACTGTTATGCAGCTGTGAAGTTGATATATATATAAATAAATGCATGTGGGAGGATCTCCTCTCTCAGTAACTGCTAAGTGCAGGAGGGATTAGTCTCCTGCAAAAATACTTAAAATCCTATTTTTTTTTTTTTTAGTGTTTTATACATCAGAAAATAGCAAGCGATGAATAATTCTGAATCTATTTTAGCATAAGGTTGTATTACAGGATTTCTCCTCCTTGGTCTCAGAGCTACCTAACAGTGGCCTTTCACCATGACTGTAAGGCATATGATGTATGACCTGCAATACAAAACAAACAACATAATATATGTAGCCTGCTCTCAGAAAAAATGGTACCTGTATGTATAAGCGTGTGTATCAGACATGTGATTTCACCCACCAACCAGCTGACTATTTGGAAAGTCTCCAACCAGCTGACTATTTGGGAAGTCTCCTCACAGGAAGCACTGCTGTAGGTTGGACATATGCCATATATGTGAATCATGTCAACTATCTGGATTGTGCTGAGGCACATTATATATATATATATATATATATATATATATATATATATATATATATATATATATATATATGAGCAGTCAGGACCTTGATAGCAGTACCAGTGCAAACTGTGGTGTCCAGCACCACAGCAAAATGGACAATCTTGCAGATGGCCTGCTTTGTGCCAGTTCTCTTCTCTGGAATCATGGTCAATAAGATATGCTCATGTACATGTTGTAGCATAATGGTAAGGAAATGCTTTAGTGTTCCTGAGGCTGATGCCCACACTGTCATGAAATCCCACTTATCAGTGCTCCTATGTTCTGAAAATAAATCAGTTTTGGGTAAAATCTTCCATGCCAAAGTACAAATATGGTGCTGTTAAAACATAGCTTTGTCACTCATGTTAATGACAGACCATTCCATACCTGTTTCTGCTTTATAGTGCCACTCACTCTGCTGCTAATGCATGTAAAATTCTGCTTTTGTCGATTATCTTTTGGTTGCATCGACACCTGATCAATTACTAAACTTTTGTTAGTCAACTGTCATTGAATACCCATAAAACTGTTTAAAGATCATCCAAAATGTCTTTCTACTAGTTATGTCATTTGTCATCATCATCACCAAAATCCATGTCCACCTTTTTTTCCCAATTGCCATGGGTTCACGGTGTCATATTAACTGTTATTACCTCTATTGATTCACTGTCGTCCTTCCACATTCTTTGACTGTCATGCCAGATTATCACAGGTATTCTCCAGAAAGTACATTCAAGTCTTGACTGATCACCTTTGTTTCTTCCTGCCTTATTCCAGTCTCTTCCAAATATGTTTTCTTGCAAATGCAACTGAACACTTCAGTCTGTTCTCCTTAACCATCTCTGCAAGTAGGGCTTCTTTGTCTTCAGCTCTGATGTCATGATTTCTTTTTATGCTCCCCCAACCCCCATGCACCCATAATACTCAACCCTTAAGAGTGAGAATTGTGGACAAATCTAAAAATAGTGTGGAGGGGGGCCCAAAATCAGGAAACATTTTAAAATATTGCTTTTATAAACTTAGAAAGTTGCTAGAATAGCAGGTTTTGCATTAACATGCATTTTCTAAAGGACATGACATTTGAAACTGAAATATGTGCATTATTTAGTTACTTCAGTCATCAGCAATTTGCCAGAAACCTGCAAATTTTGTGAGGAACAGACCAAATATTTGAGGCAAAAATCAATACATTCTACAAAATGTTGGAAGGGTATGCTTGCAAGGGTTCTTGCTGATCCATCAAAGGTGGTTGTAATAAATGCAATAAACTAAAATCAGTTCAATGAAACCACCTTCAATGAACATTGAAATTATTTTTATTTTTTGGGAAGGGGATGGCAAGCCCCCCCTTCACACCTCATATAAGGGGAAACCATCTGGAATTATATGCACCAACTCTAAGGTTGCACAACATTGGAGAAAAAGGTAATCTCCACTTTTGTTGAAGGTGGTTTCAGCAAACTGCTTCATTTTTTTGTGTTGTGGTGGTGTGACATGTTCCCTGCTTACACATACTACTACTATCTGTCAAAGAGAATTCTTCTCTCTTCAAGCTTCCACAGCTGCTCTGCCTTCATTACCCAAGTTTGTGTGCTATACAGAAATAGACACACTGTTGTTTTATATACCTTAGTGTTCAGTTTCTTTATTCTATTTTATTTGAATATGTTGGCCTGGGTAGAGCACTGATCTCCATGGACCTTTTTCAGACTCAGCATAGGTGCACTATCCAGTTAAGGGACTTGCTCAGAGTCTCACAGTTAGACAATAAAAGCTGAAGGAATCAAACCCTGGACCACTGGACACAGCTCGTTAGCAGCTTTTTAATCCTTTGCACCAACTGCCAGACATAAATTCTTATGTCACACACAGCCCTGAAAATTTGTGCTGGTTTACTGCAGTACCTCTGACTCTACAACTGGCCACCTTATTGAGACCGCCCTTCTCCTCAACCACACTTCCCAGACCCGTGAAGCTGTTAACCATTTGCTGTCATGCTTGCGCTCAGTTTCATTCTGTGCATCTTCTGTTTTGCATTCCAGTCCCCTTTCATTTGCTGACATTCCTCTTCAGTCCAGCTCTTTACTGATGTCATCCATCAACAGTATAAAAAAGAGTGGACTCATTGCTAAATGTAGGTTCACATCCACTCCCCCAGGAACCCCTCAGTGATTCTGAACATTGTTTTTACTTAAGCCATTGGATCCTTCTACATCTCCTGCTGTGATTCTACTAATATTTTGACAGCTTTCTTGGTATATTGTCGTATGATTTCTCCATATCTAGGAATACACTGTTGGACTCCTTTCTCATCTGCAGCTTCTTTTTTCCACTGTCTGATTCTGCAAAAAGCAGGTTGGTTGCACTGAATCCAAACTGCTCATCTTCAGTCTTACTACTGTTCTGTGTATTCACCCTCTCCAGCACTTTCATATAGTGTGTCAGGAATCAGGATTTTGAAACCTCTATATTACCCTGCACACAATCATAAATATTCATTTTGTTTTTGCCCACTAGTATTAGAGTGTTTATTCTCCAATCTTATTACTACTTTTGTCTCAGTTAATAAAAACATTTTGGTACTAATATCTTACCCGATGTGTCATCTAAATTATTGCATGCATCTGTTTCCTAATCAAATATATAACTTTTTCAATCAATATCCAGTTAGCAGATTAACTGTTGCTTTGTTTGATCTAAACAACCATCACTTACTTTTTTCATAGCCAGGCTCCTTTTATTCGGTTCAGTCATCGTCAGTAATCTGATTACTACTAGGACCTGCTGAAGCTAATTAAAGCAAGTAATCACCCTACCATTATGATAACTGGTAAGGTCAAACATCCGTGCATGGATTTGTCAAGTATTTGTTAGGATTTCCTAAATCATTTTTTTTATATTAGCTATCACTGCCACATGTTATCAGAGGAATCTATTTACTCTAAAATATCTAAGTTGTCTACCATCTGTAGTTTTTTTTTTTTTGGGGGGGGGGTTGGCAGAGGGTTTATAGGTGGGGGTGAAATAGCTATCTTTGTAGCACTGACATTTTCTTATACATATACACATTTGAATATTGTCTATGGACTGTTGTTTTGTATTCTAATCACTGAGGATTTTAAACACCATTAGACTTCAGTTTCACTTTTTACTTTTGGAATTATCTTCTATTACATTAAATTATTCCTTGTGTGACATCTCCTGTGTTTGCAGCATTTACATGTGCTCACTTCAGCAACTTGCTTCAGGTTCAACTGTCACTTTAGAGGAGGTTATACAATGAAGAATGAATTTGGCAGCAAAGTCCATCACCCAAAAGTCTGTCAAGGAATGACATCTTTGTACTGAGAACAGTTTGATCAAACATCAGGTACATTTGAAATGGCAAATGATAAATATTTTCAAAAGAAAGTATTTTCAAACAATGCATGGCCTGAGATTTACTCATGCAGCTTGCAGAGTATTTAACAATGACGAAAATCAACATCTAAAGTTAATAATTTCCTTTCACTCAACATTGAATAGCACAATTATCAAATAAAACTGTCCCTGTAGGATGTATCTCACTAAACCTCACAAACAATTAGAAAGACCCCAAATGTTCCTATCCTAAAAGATCACTGGCCTAAATCCCCTGAGCTACTGGGAGAGGCTGGAAGTTCTATCACTTTATTCAGTGTCTTATAAACGTTTGGGGAGAAATCTGTCTCACTTACCATACCATTAGATATCCGTTTGTATTGAACCTTGCCACAAGTCCAAAATCTCTGCAATACTTGAACCAGGAACCCAGAGGCATAGTTAGAATTGAAACTAGGGGACAGATGTCCCGTGAGAAAATTGTTAAAGGACAAGATCGACAAATGATGATTGCTCATTAGTGCAGTAGTCATTAACTTCTGCAATTGCATTTAGATATTAATTCTGATACTGTTTATGCGGTAAAGACTGAAGTGCTTCAGTAATTCATGTGTGGCATAAGCTGCAGTAAGCTGCATGTTACAATGTAACAAGTGGAAGTGGTCATACCTCTCAACTTCTTAGCCAGGAAATCTGGACAAAGCCGTAAATAAAAGTGGACAAAGACCAAAAAGTAGGGACAGTTTTTAAATATTGCTCTTACAAACTTAGAAAGTTGATAGAATAACAGGTTTTACATTAGCATGAATTTTCTGAAGGGTATGAAGTCTGAAACTCAAATGGTTGTCATTATTTTCTAACTTCAGTATTTAATGTTTTGCCACTAACTTGCCAGAAGAGCACAATTTTATGAAAAATGGGTCAAAAATATGAGACAAAAATCTGGACATTCTGCAAAAATCTGTACAGTTGAGAGGTATGGAAGTGGTTTACAAAGACCTTTCCCCCCATTTTTTTATTATTAATTTTTGGTCCTCAAATATGAAAGGACTTTTTCTGGCAGCTCAGGAGACAGGCAAGAAAGTGTGCCAAGAACTGCTAGCTATTAGTTCTATGGAGACATAAGTCTTCGCCAAAAGATACGTAAAACACAGTGGTTGTACAAGTCTATAATACAGCATCTCCCAAACTTTGGGAATAAGCCTTTCTACATGTTAAGCTGTGTGTTTGCCTTCTAGTAGAAAGGAAATAGGGCATGAGAGAGGACAATAGCAAGATGTGAATGGTCCTAGGACTTAGTGATCTTGGAATATCCATGAAATTAAATCATTCATCCATACGAAGTTTCATCTTTCACACTTGCTTATGAAGAAGCTGCGAGAAGATATATCTGTGTGTCTCTCTCGCTTCTCTCTCTCTCTGTATATATATATATATATATATATATATATATATATAATATATATATAAAATATATATTTATATATATACATATAAAACTTCAGTGTGCGTCATTGCACTTTGCTAAGTTTAAGAAGAAAGCTTTTTAAATAAAAATTCTGGTTCCTATTATAATGCTGCTATTTGTTTTGCAGGATCACTACACTGGGGAGTGTGGAATTTTGCCCTTTCCCCACTTTTTTTGCAATCTCATTATAGGTAAATAAAATCAGCATGGTTAATGTGGGGCACACATTACTATTTGTGGCTGATGTAATGTTTGGTTGACCTAATGGGTTGGTGAGGTAATGAGTGATAATCATAGGATCATGGGATCATAGGAAGTTACTAGGCTATTGGCCCTGAAGCTCTTATAAACCTAGCCAAGAATTTAGCCTATGTTTAGATAAGTCAACACCCAAAGCCCCTGCCCAGCAGAGAGACAGGTGGAATCCCAGGGGTGTATTTTTTGTTTCCCATCCGGTTTACCCAGGTTGCGCTTAAAAAGGGATAATGAAGTACTCTGCTTGATGTGGAGAGGGAGTCTATTCCACAGGTTGGGGGAGTCTCTGGGACACAAATCTGTCCCACCAACACATCTTATTAATATCGCAGACCAGGGTGAGGTCACACTTACTGGTTACTCAAGTTGAACTTGACTTGTGGATATGCAGCAGTCCCATCAAGGTAGGGTCTGAGATTGCTTTGTATGCTAGATAAAAGTCACCTCTGAGGAGTCTGTATGAAACTGAGTAGATGGACAGTGCTTTTAGCCTATCTGTATAGGATAGATGCTTGAGGTCCTGGATTCTCCTGGTGAGGAACCTCTGTGGTCTCTCCAGCTGCTGCATATCCTTTGCGAGGTACATGATGAAGGGAGCATTGCACTCAATAATTGGCCTTATAAGGGAGGAATACTGGGATGTTATGACCTCTTTGTCCCTGGATAAGATATCCTTACTTATGACGTGCACCATGTAGAAAGCTTTCCATACAATGGAAGCAACACTGTGGTCAAAAGTCAGGTTGCTATCAACCTGGGTGCCCAAATCCCTCACTACTGATTGTGTGATTAGGATGCTGTTATTAATGTGATAATATGTGGGGACATCACTCTCCCCAAAGGGGATGATGATGCATTTTTTGGCATTCAGCTTGAGGCCATATTTCTGGCACCAGTCATTTGTTGGGTAAGAACATTTTGAAGATGTCCACATCACTTGGGTAATTGATGACCACACCCAGCTTATATTCATCTGCAAACTTAGTCAGCCATATCTCACTGGTATTGGCCTGCATGTCAGAGAAGTATATCCCAAATAACAGAGGCCCCAAGACCGATCCCTGGGGTACGCCAGGGGAGGCTCGTGCTATAGGACTGCAGGACTGCAGTCCCCCCACCTGTAGAAAGAAAGAAAACAAAAAAACAAAACAAATCACAAAGTCCCAGAACTCCCACCTGTAGAAAACAAAACAAAACAAACAAACAAAAAAAAAATCACGAAGTCCCAGAACTCTGTGCTTGAAGTTCCTGGAACTCACAGAACTCCAGACTGCTGTGTCTGGCATTCCAGATGGGGGGAAAGGCATCTCTGCCATGCAGATGCCCAGAAGTCTGTGCAGTGATAACCGTATAGAATGGAAGAACTTCAGACTGCATCATCTGCAGGATGGAGCCTACTCTCGCGGGAAAAGGGAAACCAGCCATTAGCTTGGATGGGACTGAATCACTGAAAACAAGCTCGCATGGTATGGGACTGAGGAGAGGAGACTCAGGTATTATCCATTAGCTTTGATGGAATTGAAAAACTGAGGAGAGGACACTGGAACAAACTGAATTCAGGCAGTGTGTGTCTAATGCTCCAGTTGCTATATACTGGTGGCTAGACAGAACACTTGGTAGGTATAGAATACCTCAGGCTTGAACCCTGTACCTTGGGTGCAGGTGGGAAGGGCCTGAATTCCCTACCCACCACCATTTGTAAAATAATTTGCAGATTTTTGCCGCATATTTTTTACTGTTCTGTTCCTCATAAAATCTGTGGTTTCTGTATTTTTGTTTCCTTACAGTCAGTAGTGCAGTGGTAGCATTGTTGCCTGACAGTTACATTACAGGTTGTCTGGTTTGATTCTTGGGTGGGGTGCTTTCTGTGTGGAGTCTGCATGTTTTACCATCGTACAAAGACATGTGCTTGGAGTGTTTCTCCCTGGGCCTCTGCTGAAAATTGGCTTTTGTTCAAAGTCAGACTTTCCTGGTTAACAAATGTAAAATTGGCATTTGTTCCAAGTCAGATTTTCCAAATTAACAAATGTTAAATAAATAAAAATAACAGGCATTTGAATTTCAGACTTCATATTCTTCAGAAAGTACATGGTATCACAAAACCTTTTATTCTAACAATTTTTCAAAGTTTATAAGATGGATATTTGAAATGTGTCCCTAGTTTTGGGACTGTATTCCCCCATTATTGGCTTTGTCCAGGATTTTTGTGCTAAAGTTGAGAGCTATGGTGAGAACTGAACTCACTGAATATGTTTGGTGGCTGTTTTCCCCCATTACTGACGTTGTTCAGGTGTTTTTTTGCTAAGAGGGTGAGAGCTATGGTGAGAACTGAATTCATTGAATATATTTGGGGGCTGTATTCCCCCATTATTGGCTTTGTTTAGGTGTTTTGTGCTAAGAGGTTGACAGCTATAGTGAGAACTGAATTCACTAAATGGTAGTCATTTAAGTTTCAGTCTTCCTCTATTGTACAAAATGGCTAATATGGCATAGTGGTATGTTGCTTTGACTGTTTTGCACAGGGTCCTGGGTTCAAGACTTGGCAGTGAAATGCATGGCGGTAACACAGCATTTTATTCTAGCAACTTTCCAACATTATACAAACAATGTTTAAAATGTGTCCCTGGTTTTTGAGCTTTTGCCCCCCCCCCAATAAATTTTGGCTTTTTCCAGATTTCTTGTGCTGCAAAATTCAGAGCTACAGCTGAGTGTCTAGTAGATTTTGCAAGCAGCTGAAAGCTGCAGGAGAACAAAAGTTTAGAGCTGTTTATGCTGAGTCTACTTGCATTGTTAGTGTACTCGCTTTTGATGCAGAAGGCTGTGGGTTCTACTCCCACAGCGTATAGATACATTCCTGATACTGTACTGTGTTGTAAAGGGGTGGATACTGCAGTCCTTTTTGGCAAAGATACCTAGTAACTATGAACCAGTTTTCAGTTTGCCATCTATTCCCTATTGCAATATTACTAGCCTATCAGTTTTAATGCAATATAGGCAATTTATTCCTCAAGGGCAACAGACACTTTATTTGTAGATGAAGCAATGAAATATAAAGTTGTTTGCTAGCAGCAAACTCTACATTAGTTACAGATTTCTTTAATGTGGAATTATTTGGATGACGTTTACTTCTTCAGAGATTCTGCATATTTACTGATACTGGTGGACTGTAGAAGTTTGAGTAGACTTTTATGATGGAAATGTTCTGAACTGGACAGTTTTGTCATTATTGGTGCATACATTTTGTTTCATTGTTTACTGGATAAATGTTCAAAACAATAAATTTAAAATGCCCTCTAACAACTGCACTGTATTGTACAAGGAATATAAATTAATACAATCAGGAAGGTGTATCAAAGAGCATGTGTATGTTTCATGTGCAAGGGGCCTATAATTTGAAAACAGCCCAAAGTTAATTTTTATCTGCCACTGGCAAAATGAATTTTCTTTGAATGTGAGTTTCAATGATGTTTCAATGATTGTGAGTTTCAAGGGCAGAGAAGTTTTAATGCTAAGTCTATTTTCATTGTGAGACCGCATTGCTTTGTTTAGCAGATATCTATTAGTGTTTGTGCTGTAAAATGCAAAATAAAACTTTCAAGTGAAATCCAAATCATCGCAGAAGTAAAGCAGTATGCACATTACAGTGTTTATGGTAGATTTCTGCTTCTTATTTTTGGTTTGTTCTTCATAAAATTTGTGGTTTTCTGGCAAATCATTTAGAAATGAAGTCACTAAATAATGACAGACATTGAGTTTCAGATGTCATAACCCTCAGAAAAATGCATGCTAAAGCAAGACCTCTTATTCTATCAACTGTCTTAATTTTATACAAGAGCAATTTTTAGTACTGTTTGTATGTTCCCCCAATATATTTGGCCTTGTCCAGATTTTCTGCATTAAAAGGTTGAAAAGTACGTGCAAATAAATTGCTTTATAGAATTAGGAATATCCAAACCTCTCAACTGTCCCCAATTTTGGCTCAAAATGTTGCTCTCCCCCTAATAATCTCGTCGCAAAATGGCAGTTTTGGAAGAAAATGTGGAGGGTTTACAGTTATAAATAGTTGTAATGATCAGAGTTATAGATTACCTTTATTTCAGAAATGCATGTAGATTCTCTTATTTTGTCAGCTGCTCAAGTTAACAGTACTAATATTAAAAAGGTGTCCCTTCTTTGACAGGTTCCCAGCTGTATCGTGTGGCAATTTTATATTTTAGCATCACATTTTTGGTCTGTTTTTAATAAAATTGTGGTTTTCTGGCAAATTAGTGGCAAATTATTAAAGATTGAAGTTAGAAAATAATGGCAGACATTTGAGTTTCAGATTGCATACCCTTCAGAAAATTCATACTAATGCAAGACCTACTACAATTATATTATCTTTATAAGAGCAATATTTAAAAATTGTCCTTATTTTTGAGCCTGTGTCCCACTTCTATGTATGGCTTTGTCCAGATTTTTTGCTCTGAGGTTGAGAGGTATGAGTATCAGAGCCATCACCGTCAGCCAGAGACATTTCAAATTATGACATACTTGTTGCACCCCATTCCCCTATGTAGTGACTTTGGATGTGTCCAAGCAAGGCAAGGAGCAGTTATGCAGTGTAAGTGTGCAGAGTATTCCCCCATCCAAGGCAGACACAAGTAAAACAGTGGCTTTCCATCTGTCCTTGATTTTGCAGAATGTTCTGGTTTTGTCATATTTTTATACTGTTAATTTATTTATTATTATTTATTTATTCCAGTTTGATGACCGGGGAAGTCCACTGGCTCTGGGAGCCTGTTTCCAGTGGAGGCCTGGGGAGAAGAGCTCCAACAATACATAGTTACATGAATAATTACTAAGAAACTTTTCATTACTGACAAATAAACAGGTAGCATTCATAAAGAAACAAACAATTACAATTTTGTTTAGGAGTAAAAAACAGGCAAATGGCCTTGAGGCTAGATTTTACAGTACAGTTATTTATACATAATACAAATGAGCAAGGTTAGCTAGGTGAGAGGTTAGCCAGGAGTAAAAGTGGAGGATACCTTGAGAGGTATAGGGTGAAGAGTACAGTTGCATTTCCTGTTTGATTAAAGGTGAGAATGAAGAAGAGTTTTAAAGTTTTTGAGGTTATCGCAGGTCCTAAGAGTGGAAGGAAGAGCATTCCATTTTTGGCTAAGGTGAAGGAAAGCATAAGTTGACCAGCTGGTCGCTTGGGTTTGTGGATGGTGATTAGGTTTTGGTGGGTAGATCTAAGTGTTCTATGGGGAGTATATGGTTGTAGGATATTGGATAGTGCAGGGCACTTGGTAGGTTGGAATAGTAGTCTATAGGCAGTCATGATTTGGAGAAAGTCAAGTTGGTTATGGAGTTCAAGCCAGTTTAATGAGTGAAGGGAGGAACAGTGATGAGAGGAAGATTTGGCTTTGGTAGTAAATCTGGAGATTTTATTGTAACATACTTCTATTTTGGAGGATAGTGATTAGGATAAATTAGTATGCAGAGGGGTACCATACAGTAGAGAGGGAAGGAGATAAGTAGTGGCAAGAGTTAGTCTGGTAGCAGGAGAGAGGAAGTGGTTGTTTCTATAAAGTAGGCCAGGGTTTATGTGGATTTTCTTTATGTTTAGCTGGAAGTGAGTATTAAATTTTAGGTGTTCATCAATGGTTACAACAAGTAGTTTGGTGGAAGGAACGACCTCTAAAATGGAGTTGTTATGGCTGATTATTTGGAATGAGTTTTTATCAATAGGGGAGGACTTAGAAGGAGAGAATAGAAGGATTTTAGTTTTGTTAGCATTTAATGATAGGTGATTTTGGAGCATCCAGTTTTCGGTAGTTGTGAAGGCTGTTTGTGTCAGTAGTTGGAGATCTGTTAAGTTGGAGGCGCAGCAGATCAAAGTAGAATCCACAGCATATTGAACAATTTTAGTATTAGGTATGGCCTGTAAAAGTCGTTAATAAAGATGTTGAATAGAACTGGGCCATATGGATCCTTGGGGTACTCCAGTGGGGGTAGGACAGAAGGTGGAGGTGCCCTGGCCCCATTTGACAGCCTGGGACCTGTTGGAAAGATAGCTGGAGAACCAGGAGAGAGTTTTGTGGGAGAGATTGAGATTAGACAGATGATTTAGAAGGTGGGTGTAGGAGATTGTATCAAAAGCTTTAGATAAGTCCAGCAGAAATGAGAATACTAAATTACCGGAGTCACGGGCTAAATTGACAGTATGTAAGAAGGAGAGAAGGGCGGTGTTGGTACTATGTCCTGGGCGGAAGCAGTGTTGGGTAGGAGAGAGTAGCTGGTGTTTGGTAAGGAATGGCAAGAGCTGAAGGTGGATACATTTTTCAAGGAGTTTAGAGTGAGGGGAAATGATGGCTATGGGATGGAAATTAGATACGTTACAGTTTTTGCCACCCTTGTGAAGTGGAAGAATATATGCAGAGTGCCATAGTTTGGTTACACAGGATTCAGGTAGGGATCTATTGATCAGGATGCTAATAGGGAGAGCAATACCATCGAAGGCTATTTATAACAAGGAGGAGGGAATGTTGCCGGGGGCATTGGAGCAAGGCTTTAGTTTAGAGAGTAGTTAGTTTATTTGGTAGGTGGAGATGGGTTTGAGTTCGAAAGTGTGGGGGGGGGGGTGTTTGGCTGGGGTGGAGTTGAGGGTTGTTGTTGGTAAAGGTCTTGGTTAGCTCAGCAATAGAAGTGGTGAAGAAGGTGTTGAATAGTAAGGCAATTTCAAGGTCAGATTTGCTGGTGTCGTGGCAGGGATTATTTTTAGTACCTGGCCTAAGGAGAGAGTTGATAGAGTTCAAAAATTGTTTGGGGATTTTTGCATGATCTGTTTGCATTTTGATGCAGTAGGACTTTTTATCTTTGATAATTTATTTTTTGGCAAGGTTTCTTAGTTGTTTGTATTTAAGTAATATGTCTGGTTGTTTAGTTTGGAGGTATGTTTTCTAGGTTTTATCTCTTTGTAGCATAATCTTTTTGGTGTCTTTAGTAAGCCACAGGGTGGTCTTAGTTTTTACTCTTTTTGTTCTTACTGGAGCTAGGGAGTTAAGGAAATTTAAGAAAATTGAATTGAAAAAGTCAATGGTTGAGTCTAATGGAAGAGTTTTCAGGGGGTTCCAATTGGTATTCTTGAATGAATCAGAGAAAGTAGTAGGGTTAAAGTTAGAGAGATTCCGAGTGTGGATAAACTGGTGGGAGTGTGGGGGGGGGGTGAGGCAAGTTCGATGGGTGAAGGCAGGGAGGTGGTCTCCTAATGGGGTCTGGTATGACACCAGATTGTATCACTTTACTGGGATGAGATATTAGGATCCAGTCTAGTATGGAGCCTGGGGCTTGGTTTTGTTGGGTCTAGTGATGGTGTTAGTAAGTTGAGTGTAGTTAAATAGATTGATTGACATGGTGGGGTTAGGGTTGTTGATTTTCTTCCAGTCTATATTTACATCACCCAGTATGTAGGTTTCTAGTTTAATATTTGAGGAGGCCCAGGACAGGATGTCTTCCAGGGTGTTGGTGTTGTTACCCGGAGGAATATAGAGGGAAATGAAGCAGGTGCTTTTATGATTGTTAATTTTTAGGAAGCCTGCTACAAGTTCAGCATTATTGAAAGAAGGGATGGGATTAGGATATGGAGTAAAGGACAGCTGGTTGGAGTAGACTAGTGAGACACCACCACCTTGAGTACTTAGGCAGTCAGATTGAAGTGATTGAAATCCAGAGGGAAGGAATTCAGAGTCACTTATGTGAGGTTTTAGCCAGGTTTCAGAGATGGCTACAATGTCAGGTGATTCGTGAGTGAGACAGGCATGAAAGTGGGTTGTTTTATTTTTTAGGCTTTGGGTGTTGATAGTGAGGAATTTGATGTATTTATTGGTGGAATTATTGTGGGAGCTAGTGTGGTTAGTAGGAGAGAAGTTTGGTCCTGGATTAGGGTGAATGTCACCGGCTAAGCAGAGGTAGGTGAGATAAGGAATAAGTTGTTTTGGTTTGTACTTAGAAGTGTCTGGTAATAAAAAGGTCTGGGTTTGTAGAATTTAGTAGTGAGTGGGAGAAGTTTTACTTTGAAGAGGAGGGAAGGGTGGGAGGGAACCTAAGAGGCTGAGATGTTGTGGAAGTGTGTTGTGTGGGGGAGGTGGGAAGGCAGAGGTGGAGGGTGTAGATGGAAGTGAATATAGGAGGTGGCATGGTATACAGGAAGTAGAAGAAGGATGAGGATGGATTTGGAAATAAAGGTTTATGCTTCTTATTATTCAGAAAATGCATGCTGTCGCAGTGCCCTGTTGCTCTGTGTTTAAGTAGCAATGCTTTAATAATGGAGATTGTAAGATGCAAGTAAGCTTAAGAATTACCAACATTGAAAGCCTTTTTGTTGTTGCCATGCGGTGAATATTTACATAACTAGATAACATATAAGCCTTAGGTATTGAAATGCATATGATAGTATTTGTAATAAAGGACAGGATTACAGTATTTTCAAAAGCTCATTACATTTGTTGGAGACTTTCAGTCCTCTTTGCAGGCTTTACCCATAAACTAAACAGAATGCCAATCTATCATGTGTGGTCCATAACTTGTGCAGCAATCCTTTAAGCAATTTATCTTGAGCTTGTTTTTTTGTTTGCTGTTCATTTTTTACTTTGATCATGTCTTCCTCATGAAACAAGTAGATAGTTGTCAGGCAGCAGGTCTTTTTTGGATAAGAAACATTTTTACAAGTGAGGGTATCACAGGGATTGCTACTTATAGCATGTTACTTGGTAATTGTATAAAGCTGAATATAAATTATAATTAGAACTGCTGTGCAAGGAGAAGTGGTTTGAGTTGAGTGCTGCTTGTTTTTTTTTATACTTGATTTTGACTGGCATTTCCAGTAATGTATTTAAAAAGTCATTTATTTTTTCATGCCTCACAACCTTTGTGTTTCCATCTAGATATTAAGTAAGCTGTCATGTAGCCAATGCATTGAAATATATTTTTCTTCTACACTTCATTTTGTCTTGATTGGACTCTCATAATGATGGTTTGGCACCCAGGGCAGTGTATTTAATTAAAGTTCCAGTTGTTGTGGTTTTGAGCATAGCTTTACCCCTTTCTAGTTGGGCACACCCCTTCCCATTAGCCCCACCATTCAGCTGTTTCCTGCAGCCCCCCTTTAATTTGAAGTCAACAGCCGCCACTGAGGTATGCTGCGTTTATGGGTCAACTGCTTGAGGTGGCTTCTCCTCTTTTGATTAGGTGGGTTCTATTAGTGACCCAGTTTGCTACACATCTGGTAACATATGGATTGATGCCTAGTTGCGAGAGTTTATCAGTTATGCCCGAGTTGAACATAGTGTTGAAGGCTTTGGCCAGGTCAAGGCATGTGGTGTGCACCATCTTCCTCTTGACGGTGACTGTCTCAAAAAAGTCGACCATATTTAACAGACATGACCTCCCCTTGACAAAGCCAAACTGTGTGGGATTGAGTATTTGGAGGTTGCCAATGCCCATGATAATCCATTAATAATCCATCCATGACTTTCCACTGGAAAAGATCAAAGAGAACAGGTTATGGTGGTTTGGGCACATGTGTAAAAAAGCAGATGACAATCTGGTAAGGAAGATTTGGGACAGACAGGAAGAAGGTAAGAGGAAGCGAGGATGTCCGGCAAAGAGGTCAATGAATTGTGTGAAAGAAGATCTGTGACAGTCAGGCATGAGTGTTGCAGAAGCCAGGAGTGTGGCACTGAATTGAGAGAGTTGGTGACAGTTAACATGATACCCCGACCCCATGTAGAAAAAAGGGAAAAGGGGGGCTGATAATGATGATGATAATCTGTTCCATGGCCTTGCAGATCATGCTAGTTATGCTGATGGGTCTATAATTTCCCAGATCGGTGGATGTGTAAAGGGATGACAGTGGCTGTCCTCTACTTGAGTGGGACAAATCCATTATTCAGGCTTTGGTTGAATAGGGTGCCTAATGGTGCTGCATGTTCATGCCTGAGTTCATGTAGAATGCAGCTTGGGATGTTATTGGGTCCCTTGAAGGTTGCATTTTTTTGCCTTTGAGAGGGCAGTGATGACCTGTTTGCTAGAGATAAAGGGTGGGGGGCAGGTGCTGGGGATGTCCTGATTTACTGATGGGGGGACAGATGGTTGATGTATGCATGTATACACATATACAGTTAGTTTGTGCCAAGAATATTAACTCTAGAGAAAGTCGATGTGCTGACACTTGTGTATTGTCTATTTTTTTAGCTTTGGTGTCAGTTGGAAAACATTCTGATTACATGAGTATATGTTTGCATGGGTGAGGTGTGTCAGTAACAGTGTCACCTGAATACTCCTTTATGAGATTTATAAAGGTAAACATTTATGGCTGCAGTGAAGAGATTATTTGTATGGTTTATTGCTATGGCTGAACTTGTCTTTGTATTGTGGTGCACATCTCTCAACTTGTAAGCAGTGTCAATGTGTGACAGTATAAAGATGCCTTGTAATCATAAGTACCTGCATCCCATAATTAACACTGTAGGTTTCAACACTGTAATTTTATTTAACATTTGTTCACCGGGAAAGTCCAACTTAGAATGAGATGATTTTCAGTAGAGGACTAGGGAGAAACACTCCAATGCATGTCTTTGTAACATAGGAGGAAACCAGAGCACCCAGAGGGAACCCACACAAACACAGGGAAGACATCCAGACTCCACACAGAAGGCACACCATTCAAGAATCAAACCATAAAACCTCTTGCTGTGAGGCAACAACACAAACCACAGCACCACTGCACCAGCAATGTATGATGAAAGTAGCCTATTACATTATAGCACTCTCACATGTCTGGAAAAACAGTTATTCATATATTCCAAATAAGTTGATTGGAAAAGAAACATTAAATATAGAAGACAACATCTGACTTAATATTATTTTAAAATATCCATCTGCGACATCTGTGTGGTTATCAATGACATATCATTCTAGATAATTATTTCTCTTTTTGTAAAACTCAAACACACTTGTGAACTATCCTTCTTTAAATACCTTCCCCTTATCTTACCCTTTCCATTAAGTTATTCTGTCTCAGCTCATCCCAAGCTATGTGGAAACATACTTAAGAAACATTTACATAGTGTAAAACAACCACCAACATTTGTAATCAGTTTTAAGGATGATCCTACTTAATCTCTTTTTTTCTATTTAATTCTCTGTTTCAGAAGCTAGAGTGAAAGCATCACAACCATATGACTTAGCTAGTGGCTGTATTTTAATCATATTTCTTACTGGCATGATTACTGAATGGTTACCTCAAAGAATTGATATAGCCCACTCACCAGGCTGCTTTGATTCTTCAGCTATGTATTCTCTGTAGAAGTCTTAGAATTTATATAAATTAATTTAAATGTTACATTTTTTATCTAGGAACTAATGCATCCTTTTTGTTTCAATGAGCAACCTTGCAGGTTATAGCAAATGTATAAATCAACTGACTGTTTTACAAATATCTGCACTAAGCATTTTTGCATATACAACTGAGTAAGTGATGGTCTGTAGTGCTCAAAGCTTGCCTCAGCATCATATCAGATCTCTATGCTTATATTAATGTATCTATTTTTCTTTTTTCTAAAGACTGCAATTGTAGCAATACTTATACAAACAGTATATGAGCTCTGTGTAGTCTTAGTCTTGTAAGTTTGTTAAAATGTGTTATGGAATATGAGCCTATTTCCAGTTTTTAATGGCTGCAGCTACATTGTTTACACAAATTTCTAAGTATACTATACCACAGTTCATTTCAGGCCAGTACAAAAAAGTTATTAATTTCTATAAAAATGACAATCTTCAGTTTTCTTAATTACATGCTTCTTTTTCTTATTTATTGTCTGCACTTTGCTAGAGTTAAACAAATAGTATTTGAGAAAGCAATCATATATTTTTGAATGATAATATTTTCTAATGATTTAATGACCTGATAAATTCTTAACAAAATTCCTTTTAACAGAAAGGGTGATATGACTACATGAGTTCATATACGCATCCCAAGTAGAAATCAATAAATGGTGTGCAGTAATATTTGTTAATGAGTTGCCTTTACTATACAAAGTCATTAATTTGTTTAGTAAATAAAATGTATGTGCAATTTACAGTTAACTTCTCCTGCAGTTTTATCTATCAACTATTACATTTTTAACATCAGATGAGGAAGACCATTTCCTAATATATTGTCTCATAAATTTATTGTATCACAGCTGTGTTGCACTTTTTATTATGGCTATCATATTAATAGTTTATATTTTCAAATGGACTGCATGTTCATAAGAAGGAAGTTAAGGAAAAGTATTACTAAGCCATGCATCAAATTCTGAAGTCTGTCTTCTATTTCCGGATCTCTAAAATGTGAAATGCTATGAATGGAATGTATTTCATGTGGTCACATACAACAGCATCCATCATATTATTGTAAAACATTTAATAAAAGTATTAAATCTCAAGTACATCATTGAAACTAGCATTTTCTTTGTGTTTTATAAAATTAATTATGACAAATCTGGCAGCCACTGTCAGAATAAAAGAAAACTGCTTGAATGGAGTGATCCTAAGAGACAGAGAGACAGAACAAGTTTTGGTAAGGAGTTGGAGGAAGTACAGACAACTTATGAATGAAAGAAAGAAGACTTTACAAATAATCTGTTTTAAAATGCGGTTGTTCAATATGTATATCATTGTAATTATATGTTATTTTACTACTGTATTTTATATCTCTTACCCAAGCTAAACCTGAAGATGATGCAATAGGGTCAGTGTTCTACTCCATTTATGAAATCAAATAATGTCACATACAGTGACAGCGAGGATATTCATCCATCTGTCCATCTATCCAGAACCCCCTTTCCCATTTTTGCATATGGGATCACTGTGTCCCTTCAACAAGGACAATCATCTATAGTCAATGTTCACATCACCAGATGGCTAGCCCTGCAGTAGTTGTACTTCCATACAACACATACGCACAAACACACACACACACACACACACACACACACACACACACACACACACACACACACACACTCACATCTAAGGCCAGTTTAGAGCACCCACTGTACCTAGTGCAAGTTTCTAGAATGTGGGAGGAAACCACTGGTCCTATAGAAGATCTAGGCAAACACAGGGAGGTCATGCAGACTGCACAGAAGATGCCCCAGCTGAGAAGCATTCCATAGAATTTCTTGCTATGAGGTGACTGCGTAACAGAAAAAAAAAAAAAAAAGTGCTCACTCTTCAGTATTAAGGATGATTGCTAAAGTTGCAGTAAGCTTAAAAAAAATAATAAAATTATCTTCAACAAAGTACTGTATCATAGCTGATAAGGGAGCAGAGCAGATAACTGAAGTATGATTTTGGGCCAAAATGAATAATTTTGAAAGGATGATCTAATATTTGTTTCCCACTCATGTAGGATGGTAATACACATATTTTGACTACACCAAATGATATTGCAAAGTCCATATGAGTTCCTCCATGATAACGTCTAAATACATACCTGCAGGAACAGACCTTGTTTAATGCAAAACAAGTTAACAGCAGTTGTTTGCCTTCTCAAATAGAAGGTCTTGCATATTCCAAATCTGAATGGAGAGATGATAAGATCAGGAAGCAAAGGAGAGTAGTACTGCTGGAATTGAACTCATCCTCAAGTTTTGGAGAGTAACTTTATGAGGCAAACCATGTCTTTACAAAATCTCACCAAGACAACACTAATATGTAGACTGTCCCCAGGATTCAATAAAGGTTACACTGTTCTGAGTGAACATAAAACACAGGCATAACTCATACCTTCTTCCTCCTAACTTTCGTTTTCCTATTGATATTCTTGCAGTTTTAAATATTGACAGGGATTCATAAGGTTACCACAAAGTGTAGACTACATGTACACTTAGTGTAATCTTTCTGAGTTACTAAAAAGCACAAAAATATGATAAAAATGCTCTTGAATACATATTGTGTACACTTAGTATAGGCTTTATTAAATCTGGATTTTATATAGCATATATCAAAGACAGAAGTAGATTAAAAAATATAAAAGACAGCTGAGTGCACAAGTCCCTGGATAAAACGTGCTTAATCTTGGTATGCACACCGGGGCTAGGACTGGAAAAAATTGGCAGTGTAGAATCCTTAAAACACAGAAACATTCCTACAATGGGGATAAGCAAGGCACAGGAGGAGGATGGCCTACCATTATAGAAGTGAAGTAAGTGGTAGTCCACAAAAAAACACAAAAGGTAACAGGCCAAAAAGAGCCATAAGGATCATAAGAGTAGACTATTGAGGATAAGAAAGAAATTATGAATTATTACTAATATGCAAGAAGCCTGTATTTTCCAGACAGAAGATACTGAAAGATATTAAGAAAGGAATTAGAGGAAAGAAAAACATTTGCACAAGAGAAACTGTCAAAAGCTTCAAATGCAAATTTGCATTCATTAATACACCTGATTCATGAAAAACAATATATAAACCAAGAAACGTTGAGCTGTTTGGAAAAAGAAGTGACTGAGGGAGTGAGAAAATGTAAAGGTTTGAAAAAGAAACATGGAAATTATGACTTGTTATTGATATGCAAGAAGCCTTGATTTTCCAGAAAGAAGATACTGAATGAGATTAAGAGAGAAATTAAAGGAAGGAAAATTACTTAAACATGAGAAACTGTCAAAAGCTTCAAATGCAAATTTACATTCATTAATACAATAGATCCATGAAAATAATATATAAACCAAGAAACTTTGAGCTGCTTGGAAAAAGAAGCCACAGAGAGAGTGAGAAAATGCAAAACTATAAAAAAGAACCATGGACATGTGAAAGAGAGATCTAATATGTTGCAATAGCAAAGGAGAAAGAAAAAATAATCAATACAAAAAAGCAGCTCCAAAGATATTTGAAGAGAAATACAGACAAAGACATCTGGGTATGGAAACAATTCACAATATAAAAATAAGATTGCAAAATGGGAATGTACAACATAAGATTAGTAAAGCAGAAGTTAAACAAATAGAAGCTGAAGTTATACAATCTCTGTGGAGTGAGTGACTCTGTGTAGAAAGTTTAGTACAGGTTATGGCACAGTATGATGGAACAATGACTCACCAAAGTAAGGAGAAAGCAGTGGAGTTGGAGACATCTGAAGAAGAAATATGGACATGGGGAAGAAAAGGAAATTTAATATGGTGCAATACTTATGCAAAGAGGAAGCAAAACTAATCAATACAAAAAGCAATACTGGCAAAGGCATCCAGATATGGAAAATTTCACAACACAAACGTAAGAAAATAAAGGGGGACAGTGAAAAAGAGGATCCTTAATGGAGAAGTTAGAGAAATAGAAACTGATGTTATGGATTACCTGCAAAGTTATGGATTTAGTGCAGAAAATCCAACTCTGGTAATGTCACAGCATTATGGAACAATGAGTCCCCAAATTAAGGAGAAACAGGTAGAATGGTAAGCATCTGATCACTAGTCGCATGAAGATATTCTGGAGTCTTCTGGAAGAAACCAAGTAAAAAGTTCAGTTGCAGCTGCACAGCAAGTGAAGGGATAGGAAAAATTGGCAACTCTACTGCAGTCAATGTTGCGTGGTGATAGGCCAGTGAGTTCTCATACAAAAGAGCAATGGATAACATATGATACAGATGAAAAGAATATGTCAAAAGAGGATGTTCTGGAACTTTCTGTAGAATGCCCACAGGAAACCCAGAACAAAGAATGTGCCCCCAATTTAGAATAAAATGATCTAAAAGAAGTGTTGCTTGATTTTATAGAAATAGATAAACATATTAAGATCAATGAAAGAAATAGATTACAGAAAGTAACACCCACAAGGTTAGATGTTTGATAAAATAAACAAACACAGTAATCAAGACTATTAACAGAAATTCATGTGATATAAGTAAACAGGATATATTAGTGTGTAGCTAAATTAATACTAGATAATAAGGGGAATTTCATAAAGCCTACACATTTTTTTTTTCATGTAGGCATCATTCTGCAATGCTTACATGGGTGCAAACATTTTGAGATTCAGTAAAAACTGCTGAGTGGTATGCACACACGTGCAAACATGGACACTTCTGTAGCATGCAAATTCATAAGCAGGTGGATCTCATGAAAATGAGGCAGCTAGTGTGATCCAATAAGCAGAAAGGCATCTGTTCAGACCCTGTCTTAGTGTCCATAGTGTACACAGAAAAATTCTGTGTACAGAAATGTAGACATATAAAAGGGAGTGTAAAACTGTAGCTATATTGACATAAATCTCCTGAAAATGTAATACTATATACATATATGAGCAAAACTATTATCCTGCAAGTTAGAGTAAAGGTCATAAGTTAAATTGCATTTTTTTAATAATCTCGAAATATTTGAGCTCCACACAGCTGGATTAAACAAAATGTAATATGATATGACAGAAATGTATTACAAGACCTTGCATGGGGTACCTACAATGATGCATAGCCGCTGTTTCTAAGGTGATAGGGCTATGAAGCAAGTAATTTCCAGGCTGTCAGCATGGATATGTATGCAAATGAGGTGGAGTTACTGAATAGCAGAAAGGAGTAACAGTGCTTGCATATCCCCTTGGTGTAGGCCCTTAGATCATGTTGATGTTTACACAGTATGTAACTGACATCAGTGGGAGGGTGTCCTCTGACTTGTAAGCTCTTTTAAGCTTCAGTCCACATGTTTGCAGAGTGTGTCACATTGCTGAGCGTGTCTGAAAACCAGATGTATGCAATTAGGAGTTCTGACTTGTTTAAGTTATGCTGCATACAGTGGCACTGTGCACTGTGTTGTGCACTGAAATAGGGCATTAAATGATGTCATTTATATTGTAGGCAGGTAGAATGCATCTTAGTTAGCCAAGCACACATGCTGCACCTAGAGCAGAGCTGTAAAAAGTATGCATACACCCGACATTCTGATTTTCTTCCCAATACTCCACCATTGGAGTATAGACTTGGGAATTTTAACTGAGATAATGCTAGGAGCTGCTGCAGTTCTGCTACACCTATATGTGCTAGATGTTGAAGTCAGTGCTGCTGGTGCTGCTGACCATAGGCCTCGATAGAGAAGGAGAAGAGTGTTCAGGCCCAGGGTAACCTACCAGGAGCTACATGAGCTGGAGATTGTAGAGCGCTACAGGGTGGACAGGGACATACTACAAGAACTCACTGAGCTCTGCCACCCTCAACTCAGACCCAGAGCCAACAAAGGTGAATCCAACCCAGTGGAAACAGAGGTATGTGTAGCCCTTAGGATACTAGATACAGGTAGTTTCCAAAGACCAACTGAGGAAATGATGGGGGTCTCACAGGCATCTGCATCCAGAGAACTCCACAAGTTCCTGGATGCCATGCTACCATATCCCAGTGAGCACATTTCTTTTCCTCTCACCGCTGAGGTGAGGGCCAGCAATATGCAACAATTCTACCATGTAGCACACTACTCTAAAGTACTGGGTGCCACAGAATGCACTCATGTACACATCAAGGCACCACCCAATGAGGAGGGTAGACTCTATGTCAACCACAAGGGGTACCACTCCATCAACTGTACCAGATGTTTGCTTGGAGGGGCATCCCATATGGCCATTTACTGGGGGATGCTGGCTACACCCTGGAACCGTGGATGATGACACCCACCAAAGAACATCATAATGAGGCACAAGCACACACTAGAAACATCATAGAACATGTGTTTGGGCTTTCAAAGTCACAGTTCCAGTGCCTAGATATATCTGGTGGAGCCCTGGAGTACTCTCCAAACATATGTGCACATATCCTCACAGTATGTGCTATACTACACAATATGATCCTGCGGAAACAGCTGCAGCAGGATCAGCAAAGGGAAGGGATGGCTAAGAGACAATGCATAGCACATTCACTGACCACTTAGGGACCTAGGGGCTCACACTTTACTCGTACTCATATACATATATTAAAATTGATCCCTGGCAACCCAGACAACCTGTACCTATCCATACATCAGCTGTGTACTGCTTGCATCAGACAGAGTCAGCCCTGACATACAGTTCTGTCATCTGCTGCAATTAAAATGTAGGTCTCTAACCTATATAGTACTTGAAGGGATTACTATGAAATGGTATTGCATGTATGGATTTGCTGCATTAATGGAAATAAATATAGTGGGCTATTTGAACAGAAGTAACATCCACTTGGGGCTACAGATACCCAGTCCACTAGTATGTGTTACTTAATATTCTATAGGTCTCATGGTGGGAATATTCACTACATCAGTCAAGGGAGAAGTTAAACAGTGGGGTCACATGATATTTGGACTTCTGTCTATCCCAGCAGAACATGTAGTGCTGTTCTCCCACTGACAACACAGCAGTGTTCCCATATAATTGTTTTAACAGTAACTCATTAGTGGTATATCAGCAGGCCAGGCAATCTCAGGGCAGTAACATAGAAATTGATCATGCATCTGTATGTCTCACTTAATGCAGGAAAAACAACATACATATGTATGATGTTGACAGTGTCATGAATGAGTCCACTCTGTCTGGCAGCTTGTGTGGCTCAGTGGACTAAGGGAGTTAGCATGGGTGAGGGTGGTGAGAGTTCTGTTCTGGAAGTGTCCACATCTTTTGGATGTGAGGTATTATTATATGTTTTTTTTACAGACTGTCAGTCTGTGTGTGGTGTAACTTTATTGCAATCTGTCACATATTAATTTTCTCAGACAGCTGGAGAATGCCATGGATATTTTGAGTGAAGTGCAGTACTGCAGAAACAGAGACAGATGTCATTGTATGTAACACACAAAATCCTTGACTGGAGTACAGGTAGGTGTGTGAGTCACTTTATAACTACTGGCATTTGCACTGGGCATGCTGATATGCTAAGTTAAACTGAGCACATTTCTGTTGCCCCTTGATCAAAATTACCTGTTATGTATAGATATGTGTATACATACACACATATAAATACATTAACTTTCTTGGGTGGCGTAAGCCAGGGAACCTTTTTGGCTAGGCTTACTTAGGCCCCTGGGCCAATAGCATAGTACCTACCTATGAACCTATATGTATACATACCCGTCTGTCAATATCTGTCTCTAACACACACATAGTATATATATCTCTAAGTATTTAGAAACACATATATAACTATTTATATATATATATATATATATATATATATATATATATAGCACATATACATATCATACACACGCACAGCTACATTTATATATACATCCCAGTTATATACATAAATATGTTTGTGGATGTCTATATTCTCCTACATACCCTAATAATGGTGAGTAAAGCTGCACTATCACACATCTATAATTTATTTATTTATTTTACATTTCTTGACTGGGAAAGTCCAACTGGATGCATGTCCATTTTTAGCAGAGGCTGGGGAGAAAAGCCCCACAGTTAAATTTTAAGCAAAATATAAGATGTATACAGAAGCATTCAAATTTACATAGTACCAAACTTAACATTGACTAGTAACATAACATCGAAGCTTAAGATTTAACATATTTACATAGACTGAACACATCTTTTACAGTTTTTAGGTTGAGAAATTACATAATGATGAACATTGTTAGGGCCTATATTAGACGGCCGACTGTTTAGGTGACTGAACACCTAAACACTGAATTTCTAATATCGAACCGCACAATGTTGGATGTCCCAAGGAAACGCATACCTCGGCCACAACACAAAAAACATTACTTTACATCTAAATTAAGTGTGGGGCTTCACCCCCCACACCTCCTGACATGGGGGGGGTTGTGCCCCCCACACCCCCCTAAATAAATATACCAACTCTGAGATTGCTCAACAGTAGGGAAATAGCAAACTCCAGCGAATGGCCAATGGAAATCTTTCCCTGCGTTAAATCGCCCGTCCACTATTTTTTGCTTTTGATATTAGAAGTTCGATGATTAGGTGTTTGATCACCTATACATTCGGTCTTCTAATATAGACCCCATTGTTAGGGGTTGTGTTTTTTGCTTTATACAGTTAAGTTTGAGCACGTTAGCCTCAATAGGGAGTATAGCAACAAAGAGAGCAAAGATTTGACATAGTAGGGAGTATAGTAGCAGGAGAAGAGACAGAGATGGGAAATTGGATAACAGGTTAAGTAAGAAAAGCAGGAGGAGTAAGTAGCTTAATTACAATGTAAGAGTAGAGGTGTAAAGAGAAAAGTGTAGTGGATAGATAGAATAATGTTACTCAAAGGATCCAAAGTAAGGGCTCAACAGTACATAATGCACCTACAGACCCCTGTGCCTGCTGGATGTCAGCACACATACAGCAACAGGTATGCAGGTGCTGTAATGTATAATGTTGTGTATGCATGCATGGACAGGGTATATTGTTCCTGCCCACAGGCTTGCAAATCCAAATGAACACCCACATATGGCCATACTGCTAACTGCTGATCCATAGCTAGGATAAATAACAGTTATCTGACTGCTAGGATACTAGATGCAGATAACAGTACGAAGCAATATCATTCTGCAGACCACATATGCTGTTCAACACAAGCCTAGTTTGAGTAATGCACAAGTATTTTGCTGGCATTCATATATAAAACAGACATCAGCTATGGTGTATGTGATAAGTACTGTGATCTATAGTGTGTAATATTAGATGGGTAGGGGGGGTTCTAATCTCACTCCAGGCCACTTGCTGTGTGTGTGTGTGTGTGTGTGTGTGTGTGTGTGTGTGTGTGCGTGTGTGTGTGTGTGTGTGTGTGTGTGTGTGTGTGTGTGTGTGTGAGTGTGTGCGTGCGTGTGTGTGTGTGTGTGTGTGTGTGTGTGTGTGTGTGTGTGTGTGTGTGTGTGTGTGTGTGTGTGTGTATTACCCTATAAAACAACTAACATTTTCTCATTGGCTATCACACTGCAGTGGCTATGCACTTTTTGGCCCTGTAAGTTGCTGCTTCCTTCCAAACTTCCCTCTTCTACAAGGCCTGATGATGTCATTTACTTTAAGACTACCAGCTGTCATTGTAACATCAGACATAAGCTGTGATGTGTGCGATAAGTACTGTGGTCTATAGTGTGTAACACTGGATAGGTAGGGGTTTTAATCTCACCCCAGGCCACTGTGTGTGAATGGTTATGCCTATAGAGTGCAAATATGATCACTTCAGTAACTTCAAAACAGGTAGTGTTTTGTAATATTTTATTTGTAGCAGGTGATATGATCCTCCAAATGCCTGACCACAATTAGGCCTGCTGATGTCATCAAGCATAATGTGTCCTAAAGTTATAGTAATAGCAGACATGAGGTGTGTTGCATGCATCATGTACAGTGATCTGTAGTGTGCACCATAAGATAGGTAAGTGTTCTAATCCACATACTGCTATCTTGCACTCTGGGTGTGCCATACTGTGTCCTGTAAGCAGTAATTGGAAGTGGTGCTATCCTCAATGTAACCAGGTTTATATGTGTGGATGTTAGAGCATTTTAAATCAGCTTATGGAACCATGGGATGCTTGAAGTTCCCTAGCATAATGGCCATACAGCCCTCACAATCCTAGACAACTTTATACCCTTATTTACATGATCTGCCCCATATTGCCCCAGTCCAAAAGGGACACAGGCAGAAGCCCTGTGATGAAATGATGGTCACCAAGCTAATCATACAGATGGCATGTGATGAGGTACACTGAGGTTCTCTGTTTGCAATTAGGCAGGGTTCTGTTTCAAAAGTGTGTTAAAGTCTGCTAGACAGATCTCTCCCTTCAGCATGTATTACTAACATCACATACTACAGATATGTAGCATTTACAATCAAGCAGGGTCACACATTGGCACATATGCAAGGCAGAGATCATCTATGAGTAGTCTATACAATGACACTGATTTCAGATGATCCCCATTGAGCAGATACTAAAGATGTGAAATTCCCTTGTGAGGGAACATACTGATGAGTGCAATTGCCAGTAGTGCTTGTAAATTCACATTACCAAATGGTCGTTGCACTCAGATATTGGAATGCTGAGGGAAGAGTACATGGAGGTTATGAGTATGTCAATTAGGGTGACTGTGCCCTCAGTTATGACATATGATTCCTGTCATACTACTGGGGAAACATGGTGATCTCAGGCACATTAGGTGTAAACCTGCGTGGCCAGGCCATTTGTATGACCCCTGAGTATGTACATCACATGTTGTGACTGATGTGCTACTTACCAGGTACATAGCTGTTATTGACTGAAATAATACAACATATATATTTGCATGGAGTTTATGGCCATTAGTATGGGATTTGTTCATTAATACTCTCTTGTAGGATATTGACATAACTCACAGACTCTATGAGTGGTTACAGTTTGCAGTCATCAGCCAACATTGTTAGCCATAGACATTCGGTATTCACTTGTATTGTGGTTAAATGGATTTCATGCAGTAGAGGACCCAGGACTGAGCCCTGTTGAACACTGCTGCTTACAGATCAGCTATTGGAGGTGGCTGTCCCTATGTTGAGTAGGTGTGCCGTCAATGGGCCACTTTGTGACCCCTACAATAATATTACAGTGGATGCCTGAATGGGGTATATAGTCAGATAACTTGGCTAAGTCCAGGGGGTTGTATGCCCTGATGTCCCCTCACCCAGGTCCTTGGTGACTGCCTCAGCCATGTCCACCATGTTTAACAGTCATGATCTCCCTGTCAAGCATCCAACTATGTACAGTCAACTGTGTGTAGATCACATATATGTGTGCTGATCAGCTCCATGATGATTTTCCCTACAGCATACAGATATGGATACTCAGGCAAAGAGGTCTATAGTTCTGGTTATCAGTTGATGCACCACCTCTGTGAAAGGGTATAACAGTTGCCATTGCCCAATCAGCTGGGGTGCAGCCAATGGTTTCAGTATGATTGTAAGGTGTTTCCAATTGTGTTAGTAATCTTTGTCAGATCCCATGTAGGATGAAGTCTGGGATGTTAGCATGTCCAATAGATGCTGTGTACCCCCCATAGAAAGGCCAGTTACGACCTGCTCTGTAGATATGGAAGGTATGGGACAGGTTTCAGGAATGTCATGTGGCACATGTGGTAGAGACAGGGGAGTGAAGTTGATACAGAACCTGTGGGACTACAGGATAGCTATGAGTATAGACCCATTTTATGTGTTATAATTACGTATGAGTTCACTGACAATCTGGGCCTGTCCTCAGGTTACACATGTAACTGCACTGTGCATTGTGGCTCTGCTTTGTGTGGGTAGCTAATTTTGTCACTTACTGTGGCTACACTATGTCACAACAATACTATATGCATGCTGTAGCTATGGAGTTTGCGTCTCCATTTTAGGGAGCACCCTCACCCCAACTGTCACACAGCAATGTCCACCTCTTACTGTACAGCCTGCTAATGGCAGTTGTTCATCAGGCAGGTTTGCTGTGCCATGAGGAGACTGAGTTCCTCATGTCAGGTACAGGCAAATCCATGCAGGTGTACTGCTGCTTGCATAATGCATGGGTGTAGAGCTCGGCATACTTGCCTGTCCCATCTGAGGGGGGTGTTGCTTTGTGAAATATATGTCTGTATTGTTTGCAAGGGGGGTAGTTCTGGTAGTGTTCATAGGTTCATAGGTTCATAGGTAGGTACTAGGCTATCAGTCCAAGGGCCTAAGTAAGCCTAGCCAACAAGGTTCCCTGGTTTATGCCACCCAAGAAAGTTAAATTCATGTGCCATTGTCGAGCAGAGCCACAAAAGTGATCCCTGGGGTGTATTTCTTATTTCCCATCCACTCATCAAGATTTTTCTTGAAGAGTGCTAATGAGGAACTTTGCTTGACATAAATGGGTAGCTTGTTCCAAAGTATAGGAAGTCTCTGGGACAGGAATCTATCCCTCCAGCATGTCCTGTTTATTGTGGTGACAAGGTGTAGGTCCCTAGAGCATGTGACTTGGTGGGATTGTGATTTCTTAAAGTGGAGCATGACTAACAGCTCTGGGTTTAACATAGCTTTATATGTTAGGCAGAGATCTCTTTGGAGTAGGCGATATGCTACAGAGTAAAGATGGAGTTTTTTGAGCCGGTCAGTGAAGGGCATCTGTTTGAGGCCAGTAATCCTCTTTGTGAGGTACTTCTGTGGCCTTTCCAGCTGCTGCAGATGTCTTGTGAGGTACATTTCAAAAGGGGTGTTATACTCTATAATGGGTCTAATGAGTGCTGAGTAGATGGGAACAATGACCTCTTCTTTCTTGGATGAGAACCATTTTGTGATGAGGTGTGCCCACATAGAAGGATTTCCTGACTGCTGTGGCGATGTGATTGTCACAGGAGAGACTACTGTCTACCTGGGTCCCAAGGTCTCTTATCGCACATTCAGTGTTAAGTAGACTGCCGTTTAAGTGGTAGTTCATGGGTACAGAGTTTTTACCTAAGGGGATGACAATACACTTTTTGGCATTGAGCTTGAGGCCATGCCTCTGACAACAGATATCTGTCTCAGTGAGGCCCTTCTGTAGGATGTCCACATCATTTGGGGACTCAACTATGGCTCCTAGTTTGCAGTCATCTGCGAACTTCATTAGCCAGAGGCCTTCTGTGTTAACCTGTACTTCAGAGAAGTAGCTACCAAACAGGAGAGGTCCATGGACTGAATCCTGTGGTTCTCCACTTATCTCTAGTTTGAAGCCAGATTTGAAGTCTACAACTTTTACAGTGTGAGTTTTGTCAGTGAACCAGTTGACAACCCATCTTCTGACATAGGGATTTTTACCTAATTTAGTGAGTTTAGCTATAATTTCAGAATGGGGGATGGTGATGAAAGCCCTGGTGAGGTCAAGATAGGCTGTGTAAACCACCTTACCCTCATCTATGTCTTTGGTGACTGCCTCAAAGAGGTCAATCAGGTTCAGATGGCATGATCTGCCTTTCACAAACCTGAAATGGGTGGGGTCCTAAGTTTGGAGGTTACCAATGTCTTTGTTTATGAGTTACTTGATGATACGTTCCATGGCCTTGCAGACCAGGCTCATCAGGCTAATAGGGCGCTAGTTTCCAGGATCAGTGGTGGCTCCCCCTTTGTGGAGTGGGATAACTGTTGCTGTGTGGCATTCAGGGGGCATAAAGCCTGACATGAGACTATGATTGAACATGGTGCTTAGGTGGGTAGCCAGTTCATTCTGAAGTTCGTGTAAAATGCAGCCTGGGATGCTGTCCAGTCCCATGGATGCTGTGTTTTTGATTTTAGAGAGTGCAGCTTTTACCTGCATAGATGTGATTACAGGGACTCTGCATTTTTCCTGTATAGATATGGGCCCTTTAGGTGGTGAGAGGGGGGTAAGGTTAGCACTGAACCTATCTGCCAGGATGTTTGCAATATAAGTTGGTTCTGTAATTTTCATGCCATTGTGCTGTAACTCAGAGCAGATATGGGTGTTGCCATTGAGATTCTTGACATTGCTATAGAATGCTTTGTGGTTGCCATTAGAATCAGTGGCGATTTTGTTTTCATAGCTAGCTTTGGAGGATCTTATAAGGGATCTTAGCTTCTTACTGAGGCTACCAGGGCGCTCGTCCACTCATAGGATTTTACTCTCTTTTGCAACAGTTTTTTTCCTTCAGTTGTAGAGTTTGTTTATGGCAGGGGGACCACCAGATTGGCTTCCTTTTTTTGGAGGAGCATCTTGGATCTGTTTAGGATAGCATGATCCATGCACTTGTGTAAGTGCTTAGAGAGTGCATTTGTGTAGGATTCAGCAGTCATAACTGTATTGTCCATCTGCATGGGTGTCATGAAGTTCGCCACTTCTGTCCTAAGAAGCATGAATTTGGCTTTGGAGAAATGTTTTACTGTGGTTTCCTTAATGGTGGGTGGGGGTGTGATGCGGATATCTAGGGTGATTAGCTTATGGTCGAATCTGACCAACAAGGAGTTGCTTTCAGGTCTTGAACACTGGTCACTTATGTTGGTAATGACTACGTCTAGGATATTGTTGCCCCTGTTGGGGGTGTGGATAAGTTGATCCAGGGCATTGGAATTTATGAATTCCAGAAAGCGTTGAGCGAAGGAGTTGGTGCATGAGTAGTTTTCCCAGTTAATTGTGGGGTAGTTGAAATCATGCATTATTAGGGCGTTTGGTTGAACCCTAATATTTTCCAGTATATTAAGAAAAGAGGAGTGAGAAACCTGGGGCATAATGGGGGATCTATAGCAAGCTACAATTTGGATTGCATTTTTTCCCAGAGTTACTTGCACTTGGATAACCTTGGATGCATTATGCTGCGCAACTAGCCTGGAGGTGTGGATATCCTTAATGAATATGGACACACCTCTGTCTTTGGTGTTCTGGTCCAGGTTAGATTGCCGAAAAGTGTGGTATGAGTTAGAGCCTGGTAATGCAGGGGTGCTCTCTAGAGCCTTGAACCAGGTCTCAGTCATTGCACAGATATCAATGTTCTCCATTTTAAGGAGTGCTTTGAGTGAGTGCATTTTGAGATTTAGACTTCTAGCATTGAGTAGCATTACTCTCAGTTTTTGCTTGCCTGTTCCTGTATTGGTGGTGAATTTGTCATTTGAACCTTGCCTAAAAAAGGCCCTATAGGGGTGGCAAGAGCCTTAGCCAGTATCATGAATCCCAGGGGCAACAGGTGCAGGCCATCTCTGGCAAAGCATCGTGGTCTGTCGACCATGTCGTCCCAGGCAGACAGATACTGCATCTCCTTAAAATGACACCAGAAGCTTAGGCAATTGTTGAAGTCGATCATTTTGTCCTTGTACTGTGGTATCATTCTTTGTGATGGCAGGATGCTACTCATGGCTAGGGTCATACCTCCCTGGGCTACAAGATTGGAGAGCTCTTTCATGTCTCTTTTCATGCAGTCCAGGGAGGTATGTCTCAGGTCATTCACACCAACATGGGCAATGACAGAGTCATATTTGTACTTGTTGTGGAGTGACCTGAATGTGTGGGTCATGTGGCAGATCCTGGCACCCTACAGGCAACTGACAGTAACCTTCTCCTTGTTTAGCCTGGTGAGTGGGACATCAGTGTGGCTGACTATAGAGTCATCTATTACTAGTGTGCTGGGTACATTTGGTTTGCCTTACGGGCTGTGGTTTATTGGCACACTGAGTCTGTGGGCTATGTGTCATTTGGGTTGCGTTGGGGGGAGGAGGTTGCTTGTGTTTCTGCTTTGGAGGACTCTGATGCTTGAGCAGATTATTATTGAGAGCCTCTGTGAATGTTTTTGTGTTTCTATATGTGGTTTCTGGTGGTGTATGTTTAGTGGAACTATGTGATGAGTGTGGTGTGGTGCAAGTGTTTACCTTCTCCTCTTGACTGTCAAGCTCAGTCTTTGTTAGAGAGAGCTTTACCTCCAGTTTGGCTAGATAAGTGCATCTCTCACCGGCTGTGGTGTTGCGTGGTAGGAGGAGAGGGTTGTCTGTGTAAATGAGGCAATTGCTACATTGCCTCAAGATGCCCAGATTCATCAGATAGACAGGAGAGAACACTGGGAGCTGACCATTAGACATGCCTGAATAAAAAATACTTCCCTCTAGAAAAGTGAGGAAAGTGAGTATAAGAGCTGTTTTTCTCTAAGCAAGTAGGGAAAGTAAGTACAAAAACTGTTTTCCTCTTGGTAAAGAGGAAAGTTGAGTGCTGTAGTAATTTGTAGCTTATTTAGTGGTAACAACAAGTTCTGAACAAGTGCAGAGCATGAATAAGCAAATTCAAGTGTTAAAACTAAGAATCTGTACCTGGATCGTGTGGTAGATAGGCTACCTAGTGGTTACTACTCCCACTGATAAACTGGAATGTTTCCCTCCAACACAGAAAGGCTTGGGGGCTCAGAAGCTTACAAGCAGTCCTGGATACAGCAAATATGGATCTGGACTACACTAGTTACAGGAAAGGTGGGAAACAAGTGCAAATGCAGGCTTTTAAACCATAAAGTTGAAAGATGGAAAAACTGCTGAAATGGCCAATAAACTACAATTTCTGGGCCAGAAACCACTCTTGTGGTAGATAAGCTACCTAGTGCGTACCCATTGATAAGCTAGAAGGTTTCCCTCAAACACAGAAAGGCTTGAGGGGCTCAGAAGCTTACAAGCAGTCCAGGATACAGCAAATCTGTATCTAGACTAGACTAGTTACAGGAAAGGGTGGAAATGAGTGCAAATGCAGGCTTTTAAACCAGAAGTTTGAAAGAGATAGAAAAATTGCCCAAACAGCCTATAAACTACAATTTCTGGGACAGAAACCACTCTTGGGGTAAATAGGCTACCTAGTGCTTACCACTCCCACTGATAAGCTAGAAGGGTTCCCTCCAACACAAAAAGTCTTGGGGGGCTCAAAAGCTTACAAACAGTCCTGGATAACACAAATCTGTATCTGGACTAGACTAGTTACAGGAAAGGTGGGAAACATGCGCAAACACAGGCTTTTAAACCAGAAAGTTGAAAGAGATGGAAAAACTGCCAAACAGCCAATAAACTACAATTTCTGGGCCAGAAACCACTTTTGTGGTAGATAGGCTACCTAGTGCTTACTTCTGATAAGCTAGAAGGCTTCCCTCCAACACAGAAAGGCTTTGGAGGCTCAGAAACTTACAAACAGTCCTGGTTACAGCAAATCTGTATCTGGATTAAACTAGTGACAGGAAAGGCAGGAAACAAGCTTAGACATTTTTTTTGGAAAGTGGAAAGGGAGAAAGGAGAAAGAGAAGATAGTTCAAAATTAAGGGCCTAAGTGGCTTGCCCTTCACAAATGTTCTCTCTGTATTAGGTAGAATGAGCTAGTGACACTAGACTGGAATAGAGCTGGGAAAGAGGTGAACAGATGGGATTGGTAGGAGTGTCTGAAGTCAAAATATGATCTCACTGTACTTGGTTGAATGAGGAAATGAGATAGACCTAGGAGAAGTGTTCAAACACAAATTTACAGAAGGGGTGGACAATTCCAAAGCCACCAAGATTAATACCAGAACAAGAACAGGGAGGGCGGGCGGGAAACTAACTGCAGAGACAGAGAGAGACCACAGTATTGTATGAAACAATTACATAGAAAAATAAATAACTACAGAGAGACACAGACCAATGAAACAATTAAATACACAGAAAAATTAAATAAAATGCAGTACAATCTTTAACACTGCAAGTTTGTACTTAACTCAGCTAGTAATGCAGTTGATTGTAGGTATGTAGCAGAAGCCAAACAACTCAATTAGTGAGAAGTAATTAATTCAAAGATATGTGACTAACACTTATAAAAACACAGAAACCCTCTAGGCTAAGAGTTTAACACTGAATATCAATGAAGTAAAACACAATAGCCCTCACTAACTGCAGAGACAGAGAGTGACCACAGTATTCTATGAAACAATTAAATAGAAAGATAAATAACTACAGGGAGACACAGACCAATGAAACAATTAAATACACAGAAAATTAAAATAAAATGCAGTACAATCTTTAACACTGCAAGTTTGTACTTAATTCAGCACATAATGTAGTTGATTGTAGGTATGTAGCAGAAGCTAAACAACTCAGATAGTGAGCAGTAATAAATTCAAAGATATATGACTAACACTTATAAAAACACAGAAAGCTAAGCGTTTAACACTGAATATCAATGAAGTAAAACACAATAGCCCCGACTAACTGCAGAGACAGAGAGAGACCACCGTATTCTATGAAACAATTAAATAGAAAAATACATAACTACAGAAAGACACAGACCAATGAAACAATTAAATACAGAGAAAAACAAAATAAAATGCAGTACAATCTTTAACACTGCAAGTTTGTACTTAACTCAGCACATAATGTAGTTGATTGTAGGTATGCAGCAGAAGCCAAACAACTCAGATAGTGAGCAGTAATAAATTCAAAGATATGTGACTAACACTTACAAAAACACATAAACCCTCTAGGCTAAGAGTTTAACACTGAATACCAATGAATTGAAACACAATAGCCTCCACTAACTGCAGAGACAGAGAGAGACTGCAGTATTCTATGAAACAATTAAATAGAACAATCAATAACTACAGAGAGACACAGACCAATGAGACAATTAAATACAGAGAAAAATAAAATAAAAAGCAGTACAATATTTAACACTGCAAGTTTGTACTTAACTCAGCTAGTAATGCAGTGGATTGTAGGTATGTAGCAGAATCCAAACAACTCAGATAGTAAGCAGTAATAAATTCAAAGATATGTGAATAAAACTTATAAATACACAGAATCCCTCTAGGCTAAGAGTTTAACACTGAATATCAATGAAGTAAAACACAATAGCCCCCACTAACTGCAGAGACAGAGAGAGACCACAGTAGTGAATGAAACAATTAAATAGAAAAATAAATAACTACAGAGAGACACAGACCACAATATTCAATGAAACAATTAAATAGACAGAGAAATAAAATGCAGTACAATCTATAACACTGCAAGTCTTTACTTAATTCAGCTGGTAATGCAGTTGACTGTAGGTATGTAGCAGAAGCCAAACAACTCAGATAGTGAGCAGTAATAAATTCAAAGATATGTGACTAACACTTATAAAAACACAGACATCCTCTAGGCTAAGAGTTTAACACTGGATATCAATGAAATGAAACACAATAGTCCCCACTAACTGCAGACACCGAAAGAGACCACAGTATTCTATGAAACAATTAAATAGAAAAATAAATAACTAAAGGGAGACACAGACCAATGAAACAACTAAATACACAGAAAAATAAAACAAAATGCAGTACAATCTTTAACACTGCACATTTGTACTTAACTCAGCTAGTAATACAGTGGATTGTAGGTATGTAGCAGAAGCCAAACAACTTAGATAGTAAGCAGTAATAAATTCAAAGATATGTGAATAAAACTTATAAATACACAGAATCCCTCTAGGCTAAGACTTTAACACTGAATATCAATGAAGTGAAACACAATAGCCCCCACTAACTGCAGAGACAGAGAGACCACAGTATTGTATGAGACAATTAAATAGAAAAATAAATAACTACAGAGAGACACAGACCACAAATTCAATGAAACAATTAAATAGACAGAAAAATAAAATGCAGTACAATCTATAACACTGCAAGTTTGTACTTAACCCAGCTGGTAATGCAGTTGACTGTAGGTATGTAGCAGAAGCCAATCAACTCAGATAGTGAGCAGTAATAAATTCAAAGATATGTGACTAACACTTATAAATACACAGAAATCCTCTAGGCTAAGAGTTTAACACTGGATATCAATGAAGTGAAACACAATAGTTCCCACTAACTGCAAAGACAGAGAGAGACCACCGTATTCTACAAACAGAAAAATAAATAACTACAGACACAGACCAATGAAACAATTAAATACACAGAAAAATAAAATAAAAGGCAGTACAATCTTTAACACTACACGTTTGTACTTAACTCAGGTAGTAATGCAGTTGACTGTAGGTATGTAGAAGAAGTCAAACAACTCAGATAGTGAGCAGTAATAAATTCAAAGATATGTGACTAACATTTATAAATACACAAAAACCCTCTAGGCTAAGAGTTTAACACTGAATATCAATGAAGTGAAACACAATAGTTCCCACTAACTGCAGAGACACAGAGAGACCACAGTATTCTATGAAACAATTAAATAGAAAAATAAATAACTACAGGGAGACACAGACCAATGAAACAACTAAATACACAGAAAAACAAAACAAAATGCAGTACAATCTTTAACACTGTACATTTGTACTTAACTCAGCTAGTAATGCAGTTGATTGTAGATATGTAACAGAAGCCAAACAACTCAGATAGTGAGCAGTAATGAATTCCAAGATATGTGGCTAAACTTATAAATACACAGAAACCCTCTAGACTAAGAGTTTAACACTGAATATCAATGAAGTGAAACACAATAGCCCCCACTAACTGCAGAGACAGAGAGAGACAACAGTATTCTATGAAACAATTAAATAGAAAAATAAATAAATGCAGAGAGACACAGACCAATGAAACAACTAAATACACAGAAAAATAAAATAAAAGGCAGTACAATCTTTAACACTACAAGTTTTTACTTAACTCAGCTAGTAATGCAGTTTATTGTTGGTATGTTGCAGAAGCCAAACAACTCAGATAGTGAGCAGTTATTGACAGTGATCTGTGGTTAGATCCCACCAGGTAGGACCTCACAGTGGGGAGCTGCAGTGGTCACGCATATTGGTAAACACACGATTCAATATGTTGGCTCCCCTTGTGGTGATGTTACAGCACTGCTCCAGGGCATTGTATTTAAGGATGTAGAAAACATTTGGGAAAGTGAGCTTCAGCACAACTGAACAACACAGTTGGTCATCACCTAATGAAACCCCAAATCATGATGCAATGATATATCTCGATAAACACACATACATCCAAATAAGCACAACTGGTGTCTGGATTCATGGAGCTGCTCCTGTAGCCAGCAATTGCTTGATTATGTACCCTTCCAGTAGTGAATGGCACCTGCAATGTCTCTGGGAAATCACAATGTATCACAAAATCTGGATGTGTATCTATCCTTAATGAGTACATATACACCACCAGCTTTACCTTGAACACTGTCATTTTGAGGTGGGAGGGTGTGTAGTCTGGTATGGCTGTGGTGCTGTCCACAGCCTTGAACCAGGTGACCTTGACTGCACACATGTCCGCATAATCCAGGGTGGGGACACTTTCCACAGAGTGAGGTTCAGTGTTGTCATTCCCAGCATGTAGCAGCATAAGCATGATGTTGTATGAAGATGGTGTTCTCATTGTAAAGTTATCCCTTCAGACAGTGTATATAGGATACATTGTGGGGGTGTCAGCATCCTTGGCCAGTACTCCACATCTCAGGGGTGATAGATGAAGGCCATCACTGGTGAAGCATTGATGGCTGTTGAGAAAAGCATTCCAGGCAGACAAATAGTAGAACCGCTTACAATGATACCACACACTAAGGCAATTATTGACTTCCATCAATTTCTATATGTATGCAGCCATCATCCTAGGTGAGGGTCAACTACAGCTGAAAGCTTTTTGCATACCCGTGAGATACACACCCTGTTTATGCTCAGTCATGTGTCTGCATAAAGTCTGGTGATAAATGTCATGTCCATAGTTGTACACACCTGCAGGAGCTATAATGTCAACTTTATGTTACCTGATATTCCTTGGTTTGCAGTAATGTGTGATATGGTATACTATGTCAACCCACAGACAGCTAACTGTGATATTTCCTATATGTAGGCTGTTAACACAGTCAATCTGTCTCACAATGCCACCACCTAAGAAAAAAAGGTGTGTTTTTATGTTTTGTATCAATTGTTTGACTGGTGAACGAGTGGTGCATGCAGTATTATGTGTACTGTGTTCTCTAGAGGCAGGATTTTCTGTGGTGTCTGTTGTTTGGGAATGTACCTGGTAAGGTGCTGCACATATGCAGGTGTGTGTGATGTGGGTGTAGGTGGTGCAGGATGTGAGCTGTGCATGTTGGCAAAATGCTCATTGCCATATGTAATGACTGCTGTTGGAGACACCATGAAAGCAAGGTTTGAAATGCAATGATATCTCACCCACTTTGTGTTTGTGCATCATAGGAGTAGATGGGTGGGGACACTTTCCACATCTCATCAGCAGGTCCTGCAAAGTTAGTTCATGCTGCCACATGCTTGGAGTTGACAGCCTGACATACAGTGTTTGTAGGCACACCTTGCAGTGGAGATGTGGATGCCCATGCATGCGTAGAGGACTTGTACAACTTTGCTGACATTATGTTGGCCTCACAAGTGTATGATGCCTGTCTAGCAACCAGACAGCACACTGGTTGTTGGGTAACATGTGGCAACACAGACATGTCTTTTTGGTACATAACTGTACAGTATGACATGCCTAGGACATGTGCAGACACACATTGGCCAAAGGTGGCCAGTCCACAGCAGTAGGCCTCACAGCCATGTCATGCAGATATCCACCATTAATCTCTTGAAGGGCACGATGCATGACTTATGAAATTGTCACCTAGGATGGATCACTGGTACTGTGATGCTTGTTTCAGCAAGGCTTGACATCTGTTTCACTGTACATTGCACATTATATTGTGATGCTGCAGCAGTGCTTCTAATCACCATCTTGTCAGTTCCCTAGTGACATGCCACCAACCATGGAACAGAAGGCGTAATACATGCAAAGGCAATTGAGTGCCCAGGTTGATAATCAAGGCATCTACCTGGAGAAGGGTATATGAAGCCTACAGAGCCTTTTATGATGTGGGACAACTATGTGTATGAAAAAAACAGGCTGTGTCCTGCTTCTAATCATGAGCTTTGTAGTAACATTTTGTGTGTGATGACAGACAATGTATCTGAGTATGGTACCCTATGTGAGAGTGGTTTTGGTGAGACTAGCATTAGCAGTTGCCAGGCACAATTAATTCTGTGGACTCTCATGCTTTCCACACTCTTCACAAGGTAAATGTATCCTTCCAGTACACACTGCTTGGGTAATGTCCAACTGCAGAATACCTCTGTAAAAACCCCACCTTACCTTCACAGAGTATACATATTACACTTCCCAAACATGTTTATCTGTGCTCTGTACAGATACCTTGGATGTCTCTCTTTTTGGCACATGATGGAAGTAACTGCAATACTTACTTTCACAAAGGACAACTAGCATGCAGTGCCAAGCAGTGTCCCCAGATCTCTGAGTCGTGTGATATGAAATGCCATGAAAGGAGTTAGCATGGATACGAGCAGTAACAATGTTGTTCACCTACTGACACTGAACCACACACCATTTGTTTTATTCAAGGCCAGATCATGCCTACCAACCCTAACAGGTGGACCTCATTGAGTGTTAAACTATGGAATGGATGAGGGGAATATAACTTACTCCACCTACCATGGCCAGCCTTTGCTGAAAACTGTGCAGGGTATTTACAGATTGGTATGTCAGCTGGTGCCTAGCCAAGTGTCTGATAGTCATATTCTGGGAAGATAACATTGGGATAACTATACTAAAATGACACCAGTTATCAGTAGATTTCCCCACACATCATTAATGGAGTACCCCTTCTAGTTATTCCCTTCTCTGCAGTCACGGTCACTATCACTGACCTCTGACTGACTACATTTGCAGGTGATTGCACATTAGGAGCTGTCATTGAATCCCACACAGAACCAATAGCTACCCAGTATGGCTTGAGACACAAATTCAGTTGTTGTCAGAGCCACTGGCAAATAGTAAATGCCAACGACTGCACAATACTATCCTTTGGGAAGTCATCCACCCTGGGAAAATATGGTAGTGTCTGCACACCGGACACAGTTGAGCCACTACTCATGGAGTTATGGGCACAGAGAGTAATGTAGCCCTTGACTTTCACTGGTCTGTAAGATGTGGGGATCCATTAAATTTTGTAAACCTATACAGAAAGTCATGGCATGTAAATCCCAGACTGTCATTGTTATACCAAATTTGGCACTCATCACACTTATCATTGAGTGTGATGGCACCTTTGCTATGTCACTACATGTCACTACACAGGAATAGCTTACAATTGTAGCAGCCATACAGGTTCCATGGTAAACCAATATACATTGCAGATAACATGTCCTATGCAGCCCTTGTCAAGACTGTACATGTGTAGTCTGTATCATACATGCTTTGGAGGGGATGTGTTTGGCTACCATACAGGCAGTTGTCAGATCTCACTGTGTACATCCCATGTATCAAGACAGGACTAACATGTCTTACTTATTCTACACACCTACACTGTCACTGTGGTATAAATAGTACATGGCAGAGACAGGTATATAACACAGACACTACACCCTATATGTAACAGCCCCCCATGCATGTGAAGCACATATCTGCTGTAACACACATCATGTGCAAGATATACAATGGGATGCAGAACAAGACAATCATAACTGGTGTAGGACAAATGTCTGTAATGGACACATGAAATTTGTAGATGTGTCATCTCCATCACCACAGCTTGTAAATGTGTTAGCTCCTGAAACCCTGGTCACACTTATCAAGGGTATCACACCTTTTCATAGATTAGGGATGCATGAGTAGGCTGCATGATGTCATTGTCCTTTTTAGCCAGTTATGCACATATGATCCTATGGAGCCATGCACCTATAGTGCTGTTCCTTGCTGAAGACATATTTCATCAGTGCTGACATTCCATCCTGTGCTGTGATGTCTATGGGTTTATTGCCACTGTGTGTCCATAGGCATCCCCTACAGACTCCTGAAACTGCAACATAAATAGGCCAGCGACACACCTTTCATTGTGTAAGTATACAGCCATTACCTCATACAACATAACGTACACAAAACTATGTGGCTTACTCATTACAAATGTCAGCATACATTATCTGTCACTGACCAGTACGAGTAGCTTGGCAAAACAACACTGCATTACACAAGTAAATATTGATTGATATAGTCACCCTGTGCATCAGACACATAGCTTCATTTCCTTTCATCGATGATGAGGATGACAGGGATGTGGCACAGGTATCATCATTTACACAAGGTGTTATGTGAGAGTGCAGGAGGCCTAGGCTGACCCAATAGGTTGAAAGCATGTATGTGAGTCAGGAAGGGGAGCAGGCAAGATGGGCCATGGAAATATGTGGTGTGTGTCTGTAGGTAACCTGAATTTGACAGTGGTGTGTGAGTGTGTGCATGGACATTGTCAAGCTAAGTGATAGCCCTACATGTGTGCATGTTAGACAGCTTTAAACCGTACATGTTAGAGCTGACAGTTTACCATCTCCACCCTAAACACAGGAACTGACTATGCCAGAAGTTGCACTGGCACCTCCATGCCCAAAGTCAGAAGTGATGTTAGTACCTGATAGTGACTGCTGTCTGTTGGGATTGTGTCCTCCATGGAACCAGCTGGGGTCATGAGCCCATGGCCTGTCATGTCTTGGTGTGGACAGCACACTCCCCTCTGGAACGTTGGATGTAGTGCCACTATGTGAGCATGATTGTTCACGGCCATGAGGACTCTCAGCAGATGGGGTTGCTAACCTGCATCCATGAATCCTACGCTCACCTCCAACCAGATGTTCTAGCACAGACAATGTGCATTCCATGACAGATATTCTGCGATCTGTCTCAGACTTCCTTATTTCCACTGCATCAGTGAACCTATCCGGGGTGTCACCAATCCAGTGGAGGCAGCCACTGATGTCAGACTGTGCTGTATCCATAACCATGAGTATTCATCTTTAGTGCCTTTTAGAACATGCCTGTGCCTCCATGACAGCCCGAAACATATGCCGAGTGACCCATGATGTGACACCTGCTACAGGTGGTGAAAGGACACAGGCCACCTATGAGCTCCCCTATCAATCCACCTGTGTGGAACCTCACTAGCTCTTTAGGTATGGCCAGTGTCTACAATCACTACAATCACTGGAACTATAGTTGTCATGCATTTATGTTCAATGTCCCCAACCTCTGACTGTCCAATATCTATGGCCACTGGGTATATGTAGGCATACTGACTGTGTGCGGTGGCAATAAGGGCAGAAGAGGGATGTCACCCTCTGGGACATATTCATCCCCTGAAACCCCCACCTGTGCCTCACTCTGGCCGCCATCATTATCAGAGCTGGAAGAGACACTGACATCAGGTTGTGAAGGATATACAGAGAGACCAACCCCCACCCCAGCCACCTGTGATAAGAAAGGAAAAAGCAGCACATTAATACCTGCACTATTATGCTCTGCAGTACTATGTTGCAATAAATTTACAGCTATATACACTGTTAGCACTATCACAGACCTGTTGAAACCCCAACCTCATATAGTAGGGCATGAAACAGTATTTTTCCCCAGAAACAGCTGTAGTTACTTGTAAATAAAAGCTCTTTACAGAGCACCTCATCAGCAACAATGAGGTACACTACTGACATTTATAACGACTCTGCACAGTTGACACATGTGAAATCTGTAGTGTCCTGACAATACTGTCACATCTATCAGTGTGGTCACACCTACAAGGCATAAGTATGACTCTAACATGTGTACAGTGGGAAAATATCTGTGCAATTGACAATCATGCTGACAGTACAGCAATCCAGGCAGTAGGCCTAGGATGACACTTTAGGGAATACATTGCTCTAAATCTACAGCTGTAACAAAACAGTATTGTGCTTACCAGGAGCAGTACCAAGGCCTTGTCTGATACCTGACAAACCTGTGAAAAGTTGAGGGGGCGGTAATGTAAGTACCACTGTATGTTGCACTATAACTAGGTAATACAGCCATATAGCTTACATTTAGATTAGCTACTGTGTTAATTGTTATGTTGGTCAAAATCTGAACATGAGATTCAAACTGCAGTTAAACCCCTTCCCCCAAAAAATAAAAGGCCTGGCACCCATGTAAAAGTATGTACACCCTGGCACACTGAATGCTACATTATTCTAATGCTGATCAAACTAAGCTTACCTGGATGCTCCTCTGCCATGCCAGCTGTTGCACCCACAGCCATGATGTACAGTGTGATAGATGGGTGTGAGCTGTCATGTGTTCCCTGGTTTGCCAGGAATTCCTCAGTGGCTGAGAGTGGTTGTTCTGCTGCACCACCTCCACTGATGACACCATGATCCCTGGCTACATCTGCTGCTCTTCTGCATGCAGCATTAATCGTGTCTGTTGCATGGTGTCGAAAATGCTCATATGTCCTGCTCTGATGACCTATTGCATTCATGTCACAGACAAGGTCAGCCCACAGTGCTGCCCACTGATCCCTGTTTTGCCTCCCCATGGACAGTAGGAGTTCATGGTGTTGATTGAGGTCTTCCAGTATTATATCATTCTCTACATCCATTAAACAAGTTCCACAACAAACTAATAAATCCAAGAAATGGAAAAAATAAATGAACAGCTAAAAGTCCACTTCTTTATTGATTTAAAAAAATCTTGTTAAAAAGACTTCATCAGAATGCTCTGCATCTGTGAAAGGGCCATGGCATCTGCGATACATGTTTCCTGAAAGGCAACAAAATGGGAAAATATGAAAGGATCACATACGGCTGTCAGTATCCACTTCTTGATTACACATGTCACATTCCACAGTGTACAAACATACTAAGCATGTGGCTACAAATAAGATACTAGTGATAGTCAGCTATTCCCATGTGTGCCATGACAGATAGTGCTGTATGATCATACATGCAACACTGGGGTCCATTGTAGTGTGTCCCTTAGGGGCAACCCCCCTAATAATATGTCAAACAACAGTATCAAACAAATAGCAGTGTGTTATTACAACCACAATAAAGCGACAGTCCCACGGGACCAGTGTGCCACATTGACAAAAAACATTCCATCAGTGATGTATTGTACGTCCTCTGTAGGTGTAACAAATCTGGAGATCAATGACATGTCATTATCACAGTTCTATGAAAGGCTTAATGCTGTAATCCCCATTCCCCCAAGTATATTCACATGCATGCATCATGTTGTAAACAAAAAGGTTACATACCTGATGGAGTACAATACTCCTCGTGTTGATACATGCAGATATGTAAAGTTTTTGGCAATGTGTTTACTATGTGCTGGGCTTAGCTATGCTGTGTGAGGGTCTTTAAAAAAAAAGAAAAATAAGGAGATAGGAAAGTGGTGAAATGGGGTCCAAGCAGGGGGAAAAATATAGTGAAAGGCAAGTAGGTATGTGCAGGAAGGGTGTAGGAAAGAACCATAGCTATCTATTTTTTCTACAGTAATAACTGTGCAATTTGACAGAATTTGTGGATAAATCCGGGCTCTCACCCTCACAGAGAGGGGTTAGGACAACATAACTGTGTTGTCAAGCCAATTGACATGTGTCTAGTGGACAAGTGTGCAAAATGGAGAGCTATGTATGGGACAATATTTCTTTTGGACAGGTGCCCATTTTTGTAAGGTGAGAGTGGAAGTTTTGGGGAAGGGAAATAGGAACATGTGGGGGAGGTAGGTTGGGTAAGTGAGGAAACTTTTGCAGGCAGACAAGACAGCAGACAGGGGTAATAAGTGACAGAAAAGGGGAGTGAACACCTTGGATGGGGAGGGTGTTGTGGAATTGCAATCTCATGTGTCTTCACAAGGTAGCAGCACGATTCATGTCCCCACCCATAGGATTGTTGGGACTGCTCCATCACTGCCGCAGGGTGGGCAGTGGTGGAGGCTGGGCTCCGGGGTGAGGCTGTCAGTGCAGGTGGCATCCAAACCCATGGTACAAGATCCTGCCCACCAAACCTGGCAGTTCCTCAAGGGTGGCAACCCCCCCTCCACCACCACTCCCAGAGGGGATGAGCCTCATCCTGAGGGGTAGAACTACCTGATGCCACAGGTAGTGCAGGGGTAGTACAGGGAGTACCAGCAGGCAGGGTCCCATATGTGCTAGGCCCAGGTGTCACGGCCAGAGGAGGCAAGGTACATGGATCACCGGGAACTGGCCTACCTTGACGTGCTGCAGTAAATTAGTTATAACAGCAAGTTTCGGTTGATAATAACCAAATCAAAGTTAGTATTAACATAATGGAACATGATAGTGATTAATCCAAATACATATTAAGGTATATTATGTAAAACACAACATTAAATAACATAACAGTAAGTATGTTAACAGCAAGCCAGTATGAAATAACTCATAAGGCCAACAAAACAGTTAGTTTAACCGAATATATTAATATTAAATCTTAATAATAAATAACAATAATAAATTATAGAAGATAAGGGGTGGGGAGAGAGACATACCATTCGTGATGTCACAGATGATATTCCTAAAAAATCTGCTAATACATAATTCTACAGGTGTACAGTGTCAGTTCTGAGTACAGTGAATCCAATTCTTCTGCAGATGATGTAACATATACATACCACTCAAGGTGTTTACATGGGACAGTATGGGCCAAGCACTAACAGATGCAGGTGTACAACTACACAGTACTGTTTCACATAATGTGCCCATATGTGACTGCCAAGGTGTTCTATAAATGGATTTGAAAAATACATTGCAGTTCAGGTAATCATTTATCTGTTAATCAGGGACCAGACAGATTAGGCGGTTGTATTTACATTACGAAAAATCATGACACAGTTGAGTGATATGTTTGTGTACATTAAGTGCACTAGACAGCTGTCATGTCTTAGTTGGCAGGCATGGAATGAGAACCCAAAAGCTGTGACTGTAGGGGACATCTGCAAATGATGTAACAGTTGACTGCAGCAACTTAGTACAGACATGCAATTAATGCAGCCCTACTGTAATGATTTAGACACATTTGGTTATGAAAACACAATCCTGCCTTACACTTTATTGGTATTGCTGCTTAGTATCTGTAAAGTATACACATGATATCTGCCCATAAAGTGGGCTACTTCACCCATATATGTTGTTCCTGGAGCAGGAGGAAAAGAGGGCATTATTTGACTGAAAGTGGCCTGGAGACAGCCTTGAACCATACTGTGGGTTGTGCAATACATTTATCAGGTGCACAACCTTGTTTTAGCGAAGCTTAGCAAAGCTTAAACAGTAGTAGCCGTTAACCATGTTTAAGCAATGCATAGCACTCCACAATCTTCCAAATGTAACAAATGTGTTATTAAATTAAACAAAACATTCACTTGCATTACAAAAAAAAGTGTGACTGCTAGGGACTCGAATCCAGGACCTACTAAGCTTTAGGCTGTGACTCTACAATTTAGCTACTTGGATATTATGTAAACTACTATACCTTCAAATATACTACTAAGCTCCCTGTTAGCATTGCTAAGCACCATGCCATGCAAACAGGCTCAAACATATCCAGACATAAATAAATAATTATATCTGGTTCTATTTTTAGATGTCTGGCAGGTGTCAGTTCTGTATGCATAAGCATAGCTCAGCTTTGTTGTGCTCTGTACCATGCAAATGAGCAAAAAATAAATAAATAAAAACTGATATAATAATTAATTACAACCAATTTCTATTTTTATTTCTTTTACCTCAATTTTTTTTTATTTTTCAAATACATTTGAATGAATTCCATAGTATTTATACATAACATCTTAAATAACTATGTACAGTATTTACATTAGCCTGACAGTATAACAGATCTTAATGTATACAGTTACTTTATAGGTATGTACAATCCTTTATCAGAGTGTCTAATCAATTATTGTATAGTGTCAATCAACAATAAGACTTTTCCCCAAGGGTTGTTGATAAATGGCTTTGGATAAATTCTTACTTCTTACATTTTAATTTTCAATATTGCTGTGGTCTTCAGAAGGCTGTAGAAGTCTTTCAAAGTTGGTATTGCATTTGTGTTCCATCTTCTTATTATACACATCCTTGAAATTGCAAGTATAGTCCATACTAGATGCATGTTTGACCTATTCAAATGAGGACCTTCGTTCACATTTAATAATACAAGAGCTTTAGTTAAATAAAATGATTCATTAAATAAAGCTTGTAGAAAGTTATTAATGCCATTGCGAAATGGCTTAATTTTAACACAGTCAAAGAAAATGTGGTTCCAATCTGCATTGTGTACTTGCTCACATCTCCAACATATTCCTTTTATGGAAGAACTAATTTTGGGGATTCTGTCTGGGGTTAAGAATGTTCTGTGCAAACATTTCCAATTAAAAACTTTCCAGTATTGTGTAAAGGATGTATATTTTATTGATAACAAGATATTTGTTTTAATATATTCGGTTAACTGTATTGAGTGTCCTTTTGTTATAGATTTCCAATATGAGGTTTTGGGTGTTGTTTTATAGTTTATCAATATTTTGTAAAATTTTGAAATGCTGTTTCCCATGTCAAAGTCATTATATATGTTTTCATATATGTATTTCATAAATTTAGGTATTTCTTTAAATGAAGAATTGTTAATTATTCTTGTGGAATTTTGTATGCTATTTTTATTCCTTGCATATCTAAAACTTTTAGATCTTTAATACATTGGAGCCAACAAACAAATCCTGTTCCCAGGAATTAATAATTTCTCTGTATATTTTATGTGGAAAGTTCTTTGTTACTTTAAATGTTGTTAAAAGATAAAACCAGATTTTTAAATCTATATTTGCATTAATAATTTTCCTCAATGAGTCAATGTAATAATTAGTCATACAAGTTTTAATGGGTTTAGTTATGCTATATTGCATACTAATACATAATATGTGCCATGGCAAATTGTTTTTATCTGTTATTTGAAATTTTTTTGTAAATCAAATTCATTTATTGACATTACAGTTAGTACTTCTTTCCAATTTGCAGAGTAATTTGGACTTATCCAATCTGAGATTGTTTTAGATATTGATGCTTTTATATATGTTTCTATATCAGGAAAGTTTAATCCTCCCTGTTTCCATTGTCTGATCTGATGTATTAAAGCTATTCTGTTTCTTTTGGGAAACCATAAGCATTTTAATAGGCATGAATTTCTTTATTTAAGTATACCCCTCTCTGGTAACAGTTGTATTGCCAAGGCTATATATAGGATATTGGGCAGTAAAACCATTTTTATTAATTGTAGTCTATCTTCAAATGTTAATATCATTTTGTTCCATTTTTCCACAGAGATTTTAATTGTATTGATGATATTATTGTAGTTTTTTTAGACTAATTCATTATTATTCTTGCATAACTCATTTCCTAGATATTTTACGGTAGATTCTTGTTTCCCTATGATGTGATTCCCCTTAGTCTGCAGTTGTTTTTTTTTTATTTAAAAATAAAAAATTTGATTTATTGAAATGGAGCCCTGAAGTCATGTGAAATTCGTCAATTAATATATCTAATTATTCTAATGTCTCTTTTTAAAACCTGGTTGCCTCATGGTTTTGGCATCTTTTCAGGCTTGTTGGCTGTTGGTGAAGCACCCACCAAGAGGAGAAAATGCTGAGAGAAGAAAGGAGCCACTTTTGAGACTTTAAGTATTTTTCCTCTGTTTATTTACTAAGTTTTTTCTGCATAGCCACCTATTTTGAGCATTTTCTGGCTTGTTAAATTTGATTTCTGCATTAGTAACTGTATTTAGAGCACAGCCTAGAGCTGTTTACTGAATTTCCTGTTTGCACTTATTTTTAAAATCGTTTTTTTCTCAAAACTTGCATTTTATCTGTCTTTGGCCTAGCACTCTTGTGTGGGGTCATTTATTGCACTGTTATAACTTGCTGATACTTGTTAACCTCTGCTATCTCTGAAAAAACAAAAAAACAAAAAAATCTTGCTTTTTTCCCACTTTTCTGGGATTTAAAAAAGTTCATTTACAGGCTTGCTGTTCTTGAACTGTTTGTAAGTTTCTGTGAGGCCATTTTTTGCTTGGGCTAAAGGAAAGTCTCTCTGTTGATCAATGGCAGTGAAAAACATTGAGCAGCCTGTCTGCCCCTGTGGGAGTGGTTACTGACTTGAAACTGTAGTTTTATTGGCCATTCTGGGTCAATTCCAAAACTCCTTCATCTTCCTCTCTTAAAACCTGGTTGCCTCATGGTTTTGGCATCTTTTCAGGCTTGTTGGCTGTTGGTGAAGCACCCACCAAGAGAAGAAAATGCTGAGAGAAGAAAGGAGCCACTTTTGAGACTTTAAGTATTTTTCCTCTGTTTATTTGCTAAGTTTTTCTGCATAGCCGCGTATTTTGAGCATTTTCTGGCTTGTTAAATTTGATTTCTGCATTAGTAACTGTATTTAGAGCACAACCTAGAGCTGTTTACTGAATTTCCTGTTTGCACTTATTTTTAAAATCATTTTTTTCTCAAAACTTGCATTTTATCTGTCTTTGGCCTAGCACTCTTGTGTGGAGTCATTTACTGCACTGTTATAACTTGCTGATACTTGTTAACCTCTGCTATCTCTGAAAAAACAAAAAATCTTGCTTTTTCCCACTTTTCTGAGATTTAAAAAGTTCATTTACAGGCTTGCTGTTCTTGAACTGTTTGTAAGTTTCTGTGAGGCCATTTTGCTTGGGCTAAAGGAAAGTCTCTCTGTTGATCAGTGGCAGTGAAAACATTGAGCAGCCTGTCTGCCCCTGTGGGAGTGGTTACTGACTTGAAACTGTAGTTTTATTGGCCATTCTGGGTCAATTCCAAAACTCCTTCATCTTCCTCTCTTAAAACCCTCTTTTGCGGTTTTGCTTTCTGAGCATAGCGCAACAACGGGCAGCCGCCTAATTGGGTTTAAACTATTCCTGGCTCCACAAAGTCTGCTCTTCACTTTTTCCCTTAGAACTGCTCTATCTCTCAATTTAAACACCATATTCTCATTCTAAGGCCCTTCACTGGTCCAATTAAGTAATCCTACAAGTTAGCACTATTAAACCATAAGCACTACTTACTCTTATACTCTCTACAATTACCCTGTCCTCTATTGGTCCATCTTAAATTCAGTTTCCTATTACTCTAGCATGTCCAAAGGTCAGTCAATGGTTTCCTCTCCAGTCCAGCTGGTGAATCTGGGAATTTTGAGGCAATGTTACAACTGTCTCATGTACACGGACAACCCTCTCCTCCTCCAAACAGGTTCAAATATATGTGAGAGATGCAACTATTTAGCCAAACTGGAGGCTGAGCTCTCTCATCTCAAAACTGGTGTAACCAGTCAGGAGGAGAAGGTAACCTCACACAACACAATTCCAGTATCACATAGTCCCACCACATCAGCAAACCAAACACATAAATACACAAAAACATACTCGGAGGCTCTAAATAAAAATCTACCTAAGCAACAGAGACCTCCAAAGCAGACATCCAAGCAAACGCTACCTCAAAACAAAACACACACAGCACATAACCCACAAAGTCAGTGTGCCAAGCAGCCACAGCCCTTAAGGCTGAATAACACACCTGATACTCTTGTTATAGGTGACTCTATTGTCAGACACACTGACGTCCCACTCACCAGGCTGAATAAAGAGAAGGTCACAGTGAGCTGCCTGTCGGGTGCTAGGATCCGCCACATAACGCAAGCACTCAGGTCACTCCAAAGCAAATACAAATATGACTCAGTCATTGTACAAGCTGGTGTGAATGACCTGAGACGTACCTCCCTGGACTAAATGAAAAGAGACATAGAGGAGCTCTCTGATCATGTAGCCCAGGCTGGTATGACCCTGACCTTGAGCAGCATCTTACCCTCACCTAGAATGATGCCACAGTGCAAAGACAAAATGATCGATTTTAACAATTGGCTAAAATTTTGTTGTCATTCAAAGGGGATTCAGTGTCTGTCAGCCTGGGATGACATGCTCGACAAGCCACGTTGTTTCGCTAGGGACGGCTTGCACCAGTCACCACTGGGCTTTCGGATATTGACAAAGGCTCTTGCCACCCCCATAGTGCCTTTTTTAGGCAAGGCTCAAAAGTCAAACCCACCCCCATAGACAGCACAAGGAACAAGAAACTAAGGGTAATGCTGCTAAACGCCAGAAGTCTTAACCTCAAGATGCACGCACTCGAAGCTCTCCTCAGTATGGAGAACATCGATATCTGTGCAGTGACAGAAAACTGGTTCAAGGCTCCAGAGAGCACCCCAGCACTACCAGGCTATACCTCATATCATGCTTTTCGGCCCCAAAACCCGGACCGAACCACAAAAGGAGGGAGTTTCCATATTTATCAAGGATATCCACACCTCCAGGTTAGTGGCATTGCACGAAGTATCGGAGACCATCCATGTGCAACTTACAGTGGGCAAGACTGCTTTTCAGTTTATAGCATCCTACAGACCACCCTCTCAAAGTCAGGAATCCCATTTGGCTTTCCTGAAAACATTGGAGAACATGAAGATCTCTCCGAACACCATTATATTGGGCGACTTCAACTACCCAAACATTGACTGGAAGCACTACTCAAGCCCCAGCACCTTAGCCCAAAGATTCCTGGAAATTATAAACTCAAATGCTATGGAACAACTAGTCACCACTCCCACAAGAGGGGACAACATACTAGACCTGATCATTACCAACATGGGGACTCTATGCTCCACACCAGAAGTATATCCCTCATTGGTAAGATCAGACCATAAATTAATTTCACTGGATGTCCACATCCCGACCCCACCCCAGCCCAGAAAACCACAGTGAAAAACTTCTCAAAAGCGAACTTCTCACTTCTCAAAACCAAAGTGGAATCCTTCAAGGCCCCAGGGCCAGTGGAAACTACAGCCCAAACTGCAGAATCCTATATAAATGCATTCTACAGACATCTCCAGGAATGCATGGATCATGCTATCCCAAACAAAACCAAGACCCAATCATCCAAAGGCAGGCCCAGTCTGGTGGACCCCTGCCATAAATAAACTGTACAACAGAAGGAGGAAGCTACTACATGACAGAGCAAAATCCCTAATAGGGAAGGCATCTCTGATCAGTACTAGCAAAAAATTACAATCCCTCATAAAATCCTCCAAGGCCAGCTTCGAGAGAAAAATTGCACAGGACACCAAAGACAATCATAAGGCTTTTTTCAGTTATGTTAGAAACCTGGGATGCAACTCCCAGACTTGTTCTGAGTTGATTCTAAATGACAAAAAATACACTGAACCCACAGACATCGCCAATATCCTGGCAGACAGGTTCAGTGCAAACTTCTCTACCCCCTCCCCCCCAAAAGAGCAAATATCTATCCCGGCAGGGGGCTGCCTCCCAAACATCTCAGATGCTCAGGTGAAGGCTGCCCTCTCCAAAGCAAAAAACACTGCTTCCATGGGACCAGATGGCGTCCCAGGTTGCGTCCTACATGAACTACAAGAGGAACCAATCCCTCAAATAAAACAGCTATACAATCTCAGCCTCACTACAGGATATGTGCCCACAGAATGGCGTACAGCAACAGTGGTCCCACTCCACAAAGGTGGAGCATCTACGGACCCTGGAAACTATCGCCCCATAAGCCTGACTAGCTTAGTCTGCAAGGCTATGTTGAGGATCATCATGGAGCTCATAAACAAAGACATTGGGGACCTACAGACACTAGATACTACCCAGTTCGGCTTTGTCAAGGGCAGATCCTGCCTTTTGAACCTGGTTGACTTCTTTGAAACAGTCACCAAAGCCATAGATGAAGGGAAGGTAGTCCACACAACCTATCTGGACCTTGCAAAGGCATTTGACACAATACCCCACTCGGGCATCATAGATAAGCTATCCAGCTTAAATATAAACCCCTATGTCACAAGATGGGTCGCAAACTGGCTCAAAGGCAGAACCCACAGAGTGAGAGTTACTGGAGCCATGTCAGACTCAAAACCGGTCACAAGTGGAGTCCCACAGGGTTCTGTCCTGGGACCACTCTTGTTCGGTATATACTTTTCCGAGGTACAGGCAAACGTGGGAGGACTATGGCTCACCAAGTTCGCAGACGACTGCAAACTGGGCGCTATAATCAACTCTCCAGCTGACACAAACATCCTTCAAAAAGGTCTCACAGAGACAGATAACTGGTGCCAGCACCATGGTTTAAAGCTAAATGCCAAAAAATGTATAGTCATACCCTTTGGCAAAAACAATATGCCCACAATTACCACATAGGCGGAAACCCATTAAGTACAGAGAAAGTTATTAGGGACCTGGGGACCCAAGTTGATAGCAATCTCTCCTTTGAAAACCACATTGCCAAAGTGGTTAGAAAGACCTTCTACATAGCCCACCTCATCACAAAGGGTTTCACATCTAGATCAAGAGAGGTAATCGTGCCCCTTTATTCATCCCTCATCAGGCCCATCATAGAATACAATGCCCCTTTTGGGATGTACCTTACCCGACACCTGCAGCAATTAGAAAGACCCCAAAAGTATCTCACCAAGAGGATCAAGGGTCTCAAACAGATGCCATATACTGCTCGGTTAAAAACTCCAGCTCTACTCAGTTGCATACCGCCTACTTGAGGCGATCTATGCCTGACATACAAAGCTATGTCAAATCCAGAATTAATGGACATGCTCCACCTCAGTAAATCTAAATCCCTTAGAGCCACATGCTCGAGGGACTTGAACCTCAGCACAGAAATAAATAGAACTTGCTGGAGGGACAGGTTCATAACCCAGAGGCTCCCTTCGCTCTGGAATAGAATTCCAGTTCATGTGAGGCAGAGCACCTCACTGAATCTCTTCAAGAAGAATCTCGATAAGTGGATGGGGAATCGTAGGTTTGTCCCAGGGATTACTCCCGTGTCACTATTAGACAGAGGCACAGTAAACTAAACCTTAAAAATGGGCACAGTATACTCAAATCAAGGGGTGGCGTAAGCCATACAGAATCGAGCTAGGCTTATAATTGCCCCAGGGCAGATAGCCTAGTATGAACCTATGAACCGATGAACCTATGCATTAGATAATGTTAGTAATATGTCATCAGCAAATAGCATTACTTTCGAATTGTATTGTTCATAAACATCTATTCCTTTGATTTTTATATTGTTACGAATTGAATCTGCCAATATTTCAATAGCCAGAGCAAATAGAATCGGTGACATAGGACAGTTTCTATTTTTAGATGTCTAGCAGGTATCAACTGTATAGATATGAGCACAGCTTTGCACTGGTGTGCTCCATGCCACGCAAATAGACAAAAAAATAAATAAATAAACACTGATATAATAATTCATTTCATCCAGTTTCTATTCTTAGATGTGTAGCAGATGTCAACTGTATAGATGTGAGTGTAGCTCAGCACTGCTGCACTCTGTGCCTTGAAAACAGACATTAAAAAAAAAACTTTAGGAAATGAAAACACTAAATATTCAGTCACACACATTTCATCACTAGCAGGGTACATTACAGGGATTCTTACCCTTTACATAACATCTGTCCAGGAATTCCGTGGGCTATCTACAACCACAGGATAGTCACTACATAACTGCCTACACAGATTCAATATCCTTGTTACTATGCTCTCTCTCAGCAGTGCTCCATGATTAATATTCCCGGTGCACTGCCAAGGGGAAACCATATAAGGTACATTCCATGTAGGCTCTACACGGAGCCTACATTGATTTCATTGAATCCTGGGAAACATCTTAACACAAAAACTCAGGGCAATAAAGGAAAGGAAGGGAGGAAATCAAATGCCATCATGGAAGTATCGAATAGAGGGCACTATAAAGCAATTAAGACAAGATGTGAAACTGCTAAGGTAATACAGAAGAGAGACCAGGTCAACAAAAATACTTAGAAAGATAGAGATGAAAAAGAAACGTGCAGCATCAGAACAGACCTGGATCTATCTTATACTATTGCAAATAAACTAAAGATATCAGCAAAGGCAGAAAAATGTAGAAGATATGCAGATAAATATAAAGAAAAAAGTACAAAATAAGCAATTCACTAATGACCCCCCAAATTTTTGAGAACTAGGAAACAAAGTAAAATGACTAGAAAGAACACCAAAAAAAAAAAAAAAAAAAAGACATAGGGCAGGATTCACGAAGCCTCCGTGTAAGAGTTGCAAGGCTTACACGGAGGCTGCAGTTAAACGGTGTGATTTCAGCATGTCATGCATATGCATGAGGGCATGCTGAATCACACCTAAGGCTTACACGGTCCATGGAAGACAGTAGGGGGCGTGTCTGTAGGCTGAGCCCTGCAAACGGACACGCCCCCAGAAGAGTAAAAGTCCCGAAAGTAAACCCCCACGACAGAGTCCGTGTAAATGTGAATAAACACAACACAACACATACCCCCACAGACTATGAACATAAAATATATAAATGAACATGTTATATATTTTTTTTAAATTGTAAAGATGTTTGCCCGTGAGTGCGCTCGTTTGCACGGGCGTGCCCGTAGCTTAGCCACAGTTAGCAGTCAGTGGAAAAGCATATAAGAACTACATATGCAAAATAAGCCAAGGAGCAATAGTGTAGTGGTAGAGACGTCGGCTGAAGAGCAGACAGTCATGGTTCGAGCCCCCCCAACATCAATTTTTATTTTTAGTGAAATAAGCACGGAACAAGTCCCTGACATATATGTACACATATAAAATTATATTTTATGTAAAATGTAATGAAATGGGCCATTTATTTTGAAGAAATGTGAGATAAAATAATAAAAAATGCCAGATGTGCCTATAGCTGAGCTACAGTTTAACAGGTTGAGTGCATCTGCCCGTAGGTGAGCAGTGGTTTAACAGGTGCAAAATGAGTGCCCGTAGGTGAGCAGTGGTTTAACAGGTGCAAAATGAGTGCCCGTAGGTGAGCAGTGGTTTAACAGGTGCAAAATAAGTGCCTGTAGGTGAGCAGTGGTTTAACATGCTGAAACTGTGTGCCCGTAGCTGAGCTGAGCGTAATATGCGTGCTGACAGCCAAATGATGTGTATACCAGCGTACCCCATTTGCGCTGAGCTGCGCGCCGCACCAACAAGCTAACCGACGGGCAACTTTGAGCAAGCTGTAACACAGACACACCTCCTAGCCTGTGTAGACAGTCATAAAATATAAAAAGCAGTGGCCAGGTTCAAACCCAGGATACCATGCACCATAGTCAAGGTACTGAATCACTAAGCCATGACAGCTGTACTTAGAAATGCAGTAATAGCAAATATATAGGAATGAATAGAAAGAGGAGCATGACAAAGCAGGTTTTGTGAAGCTGATACAATTCCAAAATGGCCAATCACAGATAGGTGCGGGAAAAACGGCATATATAAGCCCCATAGGTTGGAATACACAGCATAACCGATTGTAGAACTAACTTGCAGCCAGAATGTCAGGTGTAGGTGAGGGTAGTTGCTTTCGAGCACAGAGGTGGGGCGTTGAGGAGTCCAAATATATGGTTTGGCTCCTTGTCCACAATCATGAGGCCCAACTCATGCAGGGCCAGGTCCTGTGGGGAGCATATAGGGCTGAGGCATGGGACCGGTTGGCTCATGATCTTACCAGTGCCACAGGGATACCAAGGACTGGTGAGCAGGTCCGTCACCACCATGCGGACCTGAAGACCTTACTTGGATAAAAGGAAGTTTCTTTGCTCACCAGTGGGAGTGGGGAGCCTTGAGCAGCCTACCTATCCTTGGGGGAAGTGACCTCAGCACAAGAAGCTGTTAGTAATTGGTTGTTTGGGACCATTCCTAGCTCTTTTGTAGTTCACTGCTTAAAATCCACCTCTGGGCGTTTTTTTCTGGCTATACTGCTCAGACAAGCTCCACGTGGGTTTACAGAGTGGTCCTAGCAGCAAGGAACTCGAAAAAGCGACTACCTTCTGGATTTAAGTATCTTTGCTTTTTTTTCACTGAAAATAGCTTCTGCTGCTTACTTTAAACTAGCCTGAACTGTTTTTTTACTGATTACTGCATTTATTTTAAAATCTGCACTTAAAGTTACATTTAGTCGAATCTAGTCGAAAGTTTGCTTGTTTGTTTGTTTAATTGAACTGTGGAGGCTGCCCACTAAGGTGTGCTAGCCTGTGTAACTAATTTATCACTGTCTCTGCATTTTCTGTGTATTTCTGCAAAAAAACAAAAAAACAAAAAATAATCCTTGTTTTCCCGCCTTTCTCGACTAGTTTAGACCAGTATACAGGCATTGCTGTATTCTGGGCTGTGGTGTAGTTCCTGTGTTGTCCATTACCTTACTTGGATAAAAGGAAGTTTCTTTGCTCACCAGTGGGAGTGGGGAGCCTTGAGCAGCCTACCTATCCTTGGGGGAAGTGACCTCAGCACAAGAAGCTGTTAGTAATTGGTTGTTTGGGACCATTCCTAGCTCTTTTGTAGTTCACTGCTTAAAATCTGCATTTGCACAGCTTTATGTGGTATGCATAGCGCAGCGCCGGTTAAACAAGGTTAAACTTGGTTAAACAAGGTTAAACTTTTCTGGCTCCGCCAAGTCTGCTCTTCAATTTTTCCCTTAGAACTGTTCTACTTGCAATCTAAACAGCCTATACTCTATCTGAAAAGCTCAGCACTTGCTCCTAAAGCATTTTGTATACAGGTAAAGCACTCTTAAACAAACGAAAAGTACTTCATTCACCTAAATTCTGTTGAGTACCCATTTCCCTATAGGTCCTTTCTGACTCAGTTACACAGCAATCTTTTTCACTATTTCTAGCATGTCGAAGGGTCAGTTGCTGGTGCCCTCTCCTGTTCAGCTGGTGAATCTGGGAATCTTGAGGCAATGTTACAATTGCCTCATGTACACAGACAACCCTCTCCTCCTCCCAACAAATACAAATATGCAGAGATGCAACTATATAGCCAAACTGGAGGCTGAGCTCTCTCAATTCAGTACTGGCAAGACCAGTCAGGAGGAGAAGGTAACCACGCACACCACAAACCCTGTCTCACATAGAACTATCACAACTGCAAACCAAACACATAAACACACAAAAACATACTCGGAGGCGCTGATTAAAAATCTACCAAAACAACAGAGGCCTCCAAAGCAGACACCCAAGCAACCACCACCTCAAGACATAACACATGCAACACATAATTCACAAAGTCAGTGTGCTAAACAGTCGCAGCCCTTAAGGCCAAACAACAGGACAGACACACTTGTAATAGGTGACTCCATAGTCAGGCACACTGACGTCCCGCTCACCAGACTGAACAAGGAGAGGGTCACAGTAAGCTGCCTGTCGGGAGCTAGAATCCGCCACATAACACAAGCACTCAGGTCACTCCACAGCAAGTACAAATATGACTCAGTCATTGTACATGCCGGTGTGAACGACCTGAGACGTACCTCCCTGGACTACATGAAAAGAGACATAGAGGAGCTCTCTGATTATGTAGCCCAGGCCGGTATGACCCTGACCCTGAGCAGCATCTTACCCTCACCAAGAATGATGCCACAGTACAAAGACAAAATGATCAGTTTTAACAATTGGCTTAATTACTGGTGTCATTCTAAGGGGATCCAGTGTCTGTCTGCTTGGGATGACATGCTTGACAAGCCACGCTGCTTCGCAAGGGATGGTTTTCACCTGTCACCCCTGGGCTTCCGGATATTGGCCAAGGCTCTTGCCACCCCCATAGTGCCTTTTTTAGGCAAGGTTCAAATGACAAAACTACCTCCCTAGAAAACTAAGGGTAATGCTGCTCAATGCCAGAAGTCTAAACCTCAAGATGCACACCCTCGAAGCCCTCCTCAGTATGGAGAACATCGATGTCTGTGCAGTGACTGAAACCTGGTTCAAGGCTCCTGAGAGCACCCCAGCACTGTCAGGTTTTACCTCATATCATGCTTTCCGGCCCCAAAACTTGGACCGAACCACAAAAGGAGGGGGTGTATCCATTTTCATCAAAGATACCCACACCTCCAGGTTAGTGGCAATGCACGAAGCATTGGAGACTATCCAGGTGCAACTAACCATAGGCAAAACTGCCTTACAGTTTGTAGCATGCTACAGACCACCCTCTCAAACTCAGGAACCCCACACAGCCTTCCTGAAGACACTGGAGAGTATGAATGTCTCTCCAAATACCATCATTTTGGGAGACTTCAACTACCCAAACATAGACTGGGAACATTACTCAAGCCCCAACACCCTAGCCCAAAGGTTCCTAGAATTCATAAACTTAAATGCAATGGAACAACTAGTTACCATTCCCACAAGAGGAGACAATATACTAGACCTGATCATCACAAACATGGGGACAAAATGCTCCACACCGGAAGTACATCCCTCTTTGGTAAGATCAGACCATAAATTAATTTCACTGGAAATCCACATCCCGCCCCCACCCCCTGCACAAAAGACCACAGTGAAGAACTTCTCGAAAGCAAACTTCACACTTCTTAAGACTGAAGTGGTATCATTCAAGGCCCCTGGGCCAGTGGAAACCGCAATCCACACTGCTGTATCCTTTGCAAATGCCTTCTATGGGCACCTTCAAGAATGCATGGATCATGCAATTCCAAATAAAACCAAGACCCATTCCCCCAAAGGCAGGCGCCCAGTCTGATGGACCCCAGCCATAAACAAACTTTACAACAGGAGGAGGAAGCTACTACATGACAGAGCAAAATCCTTAAAAGGGAAGGCATCTCTGATCAGTACTAGCAAAAAACTACGATCACTCATAAAATTATCCAAGGCCAACTTTGAGAGAAAAATCGCAAAAGACACAAAAGACAATCACAAGGCCTTCTTTAGCTATGTTAGAAACCTGGGTGGAAACTCTCAGATATGCTCAGAGTTAGTCCAAAATGACACAAAATACACTGAACCCACTGACATCGCCAACATTCTGGCAGACAGGTTCAGTGCAAATTTCTCCTCCCCCTCTCCCCCAAAAGGAGAAATAACTATCCCAGCAGAGTGTAGCCTCCCTAACATCTCAGATGCCCAGGTGAGAGCCGCCCTCTCTAAAGCTAAAAACACAGCATCAATGGGACCGGATGGTGTCCCAGGCTGTGTGCTACATGAACTCCAAGAGGAACTAAACCCACACATAAGGCTGCTGTTTAATCTTAGCCTTACCACAGGATACATACCCAAAGAGTGGCGTACGGCAACAGTGGTCCCACTTCACAAAGGCAGTGCTTCTATGGACCCTGGAAATTACTGCCCCATAAGCTTGACGAGCCTGGTCTGCAAAGCTATGGAGAGGATCATTATGGAACTCATAAACAAAGACATTGGGGACCTACAGACATTGGATCCTACCCAATTTGGCTTTGTCAAGGGCAGATCCTGCCTTTTGAACTTGGTCGACTTTTTTGAAACAGTCACTAAGGCCATTGATGAGGGTAAGGCAGTTCACACAGCCTACCTTGACCTTGCAAAAGCCTTTGACACAATACCCCACTCGGGCATCATAGACAAACTCACCAGCTTAAATGTAAACCCATATGTCACAAGATGGGTTGCAAACTGGCTCAAGGACAGAACCCACAAGGTCAGAGTTGCTGGAGCTATGTCAGACTCTAAGTCAGTCACAAGCGGTGTCCCACAGGGCTCAGTCCTGGGACCCCTCCTGTTCAGCATTTATTTTTCCGAGGTACAGGCAAACATAGGAGGATTGTGGCTGACAAAGTTCGCAGATGACTGCAAACTGGGCGCCATAATTGATACTCCAGCGGACACAAACATCCTTCAGAGAGGCCTCATAGAAATGGATAATTGGTGCCAGAACCATGGCCTTAAGCTGAACGCTAAAAAATGTATAGTCATACCCTTTGGGAAAAACAAGGTACCGACAAATTACCACATAGGAAGTAATCCATTAAGTACGGAAGAGGTAATCAGGGACCTAGGGACCCAGGTTGACATAAACCTCTCATTTGACACTCACATTGCCAAAGTGGTTAGGAAGACCTTCTATATTGCCCACCTTATCATGAAGGGTTTCACATCTAGATCAAGAGAGGTCATTGTGCCCCTGTACTCTTCTCTTATCAGGCCAATGATTGAGTACAATGCCCCATTTGGGATGTATCTCACCCGACATCTGCAGCAGTTGGAAAGACCCCAAAAGTTCCTCACCAAGAGGATAAAGGGTCTTAAACATATGCCATATGCTGCCCGACTGAAAAAACTCCAGCTCTATTCAGTCGCATACCGACTACTCAGAGGTGATCTGTGCCTGACGTACAAGGCCATGTCCAATCCTGAGTTAATGGACATGCTCCACCTCAGAAAATCCAAATCCATCAGAGCCACGAGAACAAGTGACTTAAACCTCAACACAGAAATAAATAGAACGTGCTGGAGGGACAGATTCATAACCCAGAGGCTCCCTACACTCTGGAACAGAATCCCAGTCCATGTTAGGCAGAGCCCCTCACTGACTCTATTCAAGAGAAATCTCGACGAGTGGATGGGAGATCGTAGGTTTACCCCGGGGGTCATCTCTGTGTCACTACTAGACAGAGGCATAGTAAACTAAACCCTAAAAGGGTGTAGTATTCTCATCCTAAGGGGTGGTGTAAGCCACATACACTATGGCTAGGCTTATAAATGCCCTAGGGCAGATAGCCTAGTACGAACCTATGAACCTATGAACCTAAGAGATGGAAGCAGGACCAACTGAACCGTTGGATCCAGGAGGCCCGGCAAATGCCCAACGCCCCACTACTGAGTAAGTTACATCTAATTATTTATGTAAGAAATTAACCTAGCTGATATTATGGAGATGTGTATTCCAATATTACTTTATTTATATTACAGCTGCAGGTGTCCATTCTGCGAACCGTAGAGCCTATGGCGATAGGCTGGTGCGGTTGCGCCACCAGGCAGGTCAGTAATCCTCTCCCTGTAACTGTAAATAAATATAAAAGTATGACAGTTAGCAAAAGAGTGCAGTGTAGTCACTAAGTAATAAAATGTGCAAGTAACAGTGTAAGAGGGTTTGCAAGTATTGCTTGATTACAAAAGTGTGTTGCAGTCTGTAATCCAAACAGACAAATGAAAATGTCTGAAATAAAGTCTGAAATAAAGATGTCCCACCTGTAATATAATAGTACACAACCTGCAGCAGGCTGAAAAGTACAGCTGCAGAAGCTGAGTAAAACACATGTGTGAAATATATCCCTGTTGAAATACAGAAACATGACAGAAGTGAGACTGTTGGAAAGGATTGCAATAACTACAGGTAAAACATGTCAATAAAGCCTAGAAGTAAGTACCATCCTGAATTGTAAAATAAAACAAGTGAGAGAGTGTGAGAAAGAGTTATGAATCCACCAATAAAGTAGTAATAACTCCTGAATAAAGTATACTGCAGTCAGTACAGAATGAAATGAATGTGACAAGCAGAACCAAACTGCAAAATGTGTTCAAAATGTTCCTGCAGCTGGAATGTGTATCCCAAAATCTGGATATGTTGCTCTCAGTCTGCAATATGCAGATAGTATGGTTGTCTGAAATACCAAACATCCACAGTTGTATATAGCTATATAAAGCAAATGTAGCAGGATGATGTAGCTGAACAGAGGCAGATATGAACGTGTATGAATAAAAATGAAAATGTATATTGATGTAGCAGTAACATTCCTATCACCAACTTGAAGTAGTTATCACATAGGAAACTGTAGGTAGAACTGTAGTGTGTATATATCTGCAGCTATTAGAAATGTACAGCATATGTATTGGTATTTGAATGTGTTAATTAAATTTTCTTCACCCTACCCTATAACCACATATAATCCATTCCACGTGAAATTGGTATGTGCAATCACAATTAACACCCCTGGACATTTGTCCTGTTGGGTCATACATATTTGCATGTACGTTGATGCATCTGCCCTGTTCATACATCCAAACCTGATGGCCTGTTGCCATCAATCAACCCTGCATGTTGTTGGACTGTGTATTGCTGTTCAAATTATGCATGTGTTATGCTTGCTGTTCAATGGTTTGAATATCTGGGTGTTTGGTTAATGGAAATACTAATGCATACTGTAATTGTGAATGGTATTGTATGTTACTAACCCAAACTGTCATGATATAATGCAAAACATAGGACGACAGGGAAGGCGGGTTCCAGCGGACCCACCTCTCCAACCTCAGCTGGCGAGTGCACCTGGCAGTAGTGCCCAGTCTGGACCCTCCTCCGGTGGCCCTGTGCCACCTACGGGTGGAAGCACTGCAGGGGATGGGGCTCGTCCCCCCTCTGCAAGTGTGGCCAGAGGAGAACAACCACTCACCCTCCATAGCGTCCGGACTGTGGTGCGTAGGGAGATCCAGGAAGCTGTTCTTGGGCCCCTACGCCAGCTTGAGGCACAGGTGGCACAACTAACGGGCATGCCTGCTGCCCGGCCTACACAGCCCCCAGCACAGCCCCGTCCTGGGCAGTAAAGGCACAGTGGCAACTGCCCATGGGTGGGGATATCAGTTCCACTGTTGCCATCTGTGGGCTCATGGGCTCTAGATATCCAAACATCCATCCCCGTCAATTGTGTAACCCCCCCACACGTGTCATACACCGCCCCTGTATGCGTCTTGTTTGTCTTGTCTGTTAACCTACCCAACCTACCTCCCCAGCTATACTGACTTCCTTTACCTGACATACCACTCTCACCTGAAAAAAAAAAAGGGCACTCTGTACCCACAAAAACATTACGCCCCATACATAGCTGCCCATTTCGCACACATGTCTGCTGGACATGGAAACTGTCAATTACAATTGGCTGTACAACAAGTATTATTATTGTCCTTACACCTCTCTCAGGGGTGGAAGGTTTCAAATGTCACGCCAAATTACAAACATATGCACAGCTGTTGCTGATGAAGAAATGGGCAGCTATGGGCCTTACCTACATCCCTCCTGCAAAACCCAAGCTTGTTTCCCTACTGTCTTACCCTCTTTGTGACCCCTTTTTCACCACTTTCCTGTCTCGCCATTTTAATTTCTTTCAAAGAAAATAGCGCGGGTGTGCGCAAGAGTAAGCACTTTTAAGCAGTTGTAAGCGGGTGTGCGCAGAGCTGAATGCCAGTGCGCATGCGGGAGCTCCGCGCAAACCAGCGCTAACCTGGTTACAACTGCTTAAAAGTGCCTTAGTCACTCGAATGACAGGTCCTGTAGCCTGTTCAAAAGCAAAATAAAATCCCACTGTCAGTCCCGAACCCAGGAAACAGTAGTCTGCATGACTTACCACTAAGCCATGACTGTTATGTAACAACATTGTGCTACAATAAATATATCATGTAATAGTAGGAATGAATGTAAAGGGAATATAGGATGTGTAGTACACAAAGCATGTCATGCATATTTACTGTCAAATCTAGTGGATTTCTATAATAGTAGTGTGCGAACAGAAACAGCCATGCTAGTTGGTAGCTAGTCGGTAATAATGTCACTGTAGCACCTTGCAAGCCACACACATACTCACAACAGGATAATTACTGCCCAAACCCCACAACCTCTTACAGGAACACATCCGGACCAAGTAATAAAATATGTGGAGCAAAGGGCCAAAAACAGGGACACATTCCAAATAATGTTACAACAAACTTAGACAGTTCAGAGAGTAACAGGTTCTGCATTTTGTTGGATGTTTGGAAGGGTATGAAGTCTGAAACTTAAATGTTTGTCACTATAGTCTGACTTGAGCCCAGAGTGATTTGCCAGAAAGAGCTGTTCATGAGATATTGACCAAAATATGAGACAGAAATGTGGACAACCTGCAAATATCTGTACACTTGAGAGGTCTGACACTGCCATATTTGAAAAGTTAAGAGCCTAGACATAGCAACAGTGACTGAGTTACAGGGATGCCCCACAGACTCCATGTGAAATGTACAAACAGTAGGCAGAAAGGTGTTACAACACATGCAATGGTAACTATGAAGTATTGAAAGTATGTACCACTTGCACGGCAGAAATAGTGTAGTAATACATATGCTCATGCTATCCCACAGTCACAACTGCAGAATACCAGACAATTTAATGGGTGTACCCCACTGTTATGTACCATTCAATGAGGCAGATAAAAGATGCACCTGAGAGTCTCTGGGGCCTGCTCAGCAGCATACTCAAATACCCTAATAGATGTTAAGGCCCACACCATGGCCAGACCACACTGCATGCAGTAACACCCTAGCAGATATAGCAAGCATTCCAAGGTGTGAATGTACATGGAAAATAGGAAAGCCACAGCAACACACTACAGTCAAGACACCTAGCAGACATACAAGTAGTGAATGTAAAGGGCAAATATTGAAGCCATAGCAACAAAGTGCAAGAGCCACTGCTATACACCAGTTACACCACATGTCCCACAGGAAACACACACACACACATTAACAGTAGTAGTAGTCTTAGGTGTCAGTGTACATACACACTTAGTACAGGAAACTGGAGAAATGAATGGAGAAATGTTAATCTACAACACAGCCGGAAATATGAGAGAGATACTAACCTTTACACTCACAGAACAGTGTCCACAGCATACCAGCATGGCCCCTGCCCTTACAATCTGAAAGGGCTACGCCTGTCTCACATACCTTTTTATAGCACTGTCCTGAAATCACAGTGAGAACTGCAATCAGTACACAACTGGCTGCATGCAATTAGCAAATGCTGGCTAACAACTGGTGCAGAGGCCATCACATGGACATATGCAGATACCTACAAAAGCATGCTGTACTCCCAGTCCACACATGCAATACTTTCATTGCACCCAGTGGAGGTAGGGAGAGACAGAGAGAGAGAGAGAGAGACAGAGAAAAAAAAAATTAAACATACACAAACAAAACCGGTCAGCAACAACCACTTGAAAGCTGACAACTGGCAAGTGGAGCAGCAGGACACAAAACCAGACGGCAACACAAGCAGCTGTGACAAACACAGGTAATGTAAAGTAATACTATAAAAGTCTACATACTGTGAACCCTCCATATGTGTCATTGGTCTGTATCCATATGTATATGAAGATGTGCAAAGGGCAGGGGACATACAGCAACTATCAGTGAAGGCTGTACATACATATGTATGTGAGAGCATCTATGTGCACATATCAATGTAGGTTGAATGTAGGTTGTAGTGCAATGTACAAAGTAGGTTTCACAGTTATGTATGTTTAGCAGTATACCTAATATTGTTTACAAGAAGGACATTACTATAAAAAACATGGTAGAGAGGGTACAAGAAATTCACTCTGGGCCAAAGGGAATGTTTAAATGTGTTTTTTGTCTGCAGTGTAAAAATATCTATGTATGTATATATATATATATATATATATATATATATATATATATATATATATATATATATAATATGCATATATGTATACATACATAGAGAGAGATGTAGGAATACATAGACAGATCTAGATAGATAGAATATGTACAAACATATATATGTAATACACACATACAGATATAGATATATGTAGATACATATACATAGACAGACAGATCTGATTATCTACAGGTATGACTGTATATGACGATCTCAAACTCCCTCTGTCCCACCCCCTCTGTCACTCTCACCCCCTCTCTGTCACACACCCCCCTCTCTCCATATCTATAGCAATATATGTATATATATATATATATATATATATATATATATATATATATATATATATATATATATATATATATATATATATATATATATATATATATATATATAGATATATATATATATATATATATATATATATATATAGAGAGAGAGAGAGATGTATATATATTCTGAGTGAGGCACATGTGTACAGATGTATTGCAACAGGCGCCTGGTGACAAAGGCATGGAGTGAACACCAGTGTCAAAACTGGAGTACCATACCCCATTTCAAATCACCTATGCCAGTAACCACCAGATATGTGATTGGCTGCCCACCACTGCATGTGTCAGGGGTGAACAGGGTCATAAATGTGTACAATAGTCCCCCCAATGATATTCACAGTGGCACACTATTCCTGGAATACCTGCACATGGTATGTGTCAGCAGACATGGTGTGTCAGCTATGGACATGTAGGTCAGTGTACCCCTCCACACCACATAATGGCTGCCACGGTATGTACCTCACATGACACCTACAGATATGGTGAAGGACACAGTGACATGTACAACACTGTGACAATGCACTCAAACACATTACCAATGCACAGTGACTGACAACACCACAGAGTACAAACATACTACCCACATAGAGGTTACCACTCCTGGATTTACATACTTAAGTCACACCCATGACAGATGTCCAACAACCATAGTAACACCTCACACCATCCACAACCTAAATGACTGATGTGTGTCGTCCGTGACACTGCAATAGAGAGCAAATGGTGAGGTACACCTACAGACAGATAAGAGCACATGTCAAACCACACATGCTGAATGTTAGTCAGATAGGTAAGTATCCCATGCATGGTACATGTCACCACATGTATCATATGCCATATAAGTCACCCTGTGTAACAGGTTGACAGCAGCAGGTACCATCACATCATGCTGTATTGTATAGTATGCCATATGTATGCTGTTCCCAGCAGCAGTACATCATATTGTATTGTATTGTAATGTATTGTATTGTGTTGTATTGTATTGGTATGTAGAGGTGCCTCCTTCGTGTAGTGGAACCACTGCTGCTGTGCACCAGTGTAGAGGTACATATCCTGTAGTCAGGCTAGTGTTATATAGCACTTCTATATGTGTGTTTAGCTCCTCTTGGAGTTCATGTAGCATGCAACTGGGGATACCATCAGGTCCCATTCATGTTGTGTATCCTGCTTTCCTGAGGGCGGCCCTCACCTGGACATCTGTGATGACAGGGAGGTTACAGTCAGCTAGGATAAGTATGTCTTATTTTGGAGGAGAGGGAGAGGGGAAACCTCCACTGAACCTGTCTGCCACAATGTTGCCAATATCTGTGGGTTCAGGGAATTATTTGTTGTTGTGTACTAACTATGAGCATAGTGGAGGGTGTCTGACCAGGTTGCTAACATAACTGAAGAAGACCTTGTGGTTATCTGTAGTGTCCCTGTTGATTTCCCTCTCAAAGTTGCCCATGGATGTTTGTATGAGAGAAAATAGCTCCTTACTAGTGCTGATCAGACATGCCTTCCCTTTATGGAATTATGCTCTGTCTTGCAGTAGCTTCCATCTTTTGTTATACAATCTGTCTATGGCTGGGGTCCACCAGACAGGATGCTGTCCCTTTGTGGAGAGTGTCTTGGTCTTATATGGGATTGCATGATCCATGTATTCTCGGAGATGTCCGTAGAAATAATTTGTGAAGGGGTCAGCATTGTGGGTTGTGTCTTCCACTGGCCCAGTGGGCTGAAAGGATACCATGTCACTGTTGCAAAGTGTAAAGTTTGCATTTGAAATGTTATTCACTATAGTTGTTTGTGCTGGTGGTGGAGGTGGGATATGTATATCCAGGGCAATTAGTTTGTGGTCAGCTCACAGTAGTTGATGATGTACCCCATACAGTACCTCGATACAAACCCCCAGAGTGAGGAGGTGCTTTGGACCTGAATCAGTGTTCTGACTGCTGGGGTTTGGTAGTATGTCGTATGGAGTGTGCCAGGTAGTGTTGCACAGTTGTTGGCTGAGCACTGATACCTGGCCATTTAAATGTGTATCCACCAATAGACAGACAGATGCTATATATGTGAGATATGTTGTATCACAACAGTCGAGTAGCATGTGTAGTATGTGTGCCAAATTCTGCTGACATATTTTGCTGATATCATGTTATTTCTTTTTCAGGACCATGGCTCACCAGCGCAATCCAGCTTACTCAGCAGCTGATGATGAGGAGATACACCAGAGCCTGGTGCGGGATTATGCAATACTCTTTTCCCGCACCAGCCAGAATCAGCAGGAGAGGGCTGCACTGTGGCAAGACCAGGTCCGTCGGGTAAATGACATAGGCACGCATAATAGGACATATGAGCAGGTACGACATCACTGCAGTGATTTAATCAGAAATGTCCGTCAGCGTGCATCGGATATCCACAGACAACAGGTTGCCACAGGTGGTGGGGTGGCTACACAACCCCCACTCACCAGACTGGAGGGACTACTCATAAGTGTTGTGGCTCCAGCCCGCCAACAACAACAACAGCAGCAGACATGCATTATGATGGAGGCTGGAGCCACGCAGCAGCAAGACTACGAGCATGCACGTAATATGCCATATGTATAGTTGACTGTTGTGTACACTGGTAGTTAATGCATGTGTGAGGTGTGTCCTTGGTTTGTAGCTGTCATCATAGTATTTAATGTGCAAGTGTGATATTCTCAATATCTGCAGCTGACCTGTGAAAGGCGACTGTTGTACTACTGACCTGTATCATACTCAGTAACAATGGCACAGTTGTGCCCACTGACATTCCTCACTTCTGCAGGTCCCTCCTGTAACAGCAATGCAGCCTATCCATGCTGGTGAGTGTGTGTATTAACAATACCTTTAATAGTCTTGATAGTAATAGTAATATTAGGCTCACTGAGTAGTGCTCTGTGTATGCATGCAGGTGTGTCTGTGTCTGTGTGTTGATATCTCGCATACTGAGTAGTGTGCAACTGTGTGCAACTGTGCATGTGTGCATGTGTGCATGTGTGCACTTGTGCATGTGTGCACGTGTGCATCGCAGCATGTGCGCATATTGCACGCGCGTGCATGTGTGCACGTGTGCACGTGTGCATGTGTGCACATGTGCACGTGTGCATGTGTGCATGTGTGCATGTGTGCACCTGTGCATGTGTGCATGTGTGCATGTGTGGACCTGTGCATGTGTGGATGTGTGCATCACTGATAATATTGTGTAGACATTGTAAACTGTGTTTCCTGTTTCCCTCCCACAGGTTCTGGTGCTGCTCTGGTGTCATGCAGCAGGGAACCTGAATCAGGTGCCATGGGTACTGATAATAATGGCATCTGTGTATTGGCACAGGAAGGTATGCCAGGGTCTGTCATTGGTCAGCCAATTGACAGTACACAGCTGTCAACCCCATCAATGCGCACACTTATCCTGCCAATACACCCTTTGTCACCAATGTCCCTAGGTGATGGACAGGATACAGTGGGCATTTACCAGGGTAATGTGGTATCTGTGGCACATGCATCCCCACACAGCAGCCATGGGCATGGCCCTGAGATGGTACCACACAGACAGATGTCCAGGGGTTCTCGTGGGAGCATCCGTGGGTGTACTGCCCCTGTCAGACGTGCCCACAGAGGTCTTACAACCTCAGCTATGTTTTGGGCTGTCAAGCAGGCACAGTCACATATGGAACGGTACACCAGACAGGGTCTGAGGGAGCTGACAGCATGTCGCACAGCCATGACTGACAGTATGCGTGACATTGCGGCTGCCATCCATAATTTCACTGATGTCATAGACAGACGTTGTGGGGACATATTAGACCGGTTCCACAACTACATGTCCATAAGCCAGGGCGATGGTGGATGGTTGAGGTGTCGACGTGGGCATATGCCAGCAACAGCAGCAGCTGGCAGTCGTCACGGAAGAAAACAGGGCTGTGGCCACCCCCATAGTGCCAGCAGCAGCCCCAGCAATGCTGGGTCTGTGCTGTCATCAGACCGCCCCAGGAGACCACGTGCATGTGGCTCTGGCCAGGCCCAACAGGGATCTGTGTCCAGTCAATGAACACCTGCTTCTGATGACAGTACCCAGTCTGGGTTGGTACCGGATACGGTGCGTAGCACCCCTGCAAGGCACAGGTACCATGTCCATGGCCAGGGACACTGATCTGCATGACCTGGCAGGTACAGTCTGTGGCTGTCCACAAACACCAGTATATGGCAGCCATGAGGTGGAACTGTGTGCATCCATACACACATGCGAATTGACAACACCTAGGGCTACCGCATACACGCACACACTGCATCAACATTGCCTCACCTTGTACTGCTGTCCCTCACCAACACACACATACACATACATGTCAATTGGTGGTATCGTGGCTGACTCCAGGCATACCAAGTTCACACCCTGTGCATATGATGAAACTGTGCCACCTCCTGCAATCTGTAACATCAGTGCAGGTACAGGTTAACATGTTGCTGATGCACAGGGTGACTACATAGACGCGGTAGTAATAGTATCATGTTGTTAACAGTACTGTGTGCTGATTTAATTGTGGGTATATCCCAGCATGCCTGATGCAGTAAGGGTATGATTGTCATGTACTGTTGTCTACACCCATGGTAAGTACCATAGTGTATCATCTGCACATGTTGGCATACTGGTGGTAAGGATGTCAACAGAGGCTACATACATAGGTAGCACAGGGGATAAGGTAATGAAAGTATTGATACGCAATGATGGACATGTGAACTTCAAGTGGCATGTTGCCCACACTGGACTCTGCAATGTGGATGTTTGAGGATGTTGATATGTGTGCAGTACTACACGACTGGTACAGGACACACAGGAGCACCCTAGCACTGCAAGCTCACATCTCATACCATGCTAGACAGCCCCAGCACACAAAACTAACTGTCACAGGAGGGAGAGTCCCCATACATGTCAGGGATACTGTGGTGGCAGGCCAGGTAGCATACATCCTACTAAGTATGGAACTACTGAGTGAAGGCTCAGTGTCTGTTATTTGACATGTGTATTACTGCAGGTATGAGCACCTGGGTTTCCATCCAGTTATTGTACATCCTGATGGTACATGGTCTGTACACTTGTGTGCACTGAGACTGGACCCTAGCCATCTGACCTGTGTATTTCCATGTACATGTGTATAGTGCCTGCATATCTGCACTGTTACCTACTGGAAGTGGTACAGCTTGTTTGTTGTACAATGGACTACATGCAGCCCTGCTTACTGTAGCTTTGTTTGCATGCATGTTTGCTTGCAGTTACCCTGGAACACTGATCCCACCTGCAATGAAGATTTACAGAGCTTCTGTGGACTCCCAGTGACATCTGCATAGATTACTATATGTATGTCCATGTCTCACTTGACAGAACATCACTGTTTGTTCTGTTCACATGTACGTTGCCTGTGACACATTGCATATGACTTACCTGGCATTTGTCCATGTGAGTAGTCATATATGCCAGTGCTAACTAATCACAGGCACTACACCCTCACATACTCACCTTCTGTTGAACCACCTGCTTTGCTAGGGACGGCTTGCACCTGTCACCCCTGGGCTTTCGGATATTGGCAAAGGCTCTTGCTACCCCCATAGTGGCTTTTTTAGGCAAGGCTCAAAGGACAAACCCACCTCCATAGGTATCACAAGGGATAAGAATAAGAGTAATGCTACTCAACGCCAGAAGTCTAAACCTCAAGATGCACGCACTCAAAACTCTCCTTAGCATGGAGAACATCGATATCTGTGCAGTAACAGACACCTGGTTCAGGGCTACCGAGAGCACCCCAGCACTACCAGGTTATACCTCATATCATGCTTTTCGGCCCCAAAACTTGGACAGAACCACAAAAGGAGGGGGAGTATCGATATTCATCAAAGATACCCACACCTCCAGGTTGGTGGCAAAGCACAAAGCATCAGAGACTATTCATGTGCAACTAACAGTGGGTAAAACTGCCTTCCAGGCTATAACCTGCTACAGACCACCCTCCCAAACCCAGGAACCCCACTTGGCCTTCCTGAGAACACTGGAAAATATGAAGGTCTCTCCAAACACCATTATATTGGGCGACTTCAACTACCCAAACATAGACTGGGAGCATTACTCTAGCTCCAACGCCCTAGCCCAAAGGTTCCTAGAATTTATAAACTCAAATGCATGGAACAACTTGTTACCACTCCCACAAGAGGGGAAAACATACTGGACCTGATCATCACCAACATGGGGACTCTATGCTCCAGACCAGAAGTGTATCCCTCACTGGTAAGATCAGACCATAAACTAATCTCACTGGATATTCATATCCCAACCCCACCCCCTGCCCAGAAAACCACAGTGAAAAACTTCTCTAAAGCAAATTCACACTCCTCAAAACCGAGGTGGAATCCTTCAAAGCCCCCGGGCCTGTGGAAAATACGGCCCAGACCGCAGAATCCTCTATAAACGCATTCTATGGACACCTTCAGGAATGCATGGATCATGCGATCCCAAATAAAACCAAGACCCAATCCTCCAAAGGCAGACGTCCTGTCTGGTGGACCCTAGCCATAAACAAAGTATACAATAGAAGGAGGAAGCTACTAAATGAAAGAGCAAAATCCCAAAAAGGGAAGGCATCACTGATCAGTATTAGCAAAAAACTACGGGCACTCATAAAATTGTCTAAGTCCAGCTTCGAGAGGAAATTGCACAGGACACTAAGGATAATCACAAGGCTTTCTTTAGTTATGTTAGGAACCTGGGTGGTAATTCCCAGATATGCTCAGAATTAGTCCAAAATGACAAATGAAACACCGAACCCACAGACATTGCCAACATACTAGCTGATAGGTTCAGCGCAAACTTCTCCCCCCCTCCACACCAAAAGGGCAAATATCTATCCCAGCAGAGTGCTGCCCCCCTGACATCTCAGATGCTCAGGTAAGAGCCGCCCTCTCCAAAGCAAAAAACACAGCATCAATGGGACCAGACAGTGTCCTGGGCTGTGTCCTACATGAACTCCAAGAAGAGCTAGACCCAAACATAAAACTACTGTTCAATCTCAGCCTTACTACAGGATATGTGCCCAAAGAGTGGCGTACAGCAACAGTGGTCCCTCTCCATAAAGGTGGTGCCTCAACGGGTCCTGGAAACTATCGCCCCATAAGCCTGACTAGCTTGGTCTGCAAAGCTATGGAAAGGATCATCATGGACCTCATAAATAAAGATATTGGGGACCTGCAGACACTGGATCCTACCCAGTTCGGCTTTGTTAAGGGCGGATCCTGCCTCTTAAACCTGGTTGATTTCTTTGAAACAGTCACCAAGGCCACTGACGAGGGGAAGGTGGTCCACACAGCCAGGACCTCGCAAAAGCCTTCGATACAATACCCCACTCGGGCATTATAGAGAAGCTCACCAGCTTAAATATAAACCCCTATGTCACTAGATGGATTGCAAACTGGCTCAAGGACAGAACCCACATAGTTAGAATTTCTGGAGCCATGTCAGACTCCAAACCAATTACAAGTGGTGTCCCACAAGGCTCAGTCCTGGGACCTCTCTTGTTCAGTATATATTTCTCGGAGGTACAGGCCAACACGGAAGGACTGTGGCTGACCAAGTTCGCAGATGACTGCAAACTGGGCGCCATAATCGACTCTCCAGCCGACACAAGCATCCTCCAAAAGGGCCTCATAGAAACAGACAAATGGTGCCAGAGCCATGGCCTCAAGCTAAATGCCAAAAAGTGTATAGTCATCCCCTTTGGCAAAAACAAAGTGCCCACAAATTACCACATAGGTGGTAATCCATTAAGTACAGAAGAAGTAATTAGGTACCTGGGGACCCAAGTTCATAGCAATCTCTCATTTGACTACCACGTGGCCAAAGTGGTTAGAAAAACATTTTATATAGCCCACCTCATCATGAAGGGATTCACATCTAGATCAGGGGAGGTCATCGTGCCTCTTTACCCATCCCTCATCAGGTCCATAATTGAGTACAATGCCCCTGTTGGGATGTACCTTACCAGACACCTGCAGCAACTGGAAAGACTCCAAAAGTACCTCACCAAGAGGATCAAAGGGCTCAAACAGATGCCATATGCTGCCCGGTTAAAGAAACTCCAGCTCTACTCAGTGGCATACCGCCTGTTCAGAGGCGATCTGTGCCTGACATATAAAGCCATGTCCAACCTGGAATTAATGGACATGCTGCACCTCAGAATATCCAAATCCCATCGAGCTACGCACTCGAGAGACTTGAACCTCAGCACTGAAATAAATAGGACATACTGGAGGGACAGATTCATAACCCAGAGGCTCCCTTCACTCTGGAATAAAATCCCAGTCCAGGTTAGGCAGAGTCCCTCATTGACTCTCTTCAAGAGGAATCTTGATGAGTGGATGGGAGATCGTAGGTTTACTCCAGGTATCACTTCTGTGTCACTGTTAGACAGAGGCACAGTATACTAACCTCGGAAAAGGGCATAGCAAAATAAATTTAAAATGGATGGCGAAAGCCAAACACATTCTGGCTAGGCTTATAAATGCCCTAGGGTAGACAGCCTAGTATGAACCTATGAACCTATGAACCTATGTACCTTGTTCCCCATTGGCCCTATGTGCTATTAATCACCATGGCAATCACAATACTATGGTAGCATGTGCAAAGGTCACTTGTCAGTCGTCTCTATGGTACAGTTGTGGAATATGTGGGTCATGTGGCAATGTCACAGCTGCCACATGTACACAGTCAACCCTCTCCCCTACACATGGACGTACTACACATGTATGAGATGCAACCACATAGCCAAACTGGGGACTAAGCACTCTGAACCCAGTACTGGCATAACCTGTCAGGTGGCATGAAATACTACAGTGACTACAATACCAGTCTGATGCAGACCTACACTGACAGCAATCCAAACATGTGAACACACTGGGCCATTCGTGGAGCCTCAGAATAGCATCCTGCCTGAGCAGCAGACACCTCTGCAGCTGGCACACAGGCACACATTAAGCCAGAACACAGCACATGCAACACATAGCACACAAATCCTGTGTGCCAAACAGTCACAGCCTGTACGGCTAGACAACACACCTGCTACAGTTGTGTTAGGTACCTTCATTGTCTGGTACAGTGAGGTCCCGCTCACCAGGCTGGACAAGGTGAAGGTCACAGTGATATGCCCATGGAGCACTATGGTCCACCACATAACAAAAGCATACAGGTCAGTCAGAGGCATGGACACATATGACTCAGTCATTGTCCATGCCACTATGGCTGACCTGTGATGTACCTCCCTGGACTACATGATAGGGAACATGGAAGGGCTCTCTGAGCATGTGGCACAGGCTGGTATGACCCTGACCTTGGTTGGCATCATATCCTCACCAGGAATGCTGACTGCTGATGAATTACTGTAGCTACAACACCCTAGCTGAAAGGTTCCTAGCATGTAGTCACTGCATTGCTATGAAACAACATGTTAGCACTCCCACAACAGGTGAAAACATGCAGCACCTGTTCATCAACAACATGTAGACTATATGCCCCAGACCAGATGTGTATCCCTCACTGCTAGGATGATACCATATACATCTCACACTGTATATACACATACCACATGCAGCACCCGCACAGAAGACCACAGTCATAATGTTATCCAGTGCAAATACCATGTATTCACATGTGGCAGGCGTCAGACATGTGAACTATTGAAGGTCACAGGTACATATGTGTATTTGGCACACACATACATCATCTGTGTCCATTGCCATTACTGGTTTAATCGATGTCATGCATTATTGTGAACAACAACCCACACACATGGGCATTCTGTGTGACAAAAACACACGTGGCATGTGTGGAATTCAAAGCCATAACTAGCTGTGCTATGACAGCAGTGAGAGACGCAGTAGCAGAGCATGCTATTTGCATTACTGGGAGATTTGACCTCTTCCGCTGTACTTGTAGGGTGCTGACATCATCTCTGTGCAGAGATTGTAATATGCAGCAGCTGGTGTGTTGTACTGGTTGGCAAAAGGGTCAGTTTTTTCACACATGTAATTGCACGCACCTTACTTACACCCCCCCCACACACTTTCCATTTGTAGGATTCAAACCCCTACCTAACGATGTTATGACACTCAAGACGGACACATTAGTGGAGCACGCTATTCGCATTACTGGGAGGTTCTTTTTCTCCTGCTGTACTTATAGGGTGCTGACATGATCAGTGTTTAGAAAGGGGAATGTGCATCCCGTCGTGTGTTCTCCTAGTTGCCAAAAGGGACATTTCCCTCACACAGAATTGCACACACACTAACCCCCCTCACCCAAACACACACACTTACCATTTACAGAATTCAAACCCCTACTTAACTATGTTATGGAACACAAAACGGATGCATTAACAGAGCGCGCTATTCACATTACTGGGAGGTTCCCTTCTCCTGCTATACTTATAGGGTGCTGACATCATCAGTGTTTAGAAAGAGGAATGTGCATCCTGTAGTGTGTTCTTCTAGTTGCTGAAAGGGACATTTTTTTCATACAGAATTGCACACACACTAACCCTCCTCCACACACACTGAGCAATTGCACGATTCAAACCCCTATCTAAATATGCTATGACACTCAAGACGGACGCATTAGCAAAGTGTGCTATTTGCATTACTGGAAGGTTTCTCTTCGCCTGCTGGACTTATAGAGTGCTGACATCATCAGTGTTTAGAAAGGGGAATGTGCATCCTGTAGTGTGTTCTCCTAGTTGCCAAAAGGGACATTTCTTTCATACCGAATTGCACACACACTAACCCCCCTCCACACACACTGAGCTTTTGCAGGATTCAAATCCCTACTTAAGTATGTTATGACACTTGAGAATGACGCATTAGCAGAGCACACTATTTGCATTATGGAGAGGTTTCCCTTCTCCTGCTGTACTTATAGGGTGCTGATGTCATCAGTGTTTAGAAAGGGGAATGTGCATCCTGTAGTATGTTCTCCTAGTTGCCAAAAGGGACATCTTTTTCATACTGAATTACACACACACTAACCCCCCTCCACACAAACACTGAGCATTTGTAAGATTCAAACCCCTACCTAACTATGTTATGACACTCAAGACAGACGCATTAGCGGAGCATGCTATTCGCATTAGTGGGAGGTTTTTCTTCTCCTGCTATACTTATAGGGTGCTGACATCATCAGTGTTTAGAAAGGGGAATGTGCATCCTGTAGTGTGTTCTCCTAGTTGCCAAAAGGGACATTTCTTTCATACAGAATTGCATACACACTAACCCCCCTCCACACACACTGAGCATTTGCAGGATTCAAATCCCTACTTAAGTACGTTATGACACTCTAGACAGATGCATTAGCAGAGCGCGCTATTCGCATTATGGGGATGTTTTTCTTCTCCTGCTGTACTTATAGGGTGCTGACGTCTTCAGTGTTTAGAAAGGGGAATGTGCATCCTGTAGTGTGTTCTCCTAGTTGCCAAAAGGGACATCCTTTTCATACAGAACTGCACACACACTAACCCTCCTCCACACACACTGAGCATTTGTAGGATTCAAATCCCTATCTAACTATGTTATGACATTAGAGATGGACGCATTAGCGAAGCGTGTTATTTGCATTACTGGAAGATTTCCCTTCTCCTGCTGTACTTATAGGGTGCTGACATCATCAGTGTTTAGAAAGGGGAATGTGCATCCTGTAGTGTGTTCTCCTAGTTGCCAAAAGGGACATTTCTTTCATACCAAATTGCACACACACACTAACCCCCCTCCACACACACTGAGCATTTGCAGGATTCAAACCCCTACTTAAATATGCTATGATATTCGAGACGGACGCATTAGCGGAGAGCGCTACTCGCATTACGGAATGGTTTCCCTTCTCCTGCTGTACTTATAGGGTGCTGACGTCATCAGTGTTTAGAAAGGGGAATGTGCATCCTGTAGTGTGTTCTCCTAGTTGCCAAAAGGGACATCTTTTTCATACAGAATTGCACACACACTGAGCATTTGCAAGATTCAAACCCCTACCTAACTATGTTATGACACTCGAGACAAACGCATTAGCGGAGCTCGCTATTCGCATTACTGGGAAGTTCCTCTTCTCCTGCTGTACTTATAGGGTGCTGACATCATCAGTGTTTAGAAAGGGGAATGTGCATCCCGTCGTGTGTTCTCCTAGTTGCCAAAAGGGACATTTCCCTCACACAGAATTGCACACACACTAACCCCCCTCACCCAAACACACACACTTGCCATTTACAGAATTCAAACCCCTACTTAACTATGTTATGGAACACAAAATGGATGCATTAACAGAGTGCGCTATTCGCATTACTGGGAGGTTTCCCTTCTCCTGCTATACTTATAGGGTGCTGACATCAACAGTGTTTAGAAAGAGGAATGTGCATCCTGTAGTGTGTTCTCCTAGTTGCCAAAAGGGACATTGTTTTCATACAGAATTGCACACACACTAACCCTCCTCCAAACACACTGAGCATTTACAGGATTCAAACCCCTATCTAATTATGCTATGACACTCGAGACGGACGCATTAGCGAAGATTGCTATTTGCATTACTGAAAGATTTTCCTTCGCCATCTGTACTTATAGGGTGCTGACATCATCAGTGTTTAGAAAGGGGAATGTGCATCCTGTAGTGTGTTCTCCTAGTTGCCAAAAGGGACATTTGTTTCATACACATTAACCCCCCTCCACACACACTGAGCATTTGCAGGATTCAAACCCCTACTTAAGTACGTAATGACATTCGAGACGGACACATTAGCAGAGCGCGCTATTCGCATTACGGGGAGGTTTCCCTTCTCCTGCTGTACTTATAGGGTGCTGACATCATCAGTGTTTAGAAAGGGGAATGTGCATCCTGTAGTTCTCCTAGTTGCCAAAAGGGACATCTATTTCATACAGAATTGCACACACACTAACCCTCCTCCACACACACACTGAGCATTTGCAGGATTCAAATCCCTATCTAGTTATGTTATGACACTAGAGACGGACGCATTAGCGAAGCGTGCTATTTGCATTACTGGAAGGTTTCCCTTCTCCTGCTGTACTTATAGGGTGCTGACATCATCAGTGTTTAGAAAGGGGAATGTGCATCCTGTAGTGTGTTCTCCTAGTTGCCACCACACACTAAACCTCCTCCACACACACTGAGTATTTGCAGGATTCAAACCCCTACTTAAGTATGTCATGGCATTTGAGATAGACACATTAGCAGAGCGCGCTATTCGCATTACGGGAAGGTTTCCCTTCTCCTGCTGTACGTATAGTGTGCTGACGTCATCAGTGTTTAGACAGGGGAATATGCATCCTGTAGTGTGTTCTCCTAGTTGCCAAAAGGGACAATTTTTTCATACAGAATTACACACACACTAACCCCCCGCCACACACACTGAGCATTTGCAAGATTCAAACCCCTACCTAACTATGTTATGACACTCAAGACAGACGCATTAGCGGAGCACACTATTCGCATTACTGGGAGGTTTTCTTTCTCCTGCTGTACTTATAGGGTGCTGACATCATCAGTGTTTAGAAAGGGGAATGTGCATCCTGTAGTGTATTCTCCTAGTTGCCAAAAGGGACATTTCTTTTATACAGAATTGCACACACACTAACCCCCCTCCACACACACTGAGCATTTGCAGGATTCAAACCCCTACTTAAGTATATTATGACACTTGAGACAGACGCATTAGCGGAGCACGCTATTCGCATTATGGGGAGGTTTCCCTTCTCCTGCTGTACTTATAGGGTGCTGATGTCATCAATGGTTAGAAAGGGGAATGTGCATCCAGTAGTGTGTTCTCCTAGTTGCCAAAAGGGACATCTTTTTCATACAGAATTACACACACACTAATCCCCCTGCACACACACTGAGCATTTGCAAGATTCAGACCCCTACCTAATATGTTATGACACTCAAGACAGATGCATTAGCGGAGCGCGCTATTCGCATTACTGGGAGGTTTTCCTTCTCCTGCTGTACTTATAGGGTGCTGACATCATCAGTGTTTAGAAAGGGGAATGTGCATCCTGTAGTGTGTTCTCCTAGTTGCCAAAAGGGACATTTCTTTCATACAGAATTGCACACACACTTACCCCCCTCCACACACACTGAGCATTTGCAGGATTCAAGTCTTTACCTAACTATGTTATGACACGCGAAATGGAGGAATTAGCGGAGCGCGCTATTCGCATTACTGGGAGGGTTCCCTTCTCCTGCTGTACTTATAGGGTGCTGACATCATCAGTGTTTAGAAAGGGGAATGTGCATCCTGTAGTGTGTTATCCTAGTTTCCAAAAGGGGCATTTCTTTCATACAGAATTGCACACACAATAACCCCCTCCCGTCACACACTGCGCATTTGCAGGATTCAAACCCCTATCTAACTATGCTATGACACTCGAAACAAACGCATTAGCAGAGCGCGCTATTTACATTACTGGGAGGTTTCCCTTCTCCTGCTGTACTTATAGGGTGCTGACATCATCAGTGTTTAGAAAGGGGAATGTGCATCCTGTAGTGTGTTTTCCCAGTTGCCAAAAGGGACATTTCCCTCACACAGACTTGCACACACACCAACCCCGCTCATCGAGCATTTGCAGGATTCAAACCCCTACCCACCTATATTATGACACTTGAGCGAGACGCATTAGCAGAGCGCACTAACCGAATTACTGGGCTTCTGTTCTGCACCTGCAGTATTTATAGGGTGCTGACATCATTATTTCTACAGAGGTATGTACATCTAGTACTACCTGTCAGGTGGGGGATAGCATATATATGCATTTGCAGCCATCTACTTCAGGGTCAGATATGCACATCGCACTGGCAGGTTATGTTCTATACCATGCTTCGTGACCACAGGACCTGTAAAACACAACACAACCAGTTCGGACCACCCCTCGCACATCCAGGACACACACTTTGCTTCCCTGGGAACAGTGCCAAGATATGCAGGTGTTCACATACGCCATTCCAGTTGTTAACGTCAGGTACAGGTATGTTGTGTGTGGGAACTGCTCAGGCCTCTACAACATTACCCTACAGCGACTACAATTTGTGAGTCCATGTGCAATGGCAGAACCACTCACCACAGCCACAAGGGGGAATACATATTGCACCTGACCATCTGCAACATGGGTACTCACTGTTCCACACCAGAGGTAGACCACCATTGTTGATATCTGACCATACCCACCTTTCCCTGGACATCCATATCCCATCCCCACCCCCAGGCAAGGTTGTCACTGCAAACAAAGTGTATTTATCAAAAGCAGACTTTACACTTGTGAAGACTGGGGTGGAAGACTTCAAAGGACCCATGCTGGGGGAGTATACAGGCCACTTTGCATAATCCTTGACAATTGCATTCTATGAGCATGTGGAAGGTTTGCATTGATCAATGCTTTCCCAAATATACCCATGACTGCTCCACAACAGGACACCTGTCAGGTGTACACCAGCCATATATGAGCTGTCCAACAGACAGAGTGAGCTAATACATTGCAGAGCAGTAGCCCACAGAGGGAGGACATCTCTGAACAGTACTGGCACGACACTTCAATCCCTCATAATCATCACGACAAAGTGTTGACAGTGAAATTGTCCAGACAATGCAGATAAGGCTCCCCTCAGTCTGTTATTGATGCCCACTTACTGTTAGAGGTCCTCAGCAACCCTCTTCCAGCACACACCAACAACATGGATGTGGCTTAGCAAATTCAACCCCTGGGATCTCCACTGTGTCCCTGCTTGACAGAGGCACAACACACTAGCCTCACACGGTGCCTTATGTGACCTACTTTACAGTGGCACAGTAGCCTACTGTACTGGGGAGGCAGACACCAAGCACACTCTGGCTAAGCTGTCATTCCCTAGGGCAAACAGCCTAGTGTTGACCTCTACACCCATATGTTTAATTGTCAGATGCACAATATTTATTGCTGATAGACTGTTTGCAGGTCTTTATTGCCATAGCATTCCCTGTTTCTGTGAACAACTTGTGTATCTGTGGAAGATGTTTGAATATGGGAGGGATCCACTATATCACGTATGTCTCTGTAGTCATTTAACTGTGTGCACTGGGCAGATTGCTGTAATGTGGTTGGTTCCTGGAATAACACGTACAAATACCAGATATGTGTGGCCAACTGCTAAATTGAGATTTGGCCTAAGTGTGTGAACATGCCCAGTTCAGGCTTCCCAAGGGATGTTGTCTGATATATGTCTCATTTATCAAAGTGTGCGAGCATGCCCAGTGTGAGCTTTCCATATGTTGAACTCTGCAGCCCACCACATTTGTGGATGAGTGTGAACTTCAACAATATCTCACGTTTATGGTTGTGTGTTGTGTGTCATGTTGTGTAGTTACTGTCCAACTGCTTTGTGTCTGAACACAACAGGGATTATACTCTGCCTGCAGGGTTTGCATGGGATACTTTGCATACAGTTGTCAACATCCTTTCATACTGACCTAACACTGTAGTACCGTATAGTGTATTGGTTCAGTACTTTCACTGTGGTGGACAGTATCCTGGCCTTTAGTCCTATCACTGCTTTACATTTTCATAGTGAGCACAACAGCCTGGTTAGGGGCCAGTTGTGCACATCTGACCATGTTGCATTATGTTCAGATATGAACTACTTAAACCAGGCTTGTCCAACATTGGTAGTGTATTCCACAACATAGGTGTACATTGGCAAACATTAGCGATGTGCACTAGGCCATTTCTAATGCTAGTCGGAGAGTGTGTTTGTCCTTCGACACACATTGTAAGTGGAGTTTGCCATGACATATGTCATGGTTAGTATACTGTGCCTCCGTCTACCCGTGACATAACAGTGATACCCAGGGTAAACCTACCATCTCCCATCCACTCATCAAGATTCCTCTTGAGGAAAGTCGATGAGTGACTCTCTGGCTAACCTGTACTGGGAGTTTACTCATGAGTGGGGGTGGCTTCTGTGTTATGAGTCATTCAGTACAGCTTGTCCTATGTATGTCAGTGCTGGGGTTCAGGTCTCTCATGTGCATAGCTCACTGCCATTCAGATTGTACAAGGTGCAGCATGTTCATTGATTCCAGCTTGGACATGTCTTTATACATCAGGCACAGCTTGCTTCTGGGTGGGCAATATGGCAGTGTGTGGAGCTGCAGTTTGTTTAATCAGGCAACACATTGCATCTGTTCAAGCTCTTTGATACTCCTGGTGAGGTACTTTTGGGGACTTTACAGTTGATGGAGGTGTCTGCTGAGGTACATCCCACAGGGGCTATTGTAGTCAATTGTAATGCCAATGAAGGATGACTGCAGAGCCACAATGACCTCCCCTTATCTAGATCTGACAACCTTCATGATAGGTGGGTATATGGTATGTTTCTGTAACCACTACAGCCACATGTTTGTCCAATGCAGGATATCTATCAACTTGTGTCCCCAGGTCTCTCATTACATGTTAAGTACTTAATGGGTTAACACCTATGTGGTAATTGGTGGGCACTTACTGTATATCCACAGGGGTTGACTATACACTTTTCTGCAATTAGCTTGCTGACATGGCTATGGCACCAGGTGTCTGTTTCTATGTGGCCCTTTTGTGGGATGCTTGTGTCAGCTGGAGGGACAGATATGGTGGCCAGTTTGTAGTCCTCTGCAAACATGTTCAGACACAGTCCTTCCATGTTGGCCTGTACCTATGGGACATATATACCAAACGAGGGAGGTCCCAGGACCAAGCCTTGTGGGATGTCAGTTATATCTGGTTTGTAGTCTGACATGGCTGCAGCATGTCTGACCATGTCAGTTCTGTCATTGGTCTGGTTTGCAACCTCTCTACTAACATAGGGGTTTATATTTAAACTGGTGAGCCTATCTATAATGAACACGTGGGGTATTGTATGGAAGCCTTTGCAAGGTCCAGCTACGCTGTGTGGACCACATTGCCCTCATCAATGACATTAATGACTGTTTCAAATGAGTCAAACATGTTTAAGGGGCAGGATCTGCACTTAAGAAAGCCACACTGGGTAGGGTCCGGTGTCAGTAGGTCCCCAATATCTTTATGTCTGCGGTACATGCTGATCCTTTCCATAGCTGTGCAGACCAAGCTTGTCAGGTTTCTGGGGTGGTAGTTTGCAGTATCCATTCAGGCAACACCTTTGTTGAGAAGGACCACTGTTGTTGTACACTGCTCTTTGGGAACATATCCTGTGGTAAGGCTGACATTGAGCAGTAGTGTGATTTGGCATTCCATTCTTCTTGGAGTCCATGTTGGACTCAGCCCAGGACACCATCTCATACCATTGCTGCTGTGTGTTTTGCTTTGTAGATGCTGGCTGTTACCTCAGCATCTGCAATGTCAGGGGGCCAGCAGTCTGCTGGGATAGATATTTTGCATTCTGGGGGGGTTTGCACTGCACCTGTCAGGTTGTATGTTGGCAATATGTGTGTGTGTTTGGTATGTTGTTTTTAATATTTGAGTGATTCAGAGCATATCCGTGAATTCCCAACAAGGTTCCTACCATCAGTTGAGAAAGCCTTGTGATTATCCTTAGTGTCCTGTACAATTTGTATCTTCATAGGTTCATAGTTTCATACTAGGCTATCCACCCTAGGGATTTATAAGCCTAGCCAGAGTGTGTGTGGCTTTCGCCACCCCTTGCTATGTGAATATTATGGCCATTTATGATTGACTTTACTGTGCCTCTGTCTGGACGTGACACAGTGAAGACCCCCAGTGTACATCTACGATCATCCATCCACTTGGCAAGATTCCTGTTGAAGAGTGTCAGTGAGGGGCTCTGCCTAACATGGAGTGGGATTCTGTTCCAGGGTGTAGGGAGCCTCTGGGTTATGTATCTGTCCCTCCAGCACATCCTATTTCATTATGTGTTGAGGTTGACATCTCTCACTCTCGCAGCTCCGATGGCTTTGGGTTTTCTGGGGTGGAACATGTCCATTACTCCTGTGTTGGACATGGCCTTGTACAACAGGCATACAATGCCTCTGTGTAGGCAGTATGTGACTGCATTCAGCTGGGGTGTCTACAGCCAGGCAGCATATGACATATATTTGAGATCCTTTATCCTCTTGGTGAGGTACCTTTGAGGTCTTTCTAACTGCTGCAGGTGTCAGGTAAGGTACATCCCAAATGAGGCATTGTACAAGATTATGGGTCTGATAAGAGAACAGTATAGGGGCACAATGACCTCTGTTGACGTAGATGTGAATCCTTTCATGATACGATGTCCAGTATAGACAGTCTTCCTAGCCACATTGGCAATGTGAGTGTCACATAACAGGTTACTGTCCACTTGTGTCCCTAGGTCCCTGATTACTCCTTCCATACATAATGGTTTACCACCTATGTGGTAATTTGTGAGTACCTTGTTTGGTATTTGGTGGGACATTCATACTGTCCAGTGTCTTCGGGACAGCTGGGTGGGGTTCCTGTGTGTGAGAGTGTGGTCTGTAGCATGCTACAGACTGTACAGCAGTTTTGCCTACGGTTAGTTGCACATGGGTGGTCTCCGATGCTTTGTGCATTGTCAGTTACCTGGACATCTGGGTGTCTGTGCTGAATATGGATACTCCCCCTCCTTTTATGTTTTGGTCCAGGTTTTGGGGTATAACCTGGTAGTGCTGTTGTGCTGTCTGGAGGCTTGCAGCAGGTTTCTATCACTGCATGGACATCGATGTTCTCCATACTGGGGAGGGCCTTGGGAGCATGCATATTGCAGTTTACACGTCTGGCATTGGTCAGCATTACCCTTATGTTTCTTTCCACTTATGTTTTCTAGGGTGGTGGGTTAGTCTTTTCAGCCTTGCCTATAAAAGGCTCTATGGAGGTGGCAAAAGCCTTATCCAATATCCAGACACCCAGGGGTAACAGGTGCAAGCCATCCCTGGAACAGCAGTGTGGCTTGTCAAGCATGACATCCCAAGCAGACAGACATTGGATCCCCTTGGAATGGCACCAGTAATTGTGCCACTTGTTAAAGCTGATCATTCTGTGTTTGTACTGTGGCATCATTCTTGGTGAGGGTAGGATGCTGCAAACGGTCAGTGTCATACCGGCCTGGACTACATAATCGGAGAGCTCATCTATGTCTCTTTTCATGTAGTCCAGGGAGGTACATCTCAGGTCATTCACGCCAGCATGAACAATGACTGCATCATATTTCTACTTGCTTTGGGGTGACCTGCGTACTTGTGTTATGTGGCGTATTGTAGCAGCCTACAGGCAGCTTACTGTACCCTTTCCCTTGTTCAGTCTGGTGAACGGGACAGCAGTGTGTCTGACTATGGAGTCACCTATTACAACTGTATCAGGCATGTTGTTTCTCCTTCTGGCTTGTGACTGTTTGGCACACCAGCTTTGTGTACTATGTGTTGCATGTAATGTGTTTGGAGGTTGTGGTTGCTTGGGTGTCTGCTTTGGATGCCTCTGTTGGTGTGATGTGTTTGTAATTAGGGCCTCCAGGAATGTTTTTCTGTGTTTATGTCTTTGGTTTGCAGTTGTGATAGGTCTATGTGGGACTGGGTTTGTGGTGTGTGTGGTTACCTTCTCCTCCTGACTAGTTTTGACAGTACTGAGTTGAGGGAGCTCAGCCTCCGGTTTGGATAAATGGATGCATCTCTCACATACATTTGTATTTCTTGGGGGGAGTTGAGGGTTGTCTGTGTACTTGGGGCAGGTGTAACATTGCCTCAGGATTCACAGATTCAACTTGTTGTAGCTGGCCTTGGTGGGTTGTATGTGTGGACATATTTTATTGCCATACTACTGATCAGTGATTACTTCCCTTTTTATGTTTGCTGTATCATGTAGTAGCTTCCTCATTCTCTTGCATGGTTTGGTAATGGCTGGAGTCCACCATGCCAGATGCCTGCGTATATGGCATTGTGTCTTGTTTTTCTTTGGGATTGCATAATCCAAGCATTCCTGGCAGTGTTCATGGAATGCCTGTATAACAGGTTCTGAGGTGTGGCCCATATTTTGCACCTGCACAGGGCCTTTAATGGATTCCACATCAGTTTGGAGGAGTGCAACATTTGCTTTACACATGTTTTTCACTGTGGTTTTCTGGCCAGGGACTGTGGTCAGGATGTGTATATCCAGTGTGATTACTCTATGGTCTGGTCTTACTAGTGAGGGATACACTTCTCATCTTGCCATCGAGTACCCATGTTGCTGATTATCACATCCGGTATGCTTACCCCTCTTGTGGGAGTGGTACGTTGTTCCTGGGCATTTTGGTTTATGGATTCTAGGAACTTTTCTCCTACAGTGTTGGAGCTAGTATAATGCTCCCAGTCTATGTCTGGGTATTTTCAGTCACCCAATATAATGTGGTTTGGAGGGCTTGATATATTCATGTATTCCAACATAGGCCAGGTGCAGTTCCTGGTGTTAGGACGGTAGTCTGTAGCAGGCTATAAACTGGCAGGCGGTTTTAGCCACTGTTACTTGACCATGGCTAGTCCATGCTGCTTCTTGTTGTGGTACCAACATGGGGGTGTGGTTATCCTTGACAATTACTGCTAGTCACCCTCTTTTTGTAGCTTGTTCCATGTTTTGAGGCTGTACAGCACAGTATGAGGTGTAACCTGGTAGTGTTAGGGTGCTGTTGTGAGCCTTGACCCAGTTTTCTGTTACAGGACAGCTATCAACATTCTCCATACTGGGTGAGTTTAGACTGCATGCATCTTGCTGTTTAGACTTCTGGCATTGGGTAGCATTACATCTAGGTTCTTATCCCTTGTGATACCTATGGAGGTGGGTTTGTGTTTTGAGCCTTACCTATTCAGGGCACGCTGTGGGTAACAAAAGCCTTTGCCAGTATCCATAAGGCCTGGACTGGTAGGTGCATGCCACCCCTAGCAGGTGGAGCATCATGTCATGCTCAGCATATCATCCCAGGCTGGCACACATTGGATCCCCTTTGACTAACTGCAATACTTCAGCCAATTATTGCAATTGATCATCTCATCGTCATATTGTGGCATCATGCTTGGTGAGGGTAGGATGATAGCCAGGGTCCTCAAGTGTGCATATACTACATGGTGTTACATTGCTTAACACATGGCATTCATGCCTCAGGTGGTGCTGCAGGGCTGCCTCTGTCGGATGCACATATTACACTCCCTGTACATGTTTGAGTGCAGGTTATGTCATTTTAGGCATCCCTGTTATTATATGAGTGAGTCACAGAGGGGTATCATTCCCAGGGTTCCTACTGAGCCAGTGTATGTGCTATGCATTGCCTCTTTGCCAAGGCCAGGGCATACTGGGCATGCCTCCTTCTGCCTACTGGGGCAGGCTCAGGTTGTTCCTCCTCCGAGTCACGCTCTGCCTGTGATGGCCTTGGCAATGGTGGGGGGGCTGTTTGGCCCGGCCCTATGCTGGTCCTGCTGCAGCTGTTTTCGCAAGATCATATTATGTAGCATAGCACATACCATGACAATTTGGGTACATGTAGTTGGTGAGTACTGCAAGGCTCCACCAGATGTGTCCAAACACTGGAACCATGACTTGAGCAGCCCAAACACACGCTCTATTACATTACGTGTTTGTGCGTGTGCCTCATTATGGCGTTCCTGTTTAGGTGTGTGTGCGTTTCTGATGGGTGTCATCAGCCATAGCTCCAGTGCATAACCTGCTTCCCCCACTAGGTGTCCATGTGGGATGTCCCCATTGGCAAATGTCTGGTACAGCTGCGTCAAATGCCAGATATGGGAATCATGGTAGCTCCCAGGGCAGCCAGCACACACATTCATTATTATGCCCTGGGCATCACACACGACCTAGCAGTTGATGGAGGGGAAGCCCTTGCGGTTAATGTAGGCCCTACCCCACTCACCGGCTGGTGCTTTGATGCGTATGTGCGTGCAGTCTATTGCACCCACTACCTCAGGGTATTCCGCTATTTGCTGTAAGAGACGCATATTGCTGGCCAATACCTCACGGGCATTGGGGAAATATACATGATCACCGACATGTGCTGACATGGCATCCAGGAACTGGTGCAGTACCCTGGAGGCTGATGCCTGTGATATCCCCATCATATCACCAGTTGGTCTCTGGAAGGTACCTGTTGCTAGTATTCTTATGCCAACACATACCTTGGTTTCCACTGGGATGGGTTCCCCTCTGTTGGTTCTGTGTGTGAGGCGTGGCCTGCACAGCTCGACAATTTGCTGCAGGAGGTCTCTGCCCACTCTATAGCACTCTACTATCTCCAGCTCATGTAACCCGTGGTAGGTGATCCTGGGCCTGTACACTCTTCTCCGTCTCCTCACTGTGAGTTGTCTGGCATCATCTGCATTGTCACCACCCTCAGCAAGTAGCCTATGTCTCCTTATGACAGCTATGGCAGCCCCTAGCATTTCTGCTCTGAATTCAGCTTTTTCAGTTTTCACTTCTAATAGCTTACTCCTGTCTTGCAGTGTCTCTTGAGAGAAACATCCTGCACTGCTGTTTGCAGAGTTTTAAGTGCTTGGCTGAGCTACTATTCTGCCTGTGTAATTGCCTGCTTCTAATTGTTTTCACCTGCTCGCTCCAGCAGTATTTCCTGCTAGCTTCCTACTAATTCTGTTGCTTCCTTTTTCCTTTCTGTTTCCTCAGGGGGGAGCAACGTGCATACCAGCAGAAACACGCTCACAGTGGCTTACATGCGCGTACACATGCTTACACGGTTTACAATTGTCTTATTTGGGTTAAAATGTGCGCACACCAGCGCAAACAGTCTTATAAGTCTGCCAACAGGCTCCCACATGCTCAGTCTGCCTAACACACGCGCACACTGTCCTACTCGCTTCATGGTAGAAAGACATGCGCATGCACGTCTAGCAAGAAACTTTGGTGTAAGCAACAGTGTACACCTTCCATTTCTTGACTTTCCCATGCTTATGTTGTGGCACTCCTCTTTCCATGATATGTGTCTGATATCTGCCATGTAATACTGACCTCCAATGAACTGCATTTCTTTCTACCATTCCCCCCTGTGATGTCACCTATCTCCTAATCTATTCCTCCCCCTTATGTATCTCTTACACTACTCAGAATGTGCTCATTTGCTATGTGACAGTGGAATTCTGTATCCTAACACTCATTTACATCAGATTGCCTACTAATGCTTAGTTACATGTCTTAGACTCAGCTTCCCCCCTTAGCAACCACTAAACGGTGGCCATGTTGTTTTTGGTCTGCTGGTCCCTGCATTGTAAATCCATGTATTGCATAAACCCCACATTTGTGGGTTTATAACCTTCATTTTTATGTTTTATACAATGCATCGGGGTACCTTGCCAATGGCCACATATTTGGCCATTGGCATGCTGCCTGACACATATGCACATATGCCTGACACATATGCACCCTTTATTTGGAGCTGACATGGCTCCACTGTGGTTTTTGCAGAAACGTACTCAGTTGTCAACTGAGTACATTTCTGCAGCTAAAACGGCTCATACACGGGCTGCTTTGGGCTTCGTGGATCGCTAATCTACCTCATTTGCATGCCTTTGGTCTGCAAGTGAGGTGATTAGCATATCCACGCCCACTCCATGTAAGAGACGTTTTAGCTGGTCTCTTACACAGACTTTAGGGCTGTTCTTGGATCACGAAGGCTGCATGAAGTCTTACACTACTCTTAGACTCTGTGCAAGCCTTCGTGAATCCTGCCCATTGTCACATATTGGAGAAATATCTATGAATGCCCTGTAGAACATAACAAGGATGCTGAACAGATAGAAGAAGTAAAAGAAACAGTAAGAAGTTCAAATGTATAGGATATGAAATGGGATGAAGTAACTGCCAGAGAAATTGAAAAAAATTAAGAAAAGCTCCTAAATGGAAAAAATACAGGCATAGATGCAGTACCTAACGTCTGGCTAAAAGTATTAACATCTTTTCACAAAGATTTACACCTGAGTAAGAACTATTTATATGCGCATCCTGAACAGATACCAACCTGGCTGACAACAAGAAAAACAATATTCCTTCTTAAAAGTGAACCTGTAAGTTATTCTCAAAACTATAGACCAATGACTTGCCTTCAGAATTATAAATTATATAATGGAACTGATGTTGACAATGTTTATAGTCAATAGAACAAAAATGTAACAGAAGAAAGTCATGTGGAACAAAGGAGCATTTGCTGTTAAATTAACTCATAATGCTGATCTCACCAGATCAAGATATAGTGAAAGTTTTAAAACATGAAGAGAACAAATCTAAGATGAATTCCCTGCTTAGTTTAGTTGAAGCATATTGGTGTCAAGTGGGAATGGAAATCAAACAAGAAGTAGGTAAAAATCAGGCAACAACTGAATGTGTCAAAAAACAAAAGAAATAATATAAGGAGAAGGATCAGTTGAGAAAGCAAGAAATGTGGAAAAGGCATAAATATAGTTGCATGTACAGAAAACCCTTGAAATAACCTCATGTTGATTAGAGTCAGATGCAGGAATGGTTAAGGACAGGTACATTTAAACCAAAATATGAAAGTTTAATTTTGGTGGCCCAGGATAATGGACTACATTCACATTGGTTTACAAGCTCCATTGAACATATGGGAGAAACAGACAAATGCGGGTTCTGTAAAACAGAGTGGAAATGTTGCACATCTTTTGATGGGTGTGATACATTAATGGCAGAGGGCCTCTATACTGAAAGGCATAATAATGTGGCAAGACTGTTGCATTGGGGATTCCTCAAACATTAGTAGGTGAAAAGCATTGGAAACATATTCCACAAAGCTTTATAGAGAATGATGAAGTTTATATCACATGGGATCACCCATTACCAACAAATAAAAAAAACGTTGAGAGAAAACCAGATAATAGTCCATGAAAAGAAGACAAAAGTTGCATTGATCATTGGAATTCCTTCACCTTGTGTTTACAGCGTCTTACCTACAGAAAGACCCAGAGTCCTAAAATATCAGCATTTGCACAGCAATAAGGGCAATGTACAAGAAGGATATCTAGACAGTTCTATAGTAGTTGGAGCAATGGGTCTCATAAAAAGATTTAGAATCATCTTCATATATGCTGATGATATACGTAACAGTATAAACTGCAGAAGGAGTCAATTCTGGGCACATTGTGTGATCTACCAAGTGCACTTTTGACTAACATCAAATACTCAAACAATACTAATTTTATAAACTGTAATCATACTTTGACTTAGGAATTGAGTGCGCTGACATCATGGTATTAGAAACCCAAAGACTTGGAGAAATACCATCAAATAATACTGCAAAGTTCTCTTTTGCTAGCAAGGCTGTATTTCTTAACACAGTAGATACATAGCAGTCATGCATGAATTCTCTGGTATGAGGTAAAATTTGATCATGCTTAGATATAAACACACTGCCTTAACAGTTGACTATGTGACTTAGAATTCTGGTGGTGCTATTCCATTGTGTCTAATTATAGTAATCACTTCTAAACTAAATGTAAGTTTCCATAGTAAGTGCATTAAGTCTTTTATTAAAAGATAACAACTCATCTGCCATACAAGTCAGTCACAGAACCACAAATCAACCCAAACTTAAAGGATTCTCCATTTCTGGAATAGATTGCTCTTCCCTATCAAGTACAATGCTTCCATAGTAAGCTTTAAAATCAGACTGGAATACTAGATGGGTGATCACACATTTTCACCAAGGATCTTTGGAAAACACTTCCTTAGTGGAGGGCATTGTTAGTCCTCTACTTTTTTCATTTCTCAATACCATGATGGGAATGGACCCCATTCCTAAGTCAACATACAATTAAAGTTCATGAAATTAGTATTGCTTCAATCTTTGATGTCAGCCAGAAGTGCTCTTTGCAGGACTCGCAATGTGCCCAGTAATGACTCCTTCTGCAATTTGTATGGAGTTACATATATTGGTAACATATCTAAATATGATTGTAGATTCTTTTTTTATAAGACCCATTGCTCCTGCTACTATTGGGACTGTCTGGGTATATTTCTTCCACATTGCTCTCATTTCTGCCTGCAAATCATGATATTTTATGAGTTTGTGTCTCTCTGTACACAAGACACTGTAGTCACTGGGTGCATACATCTCAACCTCTTAGTGCAAGAAATCTGGACAAATCTCATCAAAAATGGGAGGAAAAAGGCCCAAAAATAGGGACATATTTTAAATACTTCTCTTTTAAACTTAGAAAGTTGTTAGAGTAACAGGGTTTGTTTTAACACAGACTTTCTGAAGGATTTAAAGTCTGAAACTCAAATGTATATGATTATTTAGTGACTTCAGTCCTCAGATCATTCCACTGATTTGCCAGAAAACCACAAATTTTATGAGGAACAGACCAGAAATATGAGCCAAAAAATCTGGACATTCTGTGAAAATCTGGACATTTGAGAGGTATAACAGTGTGGTGATTTCAATGATCAGTGCTACTTTTCTCTTCTTTTCATGGACCACTATATCTGGTTTTCTAGCCTCCGTCCTTTGAC